>NC_140487.1:13610000-13996853 GCF_964271855.1 Acomys minous
CTAATAGCAGGGGTCATGGAGACTAAAGTGGTTACCATCAGCCTGTTTTAATTTTGTCTATACAATTAGCTGGGTCACAAGGACTCCAAATGAAGCATTATTTCTCTGTGACTTTGAGACTGTTTAAGGAAGAGATTAGCATTTGGATAGATGTATCAGTAGGCTAACCTCTCCATACTTGCTGAGCATCCTTCTATCCACTAAAGGTCCAATACAACAAAGGTGAAGGAGAGGCAAATTTTCCCTTTTTTCGTCATTTGCATCGCTGCTTAAGTTGGATTGTCTCATCTTATCCTCCTTGTAAAGCTAACATGGTCAGTGTTAATGGTGCAGTTTTATTTCATTGATGCCATACTAAGATACTTCATGTTGGTCCGAGTGGTAGCAAGCTGGAAAAGAAGCATTTCTGGAACTGGAGGTCAAAGTGTCTTTGCAAATAAGAAAGAAACTACATCATCCCACTATGACATGTCAGATGGGGCAACAGATCTGAAATCAGATATAAAGGGCTGCAGGTACCCTCAGAACCTTGAAGAGAGAAGTTAGACCTCACACACAATGGTGATATTATACCCAGGTATTTAATTGGTCATCATTTAAGGAGGAGGACTGTTTAGGGAATCTCAGGAACGTCAGATTCCTCTCATGACCTCTCCCTTTGGAAGCTCCTTTGATGAGCTATGCTTTCCAAACTGGATGTAAGTGAATATGAATGTCTGTGATTTTTAAAAAAAGATGCTGCTGGCTACAGGATAGAATCTTAATTCTTCAGAAGTTTTGTGGTGGAGGAAGGAAAGGAAGAGGGTAAGAGGGAAGGGAGTGGAATAAGGGTCAGGGAGAAGAAAGGGATTTTATATGACTGATACAGACATACAAGTCAACAGTTGCATAGGGGCTTTGTTGTGGTTTCTTATATCAGCTTAGTCACTACCACCCTGAGTTCATCATGTTACTTGTGAAAAGACCTTTGCAACTTTATTTGCCTAAGCAATCATGCTAACAATTGACAGATGCACTTCCTAAACTAAGGCATTTGCACAGCAGAAAAATAAGAAGTCAGTGAGGAAGACTACATAATGAGAGAATCTTTGCCAACTATACATCTGACTGAGGATTAATAACTAGACTATATAAAGAACTCAAAACAGAAAATGTCATAAAAACAAATGACTCATCAAAAATGAACCTGGGACTTGAACAAATAGTTCCGAAAGGAAGAAAAATGGCTAAGAAATGTCTCAGGAACATTCATCACTCATCTTCCAGAGCAGGCAGGGATATGCAAGTCACACAACTTGGATATTCTTATCATAACCCAATCAGAACGGATAAATAAATCATTAAAGTAACCAACAACTGCTGGGAAGTTTGTAGGAACTAGGGAAGCCTCATGCACTGTTGATGCATTCCAAAGTGGTCTAGCCACTCTGGAAATCAGCATAGAGAATACTTTAAAAGCTAAGAATACAAATCTTTCGTATGACCAGCTTATACCACCCTTTAACATTTGTCCAA
This sequence comes from Acomys minous, assembly GCF_964271855.1. Lineage (NCBI taxonomy): Eukaryota > Metazoa > Chordata > Mammalia > Rodentia > Muridae > Acomys > Acomys minous. Next base: position 13,611,516 of record NC_140487.1, read on the forward strand.
AGGACTCGACATCTGACTCCACAGTTACTTACTCAGCCATTTCACTGCTGCTTTAGCCACAATAGCTAGGTAATGGAAATAATTTAAATGCCCTTCAACTGATGGATGAATGGAGAAATATGATGCGTATGTACTACAGAATAACATTCAACTCTAAAGGAAAATGAAACCATGACATTTTCAGGTAAATAAGTGGAACTAAAAAAGATGATATTGCATAAAGTAACTCAGACCCAGGAAGACAAACATTGCATGTTTTCTCTCATAAGACACTTTTTGCTTCAAATCTTTAGACATGAGTGTGAATGCATAGCATGGAGTAACTACAGAAACAAGAAAAATCAAAATGTGCCATTACCAGGGGATAGGGTTGAGGGAGCAATAGAGAATGGAATATCAAAGTACAAGTGATCTGATGGGGAAATAAGAAAAAGGGAGTCTAATCAGGAGGGAGAGAGATAAATACAGAAGTGGGAGGAAAATAAAATAACAATAAGGATGCCTAGTAAATTAATAAGGAATTATGCTATTATATACCTATAAATAGCTGCAATACACATATGTGAGTATACATATAAATATTATATAATGTGTGTGTGTGTGTGTGTGTATGTGTCTAGACAGACAATGCTCCCTTCAAGAGCCAAAAATTATCTAAGGAAAACATGACCACAAATTATAAGAATTTTTCCTTTGAATTATTGTTAAGGATTATCCAAGAAACTCCAAAAACATTACTGTGGAGAGCCACAGATAGCAGCGCCCCCTGCTGCTTCACCGGCGCAATGCGCCCCTTTTGTGCATGCGCAGTGCGTCCCTTTTTGCGCATGTGCAGTGAGTAATCCTTATGCATATGCACAATGAGCAAGCCCCTTATGTGCATGCCTGAAGGCATGGCGTGAGGTGGCATGATTCAAACAAGTCATAGCGTCAGGTGGTGTGATCTGACAAGGCATGGCGTGAGGTGGTGTGATCCGAATGCACCAACCAGGAGTGGCGATGTGGCAGTTTCTGATAGGACAGGCACACTATAAAAGGTTCTGTGGGAGCTTTTCCTGGGGTCACTCCAGGATCCTGAATAAAAACTGCTGCAAGAAGAGTTCCCGGTGTTGGTGTCTTTCCTGCTGGACGGGAGCGGCATCGGCACATTACAGCCTTTTGATATTTTCCTTGGCTACCCAAGTTAAGTGGAAGGTAAGTTTCTGTTGCTGAAAACACCATGCAATTCAGACACAGGACACAGAGGCCCTTGACCTTGAAACTACCTTAATTCTTCATCTTTGAGGACTAGATTTCATGATGCCAGAAAGCACAATGGAAGCCTCAAAATGAGGGAAATGGCCTATGGTCCTACCCAGCTATGATGTCGATGAACCATAATGGTCAGAATGGCATGATAACCCTAAGTGTTCAGTAGTGTCGTGCATACTGTGGCAGTAACAAACATCTCTCTAATTAAACTTAAGATAGTCCTCCAAGAAATGATAGCTACTGTCCAAGCTGAGGACCCTAAATGCAAGACCTGAAAGAGAGGCTTCATTAAACGGTGATTTACAATTGAGAAACTGAAATGTCTTGATATGTCTCAACTATAGCTGAACCATTGCGAATAGCTAAGCCTTAATTATGCTTGTATTTTCATGAATTATTCAACTTTCTCTTAAAATGTGTTGGGTGTAGAGTTACCCACCATCTGTTGGTATAAAGTTAATAGTTGTAAAACTGCATTTCTCTTGCCAACATTGCTTTTAAGAATTTCAGGCCTTATCTGCTGCGGTTTAGATATGGTTTGTCCTCACCAGAACACATTCCAAAATTCTATTCCCCATATGGTAGTCCTGAGAGAAGTTGGGATCTTTAAGAAGTAATTAGCTCATGAGTATTCCTACCTTCATGTAGTGGTTGACAATGATCTCACAGTGTGGGTGGTCTACCATAAGAGTGGGTTGTTATTAACAAAGTACAGCTTCTCTTGCTCATTCTTACCCTACCTGACCACATGACCCTTTCTTCTGTGTATCTGATTGCACTTTGGCTTCCCCACTATCAATGGAACAACGCAGAGCTCTAAGCAGAATTAGCACCTCCCCACTCCTAAAAGACACAAGCTAAAATAAACTTCTTTTTGTTACAGACTACTGAGCCTTGTGAATTTTCTTATAGCAATAGAATCTGGCCTAAGACAACACTCATATCTGGCTCCTTTCTTTTGTTAAGGGCTTTTGTGAGATAGGAAAAAGACAAGTATTATTTTATAGTTATTATACTTCTGAAGACTTAAAAAAAAAAGCAGCATGAAGTCCTAAAGTTTAGAGAGAAAGCTTTGAAGCTAATATACATGTTTTGTATCTACTCAGAATCCCATGCTTGTATTTCTTCAATAATGCATTGCTTTTCCAGCAATCGTTATCAAGTCCATAACCCTTATAATTTTCAATTCAGAACAAGGATGGTCTAGATGATTTGAAATACTTCCCTATCTGCTGAGTAATCTTCAAAGGCATCCTACCTTCTCTGAGTCGTTTGACCACCATTGAGTTTTCAAGGTAGTTGATGACCTTGCTACATAGGAAGCTTTATTTCTGCTTCTTTATTACACATTCCCTCTGAACAATGTATGTCAAAATACCCTTGGCCTGCAACACGTGTTCTTTTACAAATACAAACCTCTTTCTTCAGTCTTCTGTCACCTGTGTAAATGTCACCAAGTCATTAAAGATTATCCCAAAGTTAACTATTTAGTGGATGGATTTCAGTGGCCAAAAGTAGTACAAAAACATTGGCATGTCATACTTTCATCTCTCACTTGGGGACTCAGATTTGTGGGTTTAAAACAATGTACTTTAATGAAGTCAGTAGACATATAGGGCAAAGGATGCTCTGAGCTTTTTTCTCTGTAAAGTGAGGGAACGTGCATAGTTGATGCTGGACTGCAAAGCTCATTGAAATATAAGACATGAAATTTTTTATGTGAGACCTGAGGTTAACATGGAGCTTTAATTCTTCACTGAGCATGTGCTTTAAAAAGTTCATTTTACTGATGCTAACCATAGTGTTTCAATCTGGAAACATACAATTCAAAGTTATGTATATAAATGTGGGATCTAATAAACTAACTACCTATTTTCGTCTTATAAAAAGGGACTACTCTTCCAAAAATGCCTTGTAATTCAGAATTAAAGTCATAAATATAAACCATTATAAATATATTTTCCTTAAAAGAATGAAAAGTAAATGCGCGTTATACAACTTTGCAGTTTTGACTTACATTAATCATTCAGCAGAGGTGTCCATGCTAAAATTGTGTGAAAACAGTGCAATAATCAGAATCATTATACAAATTTATATGCAAGGCTACTAACATACAATTTTAACATGTTACTTTAAGATTATAGATATTTGAGGCCATACAAAATTCCACAATCTTGAAATAATGAGAAAATGCAATCAACTGAACACACAATTGACTTGGATTGAAAAACGTTTTCTCAGATATATGGCTTTCCCTTAGTAAAGCTAACAATAAAAATCAATCACTACAAGAAAAAAAATTTTTGGTCAATACAAATATGCATTGGATATTTAGTATGTGCTAGCTATATTATTTAGATTTCCTCTTCTGTCTTTTTTTTTTTTTTTAAAATAAAAGACCATGACCAACGGAAATTAGAGAAGGAAGGGTTTATTTGGGACTCAGCATCCCAGAGGGACAAGATTTCATCACCATCACAATGAGGACCATGGAAGTAGGCAGCCATTGGAAATAGAGCAGGAAACTGAGAATTAGGATCTCACATCCTCCAACCTTCAGCGGAGCCAGAAGTACAGATTAAACTGAAAATGGCCATGACTAATCACTTGGAGACCACAAGTATGTTTTTCAAGCATCTTGGGATAGACCTTGGCTGCCTTGAATCTCAGCAGCAGCAGCTTTGGATTGTTCTTTCTAGTGGCCTTTTCCTTTCACAAACTGGAAATTGAGCTGTGGGACTTTCCTCTGAGCATTCTTCCCTGTATTCCAGTGCACATCAAGCCCTCTTTTAATGTCCTTATCTTTTTCAGCACAAGCCTTGGTGATAACACTGTTTCCTGGCACTCTTTTTCTCTTCACACTGTATACTTTATAATTTCTTTCTGCCCTATTTGCTGTTTTTCATTGACTACCTGCATAAGAGTGATTACTAATAACCATGTAACAGAGTCAATATTAGGCCTTCTTGAAGCCTCTTCCACTAAAACTTTTTGCCCATTAATTTTCAATTTAGCTCAGGTAAACTCTTTGTTTTTTATTAGTTTTAACATATACATTAATATTATTGCACATGAATAAAATTAACTACATACAGCAGGAAGAGCCATGAAATGATCAAGAGTTATATAAATGTTACATTAATAGTGATTTGGCTATTTTTATTTGTCAAACTTGAAGAAAGCATCTTTCCTATCTTGTCAGATCTAAATTTCTGTATGAAAATCAGTATCTACCATATCTCCTCTCTATTAACTTGAAACATCTATCTTGATCTAAAAACATCTTAACCCCTAATCAACCAAGCTTAATTGTAAGACCAAACTATCTGATCTTCAACCCCATCAAAGACTTGAAAAGGAATAAAACTTAAATACCTGATTGAACCAAAAGTGCAGGTTAGCAGCTTCCAAAATTAAAAAATGACTGAGACAGTTTACTACCTAAACAGTCATTGAATACTCTCTATGACATTGGAGCATCATCTTCGGCCTTCTAGCCCATTATCCCTGACAGACATATTTGCAAGGCAAGTACTATTGAGAACTTTATTACTCTGGCTTGGCAGAGCAGCAGTCAACTCTGCCTGCATCTAAGCTTGCCAATTTTTAGGCAGAATTCTGTCTGTGGAAGAAACAAGGACATTTTGCCCAGTGGCTTGTTTGTCACACTTGAAGCCATAAAGAGGTTCTTTCGTGCTCATCATCTTCTTTGTGGTAGGCTGGATGTTGTCAAAAAATCTTTAGAATAAGAAGACCATCTTTAAATACCATATTCTGTAGATCTCTGAGTCTTTGAAGACCTTATTTAACTATTTTACCTTATGTATCTATAGAATCATATCTATCTTTTAGATGTAGGGTACATATTCTTGTGATAAAATTAGACTAGTTTTTGACATGAGTATAATTTGCATCAATATACAAAATTCTATACCAATGAATTAAAAATAACCTTATTTGTTAGTAACAATTAGGGCCTTGAGTTGAGGAGTAGATTCAATAATCTACATTTTGTTCTATCCTCCTTCAATAGTTCTATATCCTCCTTTCTTTCTTTTCAGTTTCTATCTCCATATCTAAGAAAGAAAGATAAAGGAAAAGAGAGATGTTCCTGAGTTTCATCTAGTTTTCTCTCTGTATAAGACCAATAATAACTTACAACTACCTCCGAATGAAAATAAACATCTATAGGCCAAGAGAGCAAACAGAAACCAGCCCAACCCCCTTAAAGGAACTGGGACATCATTCTCTTAAGGTTTCTTCAGGCCGATATAGGGTAAATAATACCTTTGAAGGGGCATTAAAATTGGGAAAAGTTGTTAAGTAAGCCAGGGATAGCATTTGTGGTCCAGTTTCTAAAAGTTGAGAAATTCTAGGCTTAAAAGGAGTCCTGTGTGGGACAGTCTGAAATGCTGGACCAGGTGGATTCAGAATCTTTCTACAATGCTCTCCTGGAAGCTATCTAATTCTGATGGGTGACAGCAACTGATGTGCCTAGAGTTGGAACCAGGAGGATGCAGGATGTCAGCATGCAGTGTACTGAGAGGAATGAATCCTGTCAGGTCTGATCCTGCATCAGTGTCTGGTTCTATTTTCTGAAAGTATAAGTTCTCACAAGCATTATACAGTTCTAATCATTTCTTGCCTATGCCAGTTGCCACCTGCAGAAGTCTCTCTCCTCTCCCCCTTCCCTTTTTTAATTGCCTGCAACCATCAGTGGAGGTCAGCACTAAGTGCTATCAGCTCCTATTACAGACTCGACATCCACCTGCCTCAGTTTCCCCTGACCTGTAGTGTCGAAACTGGTCTTTGACAGAGAGGATATGTATGTCTTTATTCTTTCAGAATTATTACCTATTGTCTGAGATTTCTTGATAGTAGCAATGTTTTTCAAGAAATTAAAATCATGAGAACACACGGCATTTGCTCCTTCCCTAGTTCCTATTGATATAAGTAGTGTCCTGGTGTCTAAACATTGCCAGTCCCTGAGGCATATGTGTATTCTCAGTCCCATACATATTTCCAATTTTGTTGTCATGGATAAATTAGGTTTTGTAATTTCTTTGACAAAAAGTTTTCTAAGTCTGCACTTTCTCCAACAGCAACAACAACAAAATCCCACTGTATTTATTAGTGTACACTTTATCTTCTTTTTTCTCACCATTCTTTCCTCTAGGAAATTGTTCCTGTCTAAAATAATCTATAGATATCACAAAAATCTGGCGTCCTTATCTGTGAAAGAGTCAGATAACATTAATGTCCAGCTGATTCATCAATATATCTGGCAGTTAAAAGATTATGTGCAGCTCGTTCTGATAGGACATATACAATATTGATTTTGTCCCTAGATTCATACTTACTGGACTTGACTGCATAACTTTAAAGAAGAGCCACTGAAGCCACTGGCCCTTTCAAAATTGTTTTGCTTGTATGTCTATATTCTAGATAAAATGCACAGTTTTAATTTTTTTTACCACTCATAATAACAACGTTGCTGTCTATGGTTATTTTTCCTTCATTCTTTTTTCCTTTTGAAATTTACATTGACTGCAGAACACTTTCTTTTTATGAATGACCTGACCTTCATTGTTGCTATGGCTGACACACTCTTAAAACAAGTTCAGTTTCATGGAAATTTTTTACACTGTTATTTCTAGTGTTTTGTAATGTTAAAAGAGGAACTTCAGGGTAACCTTCATGTGTATCAGGTACCAACTTCAGTCTTCATTATGTGTGTGTGGATGGGTAACTATCTTGTTTCCACTAAAAGGCAGGAGAGAAGTGGCTGAACAATGATAAGCCGGATAAATAGTCCTCAGTGTTGCCATGCCCAGTTCTAAGGGACACGCATCGGACATTCTGGTTGTTTAATTGCGGGTGGGTACCACATCCTTTCAAAAAAGAAAGCAGAGATACTATGAGATGTCAGGGCTTTCCTACCATCACATCTCACTTCACTTTTAATAATTCAGCTGCTTTATATTCTTTTCTCAGATTTGGGGTTGGTGGCAGTGTTTTCTTTTGTTTTTAAAGACATGGTTTTTCTCTGTGGCCCCGGGTGTCCTGGAACTTGCTCTTAAAATTCAGAGTCTGCCTTTCTTTGCCTTCTGAGTGTTGGGATGAAAGGTGTGCACCACCACCACCTGGCCTGTTCCTAGATCCCAAACACACCTTACAATAAGCATAACATTTCATGATTTTCCTTTATGTATATTTGTGCTTTTTTTTAAACTTACTTTGGTATACTTTTAAAGTATATATTTTTAGTATTACATGACTCTGCTATATTCAAATGTTAATTAATGCTTGCTTACAGTTTTGTAAAATCATGTCTCTGAAAACAACTTCTTGAAGTGTAGAGAAGTTTGAGTCACCCCAGCAACAAACTCAGTGCACCTCCATTAATCTGGACTTGGGGATGACATTTTCTAGGAGTCTATGTACAGTTGCATCTCACTGCTTCATCTTACATTCTTATGCAGCCATAACTGAGTGCTTACACATCTAGATCTTCATTGTCTTATTTACTTTTCTACAAATAAAGTAAAAATACTTTACTCATAATATTTTCATATCCATACATTATAAATAGCTTTGGGGGGGTATAATTGGTATTCAAAAGAGCTGCATATATTTACTGAGTATAATTTGATGAGTTTGGAAATATGTGAGCACTCAAGATATAGTTACCACTATTTCATTTATTTTTATATCACCAAGCATAGTCTGTAAAACTTAATCTTAGAGTGAAAAGGGGAGGTAGTACAAAACCAAGATTAATCAGCCGGACACTAGAAGCAATAGTTACTTTTTTATTTCCAAAAAATGGAGGTAGGGAATTTGAAACATTTCCTAGCTAGAGTGTTTTGATGATGCTTACTAGGAGAAATTATAGTAAATTCCCCATACAATCATTTGAAACATTGACTCATTGGCATTCTTTCAAGTATGACACGAAGATCTGGTTCATGATGTTCTTCCAAGATCTCCCACTCTCTTAGTTTGGGTTTCTATTGCTGCAATGAAACACCATGGTCTAAAGTAAGTTGAGGAGGATAGGGTTTATTTGGGTTACATTTCCATATCACCACTCATCATCAAAGGAAGTCAGAACAGGAACTCCAGCAGGACTGGAGCATGGAGGCAGCAACCGAAGCAGAAGCCATGGGCGGGGGGGGGGGGGGGGGGGAGGGCGGGTGCTGCTCACTAGCTTGTTCCACATGGCTTACTCAGCTAGCTTTCTTACCATCCCAGAGATGGCCCCATCCACAATAGGCTGGCCACTCCCCCATCAATCACTAACTAAGAAAATGCCCCTGCAGTTTTGCTTACAGCCCTACTTTATGGAGGCTCCTTCCTTACTGAGGTTCCTTCCTCTCATGACAGTAGCTTTTATCAAGTTGACATAGAACTAGCCAGCACACGCACCAACACCTACAGCTTGAGATTACAGCCAGGGAGCAATAGTAACTTCCATATTCTTTGTCTTTCCATAACATTGTCTTTATTCAACCTTTTATTGCTCTCCAATTTGTCTACACCTTCTCTGCAGCCTGATGGTTGTATAGCTTCAAAAAGCTGAAATTAATGAATTTATCCATTAAAATTCCTTATTGGGAAGATCTGAGATAGGACACTTTCATCAGGTTGGTAGTCCTTGCTGGGTCCATGGTGAGGTAGCCAAGCCCAAGGAAGTGCAGGGAGTCCACATGCTGTTGATTTTCCTGGCAAACTTTCTGCTGCCCCCCAAAAGATTCTTAGCACAAAATGCAAATGCAACCTATGATGGTCATTTCATTATTTTTCCTCATATGGACAGCTTGTCACTGTACTCATGGACCTTTTCATCTGAAATTCAGTCAGTGAGAACTCAGTGAATAAGGTGGAAATCAAATTTTGTCATGTGAAAAATAAAAATTGAAACCACTAACTTAGTATATGAAGATACTCTACTGTAATAATTTCTGCATCTATCTTGGACCTGGAATTCTGTGTTCAAATGCTGGCTTTGCCAGTTACTAATTCTATAACCCTGACCTACTCCTTTAATCTCTGACTTAATTCTGCCAAGTGGTGAAATTAATAGCGCTAGCCACATAAGTGAAGATTAGGTAAATTAATTCATATTCTACTTCTTAATCTGTTTATCTCCTTGAACACAGGAGTTAGCTCAATTCCACCTCCCAGTGCCCCTTTTTCTTCTTATATGTCCCTTGCTCAGCTTCCTCTTTTTCATCAAAATGATCTTCATAAGAGTTAGCAGTAGCAAACACAGAGCAGAGTCTGTGCATTTTTGAGATTTCCCTTGTCAATGCAATTAATCTAAATCTCATCACTTTAGCCTCAGGTAAACTTTTCAGACACGGGCAAAAAGCAGTCAAATTCTTAGCCAAAATATTACAAGAATAGTCTTTGGACCATACGCTGTCATTTTTCTCCTCTGAAACCTCTTCATCCAGTGCTCACAGTTCAAGTCACCCTCAGCACCACTGTCTTCATTTTCCTACTAGGATAGCCCATTAAGCACCACATAATGCATTCAACTGTTTGTTTGTTTGTTTGTTTGTTTGTTTTAATCCAAAATCCCCAACTCCACAGTCCTCCAAACAAAAGTAAGGTCAGGCCTATCACAGCAATACTCCTGTACCTGGCTACCAACTCCTGTCTTAGTTTGGGTTTTGTTACTGCAAAGAGACACCATAATTAAGGCAACTCATATAAAGGAAGACATTTAATTGGGATCAGCTTAAAGTTTCAGAGGCTTAGTCCGTTATCATCACAGTGGGGAACATGGCAGCATCTACACAGACATGATACTGAAGTAGGAGCTTAGAGTTCTACATCACGAACTCCAAGTCTCAAAGGGGATCATGTTCCACACTGGCCATAGCTTGAGTGTAGGAGCATTGGAGCAGTGTTATACACACAATAGTCACTTGGCACATGTTACTTGTTGCTTCTATTGTCTCAGCTCTGTCTTCTGACTTTCCATTTATATATGGAGCAACACTGACTTCCCAGTTCAAGACAATGAATTAATTTAAATATTCACCCAAATCTCTCTCTTGTTTTCAACAGGCATACTCCCTTCCTTTTGCCAAGTCACAGAGATGTGAAAATTAAACATTCTCCTTGGATGTCATATACTTATAAAAAAAAGTAATCTACCTTTCTTATAAATATGAACCAAACGGGTCTCCACCTGCAAATTGAATAACACTGCATAGAATTCTTGTCACTCTGAAGCTTTCTTTTTGCTATTTGGAATATTTGTTTCTTCTTTGATGAAAGGTAAAATTTCATCCTCCTATTCACGTTCCTCCTCTGATATGTCTTAGGCCTTCATTACTGTTCCCTAAATCAGTGATTGCCACTCCATTTAAACATCAGTTCCTGTTTGATGATGATTATGATGCTGATGTAGCCAAGCAGAAGAGTCCTTGATTAATCTGTCCATGTGTCAGATTTTTAGGGTCCATCTAATTGAGACCTAGATCATTCATTTTGATTGAATTACCCAATAATCAGCCAAATGACTTAGCAGAATTTTTAGCTTGACTAAAGGACACAGCCAAAAGGCAATAAAGAAGCTAGACTTGACTTCTGTGTTTTGTATAGAGCATCAGATCCAGGATCACCCCATTTCCCAATTTATGCTTAAATTATCTGGCCTGAGATTATAAGAAATTCAGCACAATTTAGTTATTAGACTCATTTTAGTTTACATTTCTTTGGGTCTAGATTTTTTTCTTGTTGTTTGTTCTAATAAGGGACACTTGTGGTTTTTAAGGTTGGATGATATGCATGTCTAGGTTCTGAATCATTGGTTAGAAGATCAGCACTAGAGGATGATGAAGATGGGGAAATGTGGCTTAAAATCCTGGTCCCACAATTTTCCCCTTTTCTCTTGAGATCAGTTATGAAATGCCATTCATAAAGTGCTTTAAATTTATGAAATAATGCTTAACATACACATGAAATTTCAATGAACTAAAATGCTTTTTCTGTATATAGTTATGATTCAAATGAAAATTTGTATCTAACAAATATCTCTACTTGTTTTTTTTCTCTATTTCTTGAAAGAAATACAAATAAATCCTATTAAATAGGTCAAACGGTCCTAAATGTACTTTCACTTCAAATTATCAAACACAAAAGAAATTTATATCTGTCTGTGGCTCAAACATATCCATGCTCAATTATCTTGCTGTCATGTCTCTATAATTTTCCTTAACAGGGGATTCAAAGTAAGAGAGGTTTCAGTAAATTAATGCTCATGTACCATCAATTTAAATTGAGAACATGAGCAAGAAGTGGTATAGTTATATACCATACTTGGAAGAATTCATCACAATGCTGCTTGCTAAAAATAGAAATAACACTTATGATCATTAAAGTCCTTCATGATGGACAAAGGACAGAGGAAAGAGATGATAAAAACCAGGAGGCATTGTACTGTGTAAATGTTAACAGTGTGCCTTTCTCTGTTTGCTTATCATGCTCCATAGTGCAAATGAACAGCAAAACAGGGAACAACACAGTGTGTTAAATTATTATGGATATGTCAGATAAGCATGTTATCTGATGTTTCAGTCTCTGCTGCAAGGCTAGCTTCAAGCTCTGTGACCTGTTCTTCAGAGAGTGGAAGATACAGTCTGGCAATTGTGTAATTCCTCCCACTCTGATTGAGATAAACATGTTCATATTTTTCCCAGCTAATCCTGCTTGTTGGGAGATAACATGAAGCAGCATCAATAAAACATACAAAGATTTATGATAACTGGACAAGCATAAAGCCATCTGCAATTTTATCTCCCCCTGGAGTCATATTATCAGAAGTCTTTTAAGATGAAACTAGTTTATATTGAGTTAATGTGAAAAAATCTACAAGCCAATGTCCTCTAAGTCAGTAATACAAATTCTCTGTTATCGCCCTAAAGATGTATAGAAAAGTGGTATTTTTTTTCTTTTATTGCTAAGATTCAGACTACTCAAGACAAAGTGTATTACTTTTTTCCTGGGAACATCCCTTGAGCATGAATTTTCTTGAAAGCTTCCAAGTGATTCTGATGATGAATAATTATTTGAGAACAATTTTCTAGAAGGTTGTGAGAATGGTGTGTTCAAATATGGCCAGATATAAAATAAAAATCAGTTTTCTTAACTATTACAAAGTATGCTGAATGGCTCAGAACATGAATAATATATATTCAAGGAAGATTTAGTGCATAGAAACTAAATGTGTGAGCAGAATAGAAGACAAAAACAAAACCTAACACTGCTCCACAATGAAAATATCTCATATACTATAAATGGAAGACAAACACCAAAGAGGAGCAAAATACACATATAACAAGTTCACAATGCACATCATATAGTGTGGTGAAAAGCTAAAAGATTTTCTCCAAGATTTGGAACACAGAGTACCTTTCTATTGCTAAATACCTACACTACTCAGAGCACTGCATACAGTCTTCATCGATGCACATGTTTTCTTCCAGGGAGGTAGAAACATGGCTCTAAAACTGATGCTGAAAGATAGGAGACACTGACTACCCAACCAAGGTAATGCTGAAAAAGACAAAATAACAGGAATCATGCTACCTGATCTCAAAGCAGAAATCCAAGAAACCATTTAAAAGTTCATATGCAAGTACAAAAGAACCCGCCATCAAAATAGTTCTAAACAACAAAAACAAAAATTTCGGTATGTATCACCATTTTTGAAGTTCCACTTCAGAGCGGTTGTGGTGGTTTGGATGGGTATGGCTCTCCCGTAGACTCATGTGCTTGACTGCCTGGCCCATAAGGAGTGACATGTTGTTATGAAGTGTATTCAGAGCAAGACGTAGAGCTCTCAGCTCCTTCCCCAGCACCATGTCTGCCTACGTACCTCCATACTTCTCACCAAGATTATAATGGACCAAACCTCTAAAGCTGTCACCCATGCCCGACTGAATGTTTTCCTTTAAAAGAGTTGCCTTCGTCACGGTGTCTCTTCACAGCCATAAAACCCTAACTAAGATAGCCATAGTAGTAAGAACAGTAGGGTACTGCCATAAACACAGACATAGTGATTGTTGGAGTAGACCTAAGGACCTAGGTTTAAGTCTACACACCTACAGACACCTGATTTTTGACAAACGTGTAAAAAAATGGACACCAATGAATGGTGTTGGGAAAACAGAATATGTTCATGTAGAAGAATGAAACTTTATCTTCAGTTTTACTCTGCACACAAATTGTATACAAATGAATCAAAATCTCAGTACTGAATTTGCAACCCAAGAATTTCTAGAGACTAGGATATGGACTCAAGAAAAGACTTTCTTGATAGGACCGGGTCATTTCAGAAATAGAAAAAAACAAACAACAGATTGGATTTTAGGAAATTAAAAAGCATTTTAGTACAAAGGACTGAAGAGCCAGCCTATAGTAGAGGAATAATTCCTTGTCAGCTTTATATCTGATATGATTAGTATCTAGAATATACAAAGAACTCAAAAAACTAAATACAAAGAAAACAAACAGACCAGCTAAAAAGTTGAAGTCCCCTCTTACTCTAGTTAGAATGGTCAAGATTAAGTAACAGAAGGTGAGGCTATGAGAGCAAAGAAGTTTAAACCAGTGTAGCTACAGTGAAAATCAGTGTGGTGGTGCCTCAAAATCTAGAAATAGGGATACCATATGAGCTAGCTAGACAACTCATGAGTGTATACCCAAAGACTCTATTTCCCTACTACAGAGGCTCTTGTCCATCCATAGTCATTGCTGAGCAACACCTAGGACATAGAAAGAGCCTAGATTTCTTCAACTGATAAACACTTAACAAAAACTTGGTACCTGTATACTTGGTACCTGAATAAAATTTTATTCAGCTGTACTTTAAAATTTTTAATTATGAAATTATACACATACACACATATATGTATATGTATATATATCTGAAAGCATTTAACTAAGAAGGGTGACCCTGATCCAAAAGAACAAATGGCACATGTTTTTATACATATATGGATCCTAGTATTTAATCTTAAAATTTGCATGCCTAACTTTGAGTACCTGTAGAATTCAGGGAACTAGAAAGAAACCCCAGTAGAAAACACGCAGAAAGCTTTGTTGACATTGAACAAAACAATGACTTTTTTTATATGGTTTCCAAAATCCACCCCACAAGAGCAGAGAGTAACCAGCTTGCATCGCACTAGAACTCTACTGTAAACACCAGAGATAAAGAAGATAAATTTCTAAGTCATATATCATATAAGAACTAATATCCATCATACTCAGAAACTAAAAACAAATAAATACCAAGAAGTTGAAAATCTAATGAAAAATATGCAAGAGACCCCTACCGGCATGATCAGAGAAAGACATACAAGTGATGAGCAAGTATATATATAATATTGAAATTATATATATAATTTCAAAAATAGATACTAAAAATTAAAGACACAGTGTGATATCAGCTTGAGTGATCCAATCACACCACTTTTAATGAAATCCGTACCTCAAAAACATACCTATCTTTCCACTTTTATTACAATGTTATTTTTACAATAAATAAGGCATAAAATCAATTTAACTATTCATCTATGGATGGATTAAGAAAATATTATCTAGCTAGCTATCTAAATGGTGTATTATTCAGATTTTAAAAATTATATTGCCATTTCTGGCATTTATGACCCATAAAACATACTGGAATCCACCTCGCATACAAATATTTCACTATCTCACTTCAGCCTTGAACTTTAGTAAGTGAAATACATAGGAACAGGTCATTGAATGGTGGTTTTGAGCAACTGGAAGCAAGAGAAAATGAGATGATATTGTTCAATAATCAAAGTTTTGGTTATGTGTGATGAGTTTGCTCTGGCATATCATGTATAGTGGGTAATTAACATAATCATGTTGTACTGTATATTGAAATTTTCTTTTAAAAATCTTTCAAAGGGAACTTTTTGAGGTTAAAGACTGTACTAACTAGCTTGACTATAGTAATTATTTTATGGTAGACACATATGCCAAATATCTTATACATATTACCTGTTTGTCAATTTTACCACATATGTGCAATAAAATAGTGAGGTCATCTCTCCCACATCAGTCACTAATGAATAAAATCCCCACAAGCCAACAGGCCAATCTTGTTTTCTCAATTGTGTTTCCCTCTTCTCAAATAACTTAATCTTGTGCCAATTTGACAAAGAAGAAAAACAAAACAAAAAACGGGGCAGGAATGTAGTCAAGTGCTAAGGGAAGTATTTTGAGTGAGACTTTTACTGTCAGCTAGAGCTTGCCAAGGGTTATGTCTTCCTACAATGGAACATTCTAAGACAGGGCACCATCACCTGTTGGAACTGTACCATTCTGATTTTGATATAATTTCTACTCCTAAGTTTTTCCAATTATCTCAAATCATCCGAGACTGCATCCTCATTATTAAAAAAAGAAAAAATTCTACTTGTTAAGTATGAATCAGGATTCTGGGTACTGTCTTTTCTTCTGTTCTTCATGTCATTACCACAACATATTTTAGTCTTGAGCTAAAATTTAGAGACTTTCTGTTGCTGCTCATAATTACTTGAAAAATGGTCAGATATACACTATTTTTAAAAGTTAGCTCAAAAAATTAACAAGAATCTGATTTCCTCTACAGTTGAAAGCAACTGTCATGAGGAATACTGCAAAGATTTTAATTGCAGTTAAGGAATTTAGGGGTTGCATGTAGTATTAAAGGAATTTGAAGGATCCTTAAGGTGAATTCATTTCTTATAATGCTTCTATAGAAAATGGGATAGAGATGTTTCATTGGATCTCATTACATATGTTCTGTTCATTATTCATTCACTTATAAATATATAGGTGTGTATTACATGATATACACATGTTCCTAATATGTACAAGAAACTGTAGATACTAAAGATAGTGCCATAGAAAATATTCTATTTTATTAGTCTTCCTTAGAAGAACAGAATGAATAGAATTATGTTTATGTGTATTACACATACACACAAACACACACACAGAGGGAGACAGAGACAGAGACAGACAGACAGACAGACAGACAGACAGAGGATTTATTTGGTTGCTTTATGCAATAGGGCGTAGGAAATGCAAAAAATGCACCTTGTGTGCTATATAGGATCATTCTGTGTAAATAGAAGCCTCAATGGTATTAGCCCAAGGCTGACAGCTTAGAACTCCATGTCACTAAAGTGCTGATATCCAAAGAAAAATAGAATTTAATAATCTCGAGTGATGGAAGCGGAATTACACATTCACTCAGGGAGATGCAAGTTGGAACACTGGCTTTCTTTTCTTCCAACATTTGTCCATAGAAGCCACCAATCTATTACATGATGCTGTGCAAATTCCTGTCAGCACTTTCACTCTCAGCTGTGCCTCAAATATCAGTCTTCTCTGGAAATAGTCTAAGAGACACATCCAGTTATGCTTCTCCATATTATGGGAGATTCTGAATATGGCCAATTTACCCGATGATGAATTATCACAAGAATGCTACAATAAAATAGTGTTGGTTAGTAATGATAAAATTAAGATACACACTTGCAATTTTGTTGTCAATAAACAAGAAAGGTATTTATGGAAATGACTTTAGACATGGTCCTAGAGACAGAAGAAGGCACATAAAACCTTCCTCTAAGAGCTACTTAAGACAAGAGATGACGAGCTGAGGCAGAAGAGCTATAGTATTTCAGAGAAAGACATTAGAATGTAGAATTGGAACATGCAGAGGGATGTACAGATAGGAGCAAATCATCCTCTTATTACAAGAAATAAATTCAGCTCTCTTTTCTTCTTCTATACTTTATGCTCTGACTTTGATAGCCAGCATTTGAGGAACACCTAGAGCTCCTAAGCTTATTTGGATAGAGTCTAAATAGTAAGGAATCTCTACTACAGGGGATGCAGCCCCCACTATCACTTTCCTCTCGGCTTTCAGTATTGCTGTCGCTGGCTCCATACAGAGCCAGAAGGCACCTCACTCTGCAGAGCTCTACATCCTCAGCTACAGAGAAGGAACAGTGCGAAGTAGATCAGACTTGGAAGAGAGGCAGGCAGAAACTAGCACACCCTGTGAGCCTGGCCTTTTACTTCGGGAGTGATAGTTAGCAAGAGACAAATAAATCTCTAAGAATATTACAGTGAGGAGTCAGTAAGACTCCAGTCATTAAAAGTTTAAATGCCTATGATGCTCCAAGTCAATTTAAATATTTTCAACCTTCTACTTCAAAAATAGACTTGTGTGCAAGCAATTATTTATGTTTTATTTTATGTTTATCTATATCTGTTATATTGTCTTTAGGGCTTGAAAACATTCTTGTTACTGATCAAGTGAGTAGCCTTGGATACTGTTTGTTGTCCTGCATTTTAGACCACCAGTACAATAAGAAAAGAAGATAAATTGGTTTCCATTTTCTAGACATAAAGGTCAAGTAAAATGAGAAACACACACCATGCCCCACACAGGGACGATATAACGGCACACATTCTAAATCAGCAGGACTCAGCAGGACAGTCCTGCCTACTTGCTTTCAACAATGGGTCTGGTGTCACATTCCAGAGGAGGATCCCTAGAAGCCAGAGGAAAAACTAAGGTGAAAATTGGAATTTCAGGATGGCAATCATTATCAGCCTACTTCCAAAAGCAAAGACACACGGTATTCCAAAGTCCCATGGAACGTTTGAATCAGAAAGAACTTACTGATTTATACGAGAAGACCCAAGTCTTGTTTAACACTTGCCTCACCCAAAGTAGAATTTTTTTACATTGCAAGGAAAACAAACAAAAACCAAAGCTGCTGGCTGACCACTCTCTACCAACAATTCACCACAAAGGACAGCAAAAGTAACAAAGCTGGAGCACCACCTGGTTTGTATGTTTCAGACTAATTATCATCAAGGCAAGTCTTAGGTAAGCCTGAACACTAGAAGCTGAGATAGGAAACTGAAAACTAGAAACTGAAACCAAGTAGCCTCAAATTCACCGACAGAAGGCACTCACTGAGGGGACGCTCTGAGAAGACTCTATCTAAATGTAGGGTGCTAGGAAACGTAAAAGGCCCAGCCAAGACTGTGGTTATGGGGAAACCTAAACTTGACTCAATCCAGGAAGGTTTCACAACAGAAAGCAGACTGCCGAACTGACCCCACTTCAGAAGTGGCTTGAACTGACAATAACCGGATATCGGATGCGGACCATCTATCAGTCAGAAAAGGCATAACATCCTTTGTGATGTCATTCTCAGGAAGATTTCAGTTGGTGTTAGTTACCTTCCCTAGAGATGTGAAGGAAAAAACAAACAAACAACACTTGACAAAATCAAATCACTTTAAAGAAGGAAAGTTTTCCTTGGCTAATTGATTAGTAACAGACACAACGGTAGGGTCTTGTGGTAGCTGGTCACAATGCACCTGCAGTCAGAAGGGAACAAGAGACGAATGCTGGTCCACAGGGCTTTCTCGGCTTTTTTTATTACCTGCCCCCTCCCTTACAGTGGTGCTAGCCACATTTAGGGAGTTTCTCACGTCATTTAATCTAACCATGACATCTTCCATGTCTTCAGACTTCTCCTCACTTACTTACACAGTGCGTCCTGTAGTTCACAGAAGACGTCTGGGTAATGATACTTTCTTTCAACTTCTTACACTTTCTTCCCTATAGAAATCAAAATATGACTAGTTTGGACAAATGTATTTCCTACTGCCCCTTTTGTCTCTCCAACTGCTCAGGTGTGTGAGAAATGGCGTTCGGTGTCCCTGCGAACACCAGCACACTGTTTTGGCCTGTTTCACTGTTTTGAGTCCTAGAATTCCTACGGCTTTGGAGACTGCGATGACGGGGATAAACCCAACCTTCACCTTCTAGACCTAAGTGTCCAGTATTTCTTCTTAACAAAAGGAAAATATTTAGACCAAGCAAAACCACTTAACAATGACACTTTGAAAACGCAAAGATACTGAAAATGAAAAGCTAGACCACGGGAGGAGATTCAGATAATCACATACTTTAAAGAACGGAAGTCTGTGAATTCACACTGGAGGCCCTAAGTAGGTCACCGAATTGGTTACTTACTGTGCTATTGGCATGATCAAGTAAGAGGGGAAAAACCATATCTCCATAATAATAGAGAAGAAAACAAGAAACCCTGGCCTGACACCTTCACAAAAGCAGTGTTAACCTTGGGTAAGTGAGGAATGACACCACAAACTACAGCTAACATCTGAACAACACAGCCAGGAAGAAAGTTTCCCCTTAAAGACAGAAGACTTTGGTCATGGACAGATTGGCTTTAAAAAAAACCCTGCTAAATGGATGAGCTTAGTAGTGCAAGAATAATGTATATGATGAGCTTTAAAAATGATGTAATTACAGTATGTATTCCATGAAAGATGAGACAATGTGACTAGTAAACAGTAAGAGATTGACATATTATTGACTTACCTGTTCTATCAACGATGCAGTATTATAAATTGTACAATGGTATAAGATAGCATTTTAAAACAACTTTTATTCTTTTCGTTAAATACAAAAATAATTAATCCAAGTTAAACATTTAACTCTAATTTTTGCAATCTTAACTAGACTTTCTCTGTATTTCCAACAATACTTGTCAACAACTATTTCAAAGAAATCTGTAAATTAATTAATGGAAAAAATCTAAGTAACTTTATTATGTTTGTTTTTTTGGATAATCAAGGGAAGTTATGTAGAAGATTCATTTTCAGACACTTTTGTGAGTACATTAGAAAGTATGTGGGGTGTGTGTGTGTGTGTGTGTGAAATCTGACTGCACCAACTAGCCTAATTTAAAAATTATGAACCATGAACACTTAGACTTGACCTTTGTCATCACCAAGGGAACAGAACAGAATCCAGCTCTACACTGCTGCCCTCAAAAACCCGTGTAGATCTCATAATCTTTTAGGAACCTTGGCTAGGGACAAACCAGGATTCTTGACTTCATTATATTAAAAATTTCAGACTAGCAAAGATGAAGTCATATTTGGAGGGGTTTTTTCATTATTTTTATTAAATATTTTTAATCTTCAACATATACAGTTATATTATTACACATATATACAATAAACTACCTATAGCAAGAAGAACCATGACATAATCAGGAAATATATAAATGTTACATTCTTAGTGTTTTTGCTATTTGTATTTGGCAGTCTTGAAGAAAACATCTTGTCTTGATGAGTCTAAAATTCTAAATGTAAAATCAATATCTATATATCTAGTCATTATCAACTTAAAACATCTATCTAGACCAAAAACCTTTTTTTTTTTTTTTTTTTTTTTTGGTTTTTCGAGACAGGGTCTCTCTGTAGCCTTGGCTGTCCTGGACTCACTTTGTCGACCAGGCTGGCCTCGAACTCACAGTGATCCGCCCGCCTCTGCCTCCCGAGTGCTGGGATTAAAGGCATGCGCCACCACGCCCGGCTACATCTTAACCCCTAAAACACTAAGCTTAATTGTAATATTAAGATATCTGGTCTTCAACCCCATCAGAGGCTTGAGAAGGAATAAATTTACCTGAGTATACCGAGAGTGCAGGTTAGTAGCTTTTCAAATGAGAAGATAATAGAGACAGTTTGCTACCTGAATAGTTACCCAAATCTCTTTCTAGCATTGAAGCATCATCTTCAGCTTTCTGGCACAATATATCTGACAGACATATTTCTGAGTTAGGAACTATTGAGGACTTGCTTACCCTGTCTTGACAGAGTTTGGCTGTCAACTCTGCCTGAATCCAAGTTTCCCTTTTTAAGGCAGAATTCTGGCTGCGGTAGAAACGTAGAAACAAGGACATTTTGCCCAGTGGCTGGTTTGCCACATTTGAAGCCATCTCCATAAGGAGGTTCTTTGATGCCCATCATTTTCTTTGAGGTAGGCTGGGTGTTGCCAAGAGTTAACCTGGCTCACTGTCAGTGAATTTTTAAAATAATTTTTAAAATGTAAATGTCATATTCTGTACATCTCTGAGGTTTTTGAAGACCTTATCTAACTATTTTACCTTATCTTTATATAGAATCATATCTATCTGTTGCTCCTATGATGTATATTCTTGTGATAAAAATAGTAAATAATATAAATGTATATGTACAAAAATACAATCAATAATTTTAAAAAATAGACTAGTAATTGATATGACCATAATTTGATCAACTAACAATTAACTTGTATAAGTTACTTATCCTAAACAGCCTACAATAGCACTTTCAAAGTATTGGAAGTAAACCTTGTTTATAATTGAGTTATATGAGTATAATACCTAATATTAGAATAGGAATAGGCAAAATGTGTGTGAAAAATAATCTTACATTAGAATTCTATGCCACTGTATTTAAAATCAAACTTATTTTGCATCTATATTCAAAATTCTATACCAGTAAATTAAAAGTAATCTTGTAAGTGACAGTAAAGGATTAAGTTGAGGGGTAGATTCACCAATCTACTTTTTGTTCTATCTTCCTTATATATTTTTATATTCCACTTTCTTTCTTTTCAACCTCTAATTCCAAACCTAAGAAGGGAAGATAAAGGAAAAGAGAGACATCCTGAGCACCTACAAAGGTATTAAATTTCCTAAATCAGCCAGAAGAAACCTCAAGAGAACAATGACCCATTTCCTTTAAGGGGGGTCAGGTAGGTTTTTGGTTGCTTTCTTGGGCTATAGAGGGTTATTTTCAGTGGGAGTTGGTTATAAGTTATTGGCCTTATTTAGAGAGAAAACAGAGTTGGAGTGTTTACTGACAATGTGTTAACACAGAATTTAAACAAAAGAGTTAGGAGAAAGAGTGGTACTCAGAGAGACATGCTTGAGGTCCCCTCAAGGGGGAGCCACAGTTTATTGTCACATTAGTTATATATCATAACATTTTGGTGGCTCTTCTGCTGCATATTAAAAGGATGCAAAAACAACTTTTTCTTCTTCTTCTTCTTCTTCTTCTTCTTCTTCTTCTTCTTCTTCTTCTTCCTTTTCTCTCTCTCTCTCTCTCTCTCTCTCTCTCTCTCTCTCTCTCTCTCTCTCTCTCTCTCCCCTCTCTATGTTTGTCTCTCTGTGTTTCTGTTTCTCTCTTAAATCACCACCAGAGATACCTTGAATAGAATTACATCCCTGCACGTCAAACCAGAAGCCACCAGAGTTGCATTAGGTGTTCCTTCATGTTCTGTCCCTACAAATGGGTGTTTTGAAACATTTCTGGAAAGTTAAAGGTTTTTAGCAGGGCAGGAAGGAAGGTCCTAACTGGTCGCTAGTTGTGCTGGGAGTTTGCTTTTCTCCTGGGAAAGGTCTCAGACAGACTCTGAGGAGAGGGGCTCCTTATCTTTGCCTTTGCATATCTCCTCACCTCTCCTTATCTTCCTATTTAGCCTCACTTTGATTTGATTCTAGAATTCTCTACAGAACCTGGCAATTCTATGAGAAAATTTGAGCTTTTTTCCCCTTTCCTTCTGTCAGTAAATAATATATTTTAAAAGACTTCTAATAGCATATTCGATGGGTTAGTAATTGCATCTCAGTCTCTGATATCAGTAGGATTCCAAGTCGTGAGAATCATTTTTTCTCCTGGCACCCTCTCCCTCAGCCTGGACTTCTCTTCCCTGAATTCCTCCAGGCTGGAAAGTTCATCTGGACTGAACAATAAGGATTGCACACCTCTTAGTGCAGCCAAATGCAGGCAACTGAAAAATCATCTGGAAAAAGAGAGAAAAACATCATTCAAGAGAACGCTTCCTGCCTTGCATGACACAGCATACATGTAATGCAGTGTAAAGTGCGTGCTAGGTTTTGCAAGTAAAAAAAAAAAATCCAAGAAACCAATGTACGTTTATCTAACGCTAAATGAATTCAGTCTCAACATCGAGAGCATCATTTACTTTTTTAAATTTGTGGCATAATTAAACTATAAGTTAGGCCAGCCTGTTGCAAAGAGATGTGACTGAAGTCAAGCAGTCTCTAGAAGAGGTTTGTTCCTCATCACTGGTGCTGCACTTTGAAGAATTTCAAAGCACAATAAGCATGGGTATGAGTCACACTGGTACTTCAATGGAGGCCCAGCCCAGCCTGGCCCGAGCTATCACAAGCTATGTGTGAATTTAGGTGGACTATGGAAACTCAATAACTATTTGTTTCCCTTTTTGAAAAAAAGGAGTTATAGCAACAATAATATACTTCTCCAGGCCTTAATGAGGACCTCATGGGTTAGCATGAGCAGTGTTCTCTGACCAGTTCCTGACATACTCGAAGTGATCAATAAATGGTGGCATTTATCATGTTGGAAAGGATGCAGCCCAATGTTTTCAGTGTATGGAACTCTGTTATCAAAATATGTCTGTGTAATTCCAGTTGAATGGAAACTATTTTGCCAGTGGAGGCTTGCTATTTGTGGTTAAAAAAAAAAAAGATAAATTGACTCTTCTTTGTTTTTGAACTCTGCTTGATATCCCATAATGTTGCCCAAAAAAATTGTACACGAGACTTCTTCTCGTGACAATACACAAGTTTCCCCATCATCTTTCAACTTCCAACCCACATTCAAGTTTTATATGCATTACTCAGCACTCCAGAGGACGGCACATGTTCATGTTGTGTGCCTGGGACAGCGTCATTCCCTTTGTCTGGATGGCC
The DNA here is from genome assembly GCF_964271855.1 of Acomys minous. Classification (NCBI taxonomy): domain Eukaryota; kingdom Metazoa; phylum Chordata; class Mammalia; order Rodentia; family Muridae; genus Acomys; species Acomys minous. The sequence goes on from NC_140487.1 coordinate 13,635,431, forward strand.
CTCTCTTTGTCATATTTTACCTCCTGCCAAAGTTTTTAACCCAGCTCAGTCACCTTTTCCTGTAATTTTTTACGATGCTTCCAGCACCATAAGCAAAAGTACTTAGTAGTATTTCCTTTGTACTTCAGTTATATTATCAAAGCATGAAAGGGTATGTTTCCATGTCTGCCTGCAGTGTGTGATGCACAGCATCATGGTAAGCATGGACATGTCATAGTCGCCATTTCCTCAGCTTGGAGCCCACTCCTGTTTGCTGTGCCTGCTTGTTAATATCTGTTGTAGTGAGTTAACTTAAAACTAAAGGAATTCGTTGCGATATCTACCAGTCTATGTCTCTACCATCATCCTGGCTGCTTTCTCCACATCTACCTGCCTTTCCTCTTTCCAGGCAGCTAGACTCATATTTGATGAAGACAAATCTTCGCATCCTTTTCAAAGTAAATCCAAAGTCATTATAATTCTACCAGTCAGGACCTCACCGATGAACCTCAGTTCTTCTAACCATTACATCACTCCACTCTCATTGGCTTCTTCACTAAGACAACACACCCAGCATGCACCTGCTTCAAGGTCCTACCACTTACAATTCTCTCTACCTGACAAGCTCTTCATCCACATATTGATGTATCAATACCTTCCATTTAATGTGTGTCTCCGAACTTGAGGCAATACAATGTATAACTTTCTCTGGTCTCTTTACAGAGTATAACTTATTAACTGCTATATCCCCAACTCTATTCAGTCCTCTTATTACTCTGGTTTTTTTTCCCTCTCTAGTTTACTTATAAACAATACGGTTACTTTGTGTGCAATAGTTTTTGTCTTTACTAATTGTAAAGAAGCATTTGGTAGATATTCATTAAATCGTTGCATCATTGTTATAAGATATTTTCTTCTGACTTAATTAGGAGTTTTGAGTTGATTTTTATAACACTTATTACTTTTATTTTGACAAGAGAAAGAACATGAAATGGGGAAAGAAGAAATATGTATTAGCTGAGCCACCCCATTCTTAGGAAGTTATTGCCTGTAGGAGGAGGCAAACAGCCTTTAGAAAATATACAATAATCAGTTGGTCTCAGCTTTCTCATATGCACATCCCCTCCCCTCCTCATGACATGAACCTTTGTCATGTCAGCTAATCAGTGTAGACAGCAGCTCTACGGCAGCCACTCTGCTCAGTAACCCCACTTCTTCATTAGGCACCAGAGGAACATCTAACTGTGTCCTCCAGTGGGGACTTCTCGTGATGCATCAGATTTCACGCATGCTAAATCCTGAGAGGATTTGAATTTTGCTAGAGATTAACGTCTTAAAATAGAAAAAGCAAAGTTCTGCTGTGGATTATGAAACTCCAGCAGGAAGGAGCACGAGTTGACATTTTCATGTTACATTTGTTAACCCTGAGACTACATTCTCCTGGTCATCTTCCCAGATGTCAGCTATGAAGCAAAACAGAAAGCTAATTAATCTTCTCAGGAGTTGAAATCTAGCTTTTGTTAAACATCTTCAAGAGTGTAGAGTACAAAGTAAACACTATACTAGGATGTATTATTTCTTTACGTTAAACTGAGGATTTTCTTCTTATTACATTTCAATGGAAATGCAATAAACATTAAGTAAACTTTTTTTTCCTCCTTTATTAATTTATTCTTGTTACATCTCAATGGTTATCCCATCCCTTGTATCCTCCCATTCTTCCCTCCCTCCCATTTTCCCCTTATTCCCCTCCCCTATGACTGTTTCTGAGGGGGATTACCTCCCCCTCTATATGATCATAGGGTATCAAGTCTCTTCTTGGTAACTTGCTGTCCTTCTTCTGATTGCCACCAGGTCTCCCCGTCCAGGGGACATGGTCAAAGGTGAGGCACCAGAGTATGTGATAAAGTAATATCCCACTCTCCACTCTACTGTGGAGAGTGTTCTGTCCATTGGCTAGATCTGGGTAGGGGCTTAAGGTTTACCGCCTGTATTGTCCTTGGCTGGTGCCTTAGTTTGAGCGGGACCCCTGGGCCCAAATCTGCCTATCATAATGTTCTACTTGTAGGCTTCTAGGACCCTCTGGGTCCTTCTACTTTGCCTTTCTCCCATGATTCTCTCATCTAGAGTCCCACTAGAATGTCCTCTCCTCTGTCGCAGTTTCCTGGTAAGTGAAGGTTTTCGTGGGACATGCCCGTTGGGCTAATATGCAGATATAAGTGAGTATATACCATTTGAGTCTTTCTGCTTCTGGGTTAACTCACTCATTATGATCATTTCTAGCTCAATCCATTTATCCACAAATTTCGGGAATTCCTTGTTTTTAATAGCTGAATAGTATTCCATAGTGTATATGTACCACAGTTTCTTTATCCATTCTTCTTTTGAGGGACACTTAGGCTGTTTCCATGTTTGGGCTATTATGAATAAGGCTGCTATGAACATGGTTGAGCAAATTTTCTTGCTGTGTGCTGGAGCATCTTCTGGGTATATTCCAAGGAGTGGAATAGCTGGGTCTTGAGGAAGCCCTATTCCCATTTTTCTGAGATAGCACCAGATAGATTTCCAAAGTGGTTGTACTAGTTTGCATTCCCACCAGCAATGAAGGAGTGTTCCTCTCTCCCCACATCCTCGCCAGCATGTGGTGTCGCTTGAAATTTTGATCTTAGCCATCCTGATGGGTGTAAGATGGAATCTCAGAGTTGTTTTGATTTGCCTTTCCCTGATGATTAAGGAGGTTGAGCATTTCTTTAAGTGTTTCTCAGCCATTTGATATTCCTCTGTTGAGAATTCTCTGTTTAGTTCCATTCCCCATTTCTCGATTGGGTTATTTGGTTTGGTAGTATTTAATTTCTTGAGTTCTTTATATATTTTGGATATTAGACCTTTGTCAGATGTGGGGTTGGTGAAGATCTTTTCCCAGTCTGTATACTGTCGCTTTGTTCTCTTTACCGTGTCACCTGCCTTACAGAAGCTTCTCAGCCTCATGAGGTCCCATTTATTAATTGTTGACATTAATGCCTGGGCTGTTGGTGTTCTGTTCAGGAAGCTGTCTCCTGTGCCAATATGTTCCAGGCTCTTTCCCATTTTTTCTTCTAAGTGATTTAGTGTCTCTGGTTTTATGTTGAGGTCTTTAATCCACTTGGATTTGAGTTTTGTACAAGGTGACAAATATGGGTCCAGTTGCATTTTTTTACACACAGACATCCAGTTAGACCAGCACCATTTGTTGAAGATGCTATCCCTTTTCCATCGAATGGATTTGGCTTCTTTGTCAAAAATCAAATGACCATATGTGTGTGGATTCATATCTGGGTCTTCGATTCGATTCCACTTAAGTAAACTTTTTACAAGATTTCCCTAGTTACAATTGTATTAAATCAAAGAGTTTCCTTACAATTTCTCTTATTATTTTTATGGTCTAGAATTTCTTGCAAGTATCTATATTTAGAGACCATAGTAAAATGACAACTTTTATCCATTGATGTTATGAAAAAAAAATTTAACGTAAATTTTAAACTCCTTTGTCACAGCCAGCCAACGAACCTCAGACCTTTAATCCTAGCATTCCAGAGGCAGGCAGATCTCTGAGTTCAAGACCAGCCTGGTCTACAAAACAAGTTCCAGAACAGCCAGGGTTACACATAGATATTCTGTCTTAAAAAAAACAAGAAATAAAAATTTTAAAAAGGAAGAAGGAAGGAAATTCCTTTGTCACAACACCCTCCAGTTTCGTAAGGCCCTTCATACAAGGAGTTGGCTGAGTCTCACAATGTCATAGGGCTTTTAGATAACCAAACATGGATGACTCACCCACAAGGATCATGGGAGAACGTTTGTAGTTCTGTGTGATGAACACACATAGCGCTTGGTACTACACATAGTGTGCTCTCTTTCTAAAACTAGTGATCAATTAGGTTTGATCCTCCCATAAATTCTTATCCACACTCATGGCCATAAGAAAAGCTTTTAAAATATTTTATTATACATGTAAGGCCCAGCTACTAAATAAGATCCATGCAAGGCCAACTGTCTTTGACCCTTCACAGTCACAAGGAGCACCAGCCACATGATTCATACAGAGGCCAGTTGTGAAGAGCAGCAAGAGGCACAGTGCCAGGCCCTTCAGTCCAGGAGTCTCCATCAAATAAGAAGGGCCTGGGCTGAAATTTTAAAATGCACAGGACTTTGATAATTTTCATTGTTTATGAAATTTCAGAATAGTTGATATGTATGACCCAAAAAGTTCAAGATGAATGGCAAGACTTTTTAAAAAAATTATTAAATAACAAATATACTTTATAAAATGTTTGTGCTTTTAAGGTAAGTATTATATTTCTTTGGCTTTGACTTTTAGTCCATGGATAACTTTATAAATTAGTGAGATGTTAAGAAAATAAAAGAAACAAGACAGAAGTTAAACCAAGTATTTGAATGAGCCAGAGACAAAACATTTTCCCTCCTTCCTTTTACGTCGTGAGGGATTGAAGGTATGGTTCAACTATGTAGCCAGAAACTGGCCTCAAAGATGCCTCTACTCCTTAAAGTTATTTTGTTCACTCTTTTTTTTTCTGTGCTTCAGCTTGCAGATTCTCGGCAAGTGCAGTGCCACTGAAATAAACACCTATCCCTCATGGTTTTCTTTTCCAAAGAATTCTCTACTATTAGTCATTTGCTATTGTGGGACAATGCTACCACTAGCTACCACAGATTATGAATTATCACATCATTCAATGTAATTAAACATTCCTATAAAAGCTGAATTTGATGCATATGTTTTCAGCTATCTGGAGTTTTGGGGTGTGTTCTTATGTAATGTGAGGAGGGTGAAAGATGCTTCAGTAGAGATAATGACCTGTTGACAAGATTTTATGTATTTTAAGAAACATAATCAAAATTTACCTAAATATAAGTGTCTTGTCTTATAAGCACACTCCAATATAAATAACATCACCTCAGAAAATGCAACAGAATGTGATGAGCAGGATCATGCACAGGTGGAGTCTCCCAATAAATGTCTAAGTAGAAGGGATATGTTGACAGACTGAAGCTTGACCGAAATAAAATGTTGGAAAATACCAGCTTCACATGCATAGTTTTAACCATTGTAGAGTAGCCCAGGACGCTACCACACAGTAGCCTCTCATCCTGCGAAGCTGAACTTTGACCTCTACAGGTTTAAAGGCACGTGTACCAGATGGTCCCTGTAGGCATTTGAGCAGAATTTGGCTGGGCTCCTGTCCGTATGTGCAACACTACTACTGCAGTAATACAAATGAGACCAGCTCTGCTAAATTGTAAAGTTCTTCCCTGTGACAGAAACGTAAAAGAAATGCAAGAAGTCAAAGAAACAGATGGCTGCTTATAAGAAAGAAATTTTGAAACTAAAGAATGGCACATCTTTGAAGATTAGGCTAAGCCAGTAAAATGCACAAGGACCTGAGTTCTGATTCCCAACAGCTACATGGTAAAAAAAAAAAAAAAAAAAAAAAAAAGTAGAGTATCAATCATGTTGTGTGCCCATAATCCCAGCAGTAGGTATGTACCTTGGTCAGTGTTCTATTGCTGTGAAGAGCCACCATGACCAAGGCAGCTTTTATAAACAAAAGCATTTAACTAAGGCTGGCTTACAGTTTTAGAGGTTTAGTCTATTATTATCATGCTGTGAATCACTATGGTGTGCAGGCAGATAGGTGACTGGAGAAGTAGCTGAGAGTTCTACATCTGGATCCCCAGGCAACAGAAAGAGAGATGCTTGGAATGGGATTTTTGAAACCTCAAGCCCACTTCCTCAAACAAGGCCACACCTCCCAATCCTTTCAAATAGTGCCACTCGCTGGTGCCTGTTCAAATCTATGATCCTATGGAGTCCATTCTGATTCAGGCCACCACATTAGAGGCATGGTTAGAGTGACCAAAGGAGCTCTGCCACTCACTGGCCAGGTATTCTGGCCCAGTGGGTGAGCTCCAATTTCATTTAGAGCCTCTAGTTGTGTCAAAAAATATAGTGGGAAGTAAAAAAGGAAAACACCTAATTCAACCTCTATCCTCCATATACAGACTTTAGTATGTGTATACCCCCACACACACATGTTCACATGCAAGCACACACATACAGTACACACAAACATATGCATACACAATAATGGCACTTACTTGATGGGAAAATAAGATGACATTTTAGACAGAGGAGCATGCTATTGGATTTTGTGAAATTTGTAGCTGGACAACTTTTTACCCGAACAATTCTGATCAATTCCAAGAGCTCTGTCGAGCTATGTCTCAGTTCTCTCATTTTTAACATGAGGCAATGGTATTGTCTCTCTGAAATGTTTATTATGAAGGCACTAATGTGATGATATTCACAAAGGCTTCCAATAATGACAGGTACACAATGCTCTATCATTGCTTAAATAAATTCAGAGAGAATTGGTGTGCTTGTTTCAGGGCATTTTCTAGCCACAGCAAAGGCTAGGCTCTCAAGTAATAGAGAAGAAGAAGAAAAAAAAAACTTAACAACGTCCAAAACCAATTTGCCAGCCAATCAGTTAAATGCATGTCTACAAACATAAAGACTTCAGTCTGATCCCTAACCCCCATGTAAAAGCCAGGTATTTTGTAATCCCAGGGCTAGGAAGGCAGACAGGAGTTTGGCTGATGGTCACTGGCCCACTAGTCAAGCCCAGTTGCTGAGTTCCCAGCCAATGAGAGAGTCCTTGTGTCAAGGATGATGAATGATTTTTCTGACAATGACACCCTAGGTTGTCCTCTGTCTTCTACATACACACACACACACACACACACACACACACACACACACACACAAAACTAAATTGCATAGGAGGTATATATGTATAGTGCTAGAAAGATGACATTTAAGCAAGCCAGATCTGTGTCAACATTTATATGATTTGGATAGCTTTTATAGGCTTCATGCTCACTCACTGAAGAAGTGTCATCCACTTAACTTTACACTGGACTGTTAAAAGCAATGAGAAATGTCAATGGAAAAATGCTTACATGCCAACAATCTGAGAGAGCCTCATAGACCTGACTGATGAAAAAAAAAAAAATAATATATATATATATATATATATATATATATATATATATATTTTTTTTTTTTTTTCCTGGAACAATATGTCCTGTGAGATAGGTATGTTGTCTATCTTTGGCTTTTGCTTTTTTGAGTGTCATCCTGACACCTTACAAGTTAATGAACATAACTATAATCACAGCTTGACTACACAGGACCTGAAGATGAGGCATTGCTGTAAAACAAGCATCGCTGCCCTTGAGCCTGCTGGTGTGGCAGTGGAGCCACCCTGCTAATCGGACTGCTCTGATACATCTCACTTAACAGGCAAGTGTCACTTACTGTTGGGACTATTTTCTAAAGATGAGAAATGCAGGTTCTGTTTTATTAGGAAGAATAAAGCTGATTTCAAAGACTAGAGGTATCACCTAGCAAACCTGTTACCACTGGAGTGAAATAAATGGGAGTAGTCCAATTAAACTCTCAGTCTGAAAAGTAATTTAAAGACATCTTTTTTTCCAGATTGGTTTATATAAATGCTCAATTTTTATTCTTAACTTGGTAGGATTTGTAATATCAATACATAATACAGCTCACTGATTCTTTTACTCAAGGAAAAATCTTTCTTATCTCTCCACTCATAAAGAACACTCCCCATCTCTGTCCGTGTCGAACTGCCACTTTCCTCTCAAACAATTCACCGTAAGATAACGCCTTCCCTTCAACTGTCTCTCAGGCCCAGTTTAAATAGGTCCATGTGGCTTCTTAAAAAAAAAAAAATCCAAATGATATATGGTGGCCGGTCTCATTTGTCTTCGGCACTAAGGCATCTTACTGTTCTTTACAAGGAAAATTAAATTTCATGTCAGTCCAGTCACCCTGGATTTCCCTCAGCAGTCGTGGGGTGCAGACAGTTACTGCTGCCTCACTTCTCTGGGACCGGAATATTTTTAGGAGAGTGTTCTGAGTGACTTATGATCAGGAAATGATTCAAGCTGTGATCGCTAGCTAGCGTCTTGTTATCATCTCTCTGCAGTTAAATGATTAGCAGCAGGGCAGACTAGTCACCATCTCACCCGGCTATCAGCGGTCAGCCTGTCCTCGGCTCCTACCTGCCTCCGCGCCCTCCGTAATGGGCTCCCTGAGAGGCTGAATTGACAGGGATATCTGCCCTGCCCTTCGAGGTTTCCCATAAAATTAAAAGGGAAACGCAGAACCTTCCCCCATGTTTCTGATTTTTTAAAAACGGGGCATAAGTTTTTGTGGCTTGTTCTGGCTCTGAGTTTCCTCAACTTTTCCTGGATCTTAAGGCAAATCTTGGAACCATTTTCTTCCTTCTGTTTGGTGAAAACCCAGAAGTGAAACTTGGCCCTTTCTGAGATGTACGGCAACCCACACATTCAAGGAGATAACTCTAGCGCTGTAAGATTGGAGCCCTAGGCCTTAGTTTTGTTTATTTTAGCAGTGTTTACATTTAAAAATATACAGCCAGACACTGTTTGGCCACCTGTCCTTTAGAACCACGCCTGTCTCTCCATTTACCCCACACAGCGCTCTGTTCATCATACAGCTAGAACTGGTGCTGTATGTATGTGAAAATCTCACTGAAATCTGATTCATCTGTGCAGGCCCCATTCTCCCAGTAGTACAAAATCACCAGGGGGCAGATCCCTTGAAATCTTCGAGTTTTCTTTCTAGCATACTAGTTTCTGTGCATATTTCTCTGACCATTCTCCTGTCACTGATGTTTTATAAACTAGGGAAACGTTCTACAACTAACTGAGTCAAACTTGTTCTGCTTGACTCCCTGCTTTCAAAATCACTAAAACCAATTTACCAAAAAAAAAAAAAAAATCATTTTAACTTGGAAGCAAAGAGTAAATCTGGGTCACATAAATTATATCTGAAATTTTTTAAACTCCTGGTTTCTTCAAGAGCATAGGCGCTAGTATTTTTTTCCTTACATATAGAAAGCCCTATAATGATCGCTTTGCATATTTTGTGCATTTGATTTTAAATGGGTAAAGCAAGAGTCTATACTGTTTGAAATCATAGCAGAGCATTCAAAATTGACATAAGCCAAACGTCATACACCGTTTTTGTTTTTGTGTTGTTGTTGTTGTTGTTTTGGTTGTTATTTTGGTTTTTTGTTTTTGTTTTTTGTTTTGTTTTGTTTTGTTTTTTGCCCAGGCCATGGCCATTAAAATAGCTCCATAATAACATTGACAAAATATATTATTTCTCAAGTTCAGCTCCTAATTCCTTCATAAGATGTGTGGGTATTTTATGTCCCTGAATGTGTCTGGAGGTCAGGCCACAGCATTCATTCTTCTCAGCTAGCAGCAGGCTATATTCAGCTTCTCTGGTTTCCTTGTACTTTCTGGAGCAGTGCCTGCTGATCAGGGTCCTAATGCCAGAAGCCGAAGGAACAGAGTGTGAGTCTAGGCTCCTATCTCTGTTCCATCGTCTCTCCATCCAAAATGCAGACAACCACAGCTTCCTGTTCCACCATCTGCCGTCCGTCCTTAAATAGTCCTCCTCCTCTCTCTTCCAGCAAAGGGTGCTGCATAATCAGCAGGGATCCTTTATTTCTGATGCTCTCCCTATCTTGATTGATTTTGGTGAAGGCTGCTCTTTTCTTATTTGTTAATTCTCCCATGAATCTCTGTTCCCTAAACACACGGTCCATCAGAGCTGGTATCACCTCCAACTGCCCACTGATGCCCAATGACTTTTGACTTAAAGGAGTCCTCAGAAAGTCTTGAGATGTCCCTGGACATCTTCCCACTTCACGAGACTTTAAAGTTAATGAGATCTCAAATTAGTACAGCAAAGACTGAGCCCAGGTTCAATAGATCTGTCAACAAGTGGCCGCAGGAGAGGGTGAGAGAGCAGGTAGGGATGAGACCTTCATCAAGTTGCAAGTCTTCAAACACCATGCTCTTAGAAATAAGACAGCTCCCTTCTTCCTTTATTCCTTTCCTCTTTCCTCTCTTCCACCTGTCTTTCTGGTCTTTATTTGCCCATTTGTAACCTAAGCCTTTATATACTGCATAAGGAAGTGGAGATAAGTTCAAAAGTAAAATAGTGATGAAGGGGAAAATAGGTTATTAGGTCAGAATCTAAACTCTGGTCCTGAGGAACTCTGAGGCTGTTCTGAAACAGCCGTCCCATAATTTCAGCTCACTGTTAACAGCTTATAACCCAAAGGAAATTTTCATGTTAAAAAACCATGTGATCATGATATAGTCCTTTTTTTAAAATTTCTACATTGACATACTGTATATCATCTAAATATAGCAAAAGGGGAAATTAAGGAAGAATAAGCATCATATGTATGAAAAGTTTTTGATGCCTTAAAATTACTCCTGAAATACAAGAAAGCATTTTACTTTCATGACAACCTCCCTTTTGGATATCTGTCAGGCAGGGTGCTTTACCAGCCTCTTGTTTTGAGAACAAAGGTCACCTGGGCATCAAAAGGGTCAAAGTGGATGTGGATTGTTTTTTGTGTTTTGGGTTTTTTTGTAATCTTTCTTAACATTGCATCCTGACTGCAGTTTCCCCTCTTTGTCTTCTCCCAACACAGTCTCTCCCTCTCCATCTCCCTTCTTCCACCTCCCCTTAGAAAAGAGCAGACCTTCCATGGACCTCAACCAAACACAGCCTAAGAAGGTACAATAAGACTAGGCACACACCATCACATCAAGGCTGGACAAGGCAACACAGGAGGAGGAAAATGGTTGTGCAAGTAGGCAACAGGGTCAAGGACAACCCCTGCTCCCCCCACTGTAGAATTCTCCCCCCACTCAGATCAGAAGAACGAGGCACTCAGGAACACACCATGAGGACATTTGATGCGGACTCCTGGGAACTCGCAGAGATCAGGGAGCCCGTAAGGCTCTAACCTGAGTCCTCTGCGTACATGTGATGGCAAAGTGGCTTCTTAACCATCAGCTCTTGGTGCAGCTTTAGGCTTGCTGAGGCTGTGAGTAAATGAAAGAAATAACTTCCAGATGGACACCTTCCTCAGATATTTCAGAATTACTTCCATTATGTCGGTTTCAGTTTATCCACACTAATATACATGAAAAAATACTTAAATAACACTCAGATAATAACTTATATATGTGAGTTATTTATAATAAAAATAAATTTATATATGTGCTTATGTCTTTTGATTAAATGCCATAAATCCCTTTCAAATGACCCCCACAACCAGTCCTTAATTACCTTCATCATGGCAGCTTAGATAAAGCGATAAGAATTGGCCTATGATCAGTTTTGAAAGTTCTTCATACTTCAGCCTCATTGCTTAATTATTTAAACCACTGAACTTATAGTAAAATTAACACTGTGTTGCTGTCATATATCTATGTGGCTATTTTATTGGTCATGTGTGTCTGAAATCTTTAAAAATAACTAGATGATAGAATCATAGATATGATTATAATTTTATTGTATTTTAATATTTTCATTTCTTTATGCATACAACATCTTTACTTTTCTCTCTGGAATTCCCCAGAGATGACAAGAGTCGAGGTCTGCACAGGACAATGTAAGTGATATTAGAAGACAATGTTATCAGTTGTTTGAACAGCTTATGTACCTGTGCCAAAATAAACTGATTTAATTTGTATGTTGTTTAGAAAGAGCCAATGTTATAATTATGAGACTACTAAAGGACTCATTTTCCATTTCTTTTTTCTCTCTTTTTAAAAAATTTTTATTAATTTATTCTTGTTACATCTCAATGATTATCCCATCCTTTGTATCCTCCCATTCCCTCCCTCCCATTTTCCCCTTATTCCCCTCCCCTATGACTGTGACTGACGGGGATTTCCTCCTCCTGTATATGCTCATAGGATATCAAGTCTCTTCTATATTGGCATAAACATGTGATCTTTGAGGTGTCAAAAAGATCATTTAGAGTTATTTTTGTTTGGGTATTTGTTTGTTTGTTGTGACATGGTTTCTCTGTGTCACATTGCCTGTCTTGAACTCACTCTCTAGACCACAGTGGCTCTGAACTCACAAATAGCTGCCTTACTCTGCCTCAGAGTGCTTGGATTAAAGGCATATTATACCACCACCTGGCTATAAAGATAATTTTTATACAATGATTTATAACGTATTATCTATGGATTGTTTTCATATTCTATTGCTTCTGTGTTCAGAAGGTATATTATGTCTCTTTTTTTCCATGATGTTAAGTATTCAACAAAAATAATAATTTCTCCTATAAGTAGCCCTTGCATAAAATATATGCAGATTTTAAGTAGATGTATAATATTAACTGTATTGTATAGCAGCTTAAACCCTTTACCATAAGCAAATCACACTACACGCACATACAAATAAACTTGTAACTCTGAAAGCTTATTTATATGATTGTTAATTTCTCATACTTTAAAAAATTTGAGTCTGATTCCAGAAGCTCCTGTCTGGTATGTATCTACAATAAAATCTGTATGTAGAAATACATATGGACACACAAATAATCATACATTCTTACTTTAGTTTTCTCAGTAAATGTGAGAGGACAGGGAGAAGAAGTGTGGTGTGCTTTGATGGACACAATAAGATGCACATAGACTACAATGTTCTAGTGAAATCTGAGGTTTCTGTTTAATATTCACAATTCTTTCTTCTGAAGCTGATTAGCTCACTTTCCCATAATGCGGCACAGTGACATCTATAAAAATGTATCTTGTCAGTTTGTTCCCTTGGAAATTTTTATTTCTTATCCCATCTGGCTTTGCAAATACATAAAATCTATGTGTTGCATCACATTATTTAAAGTGGCTTCTAGTGACATTCACTGCCTGGAAGCGTGGCTTAACTGTTACAGCATCCGACGCACATGGCTCCTTTAGTTCTTCTCTGATCAAGCCACCCATCTTTGGTTCTAACTGTTGCTTTTTGTCATCTGTGGAGCAGTCTGCTCCATTTTCCTTCCGTCTGTTCATGCTTAGGCAAGCCAGTGTTGAGCAATCGTATTGCTTGCTATTGCCAAAACAGGTTTTATTTGATGTAATTTCACACAGCTGAACTGCTCCCCTGACAGTAGCCATCCCACTATATCTGAGCTCATCCAGCTCACTGTAAAAACAATGACAGGCATGTAGCCAAGACTCTAAGAGGTGACACTGGGAAACAAAGAAACGCACCTTTAAAGCACATGCGACTTTCTCCTTCAGAACTAGACTGCTGCTCAGAAGGAGTGGAGGTACTGAAATAATCATCCTGACCCAATAAATGTTTTAATTTAAATAACAGTTAGGAAGGGGAGCCAAGGCAAAAGCATCATATGTCCAGTCATGTTTGAGGCTGGAAAGTAGTGATGTGGTTCAACCCTGTTGAATTTCTTCATGAATATCAACTCAAGATCAGCATGGTGTCATATGCCTGGTGGGGTTTTGTGATTATTTTTTATTATTGCTTTTATTTCTTTTGATGTTGATAGAGAATGAAACTGATGGCTCTTTGTTTCCATTAAACTCCATAGCTTTCAAAATGATCCCATGGCATGTATAATTCAGAAACTGGGCAACTTTAAAAGGCTATAGCAATGCATGGATCTTTGGTTGTACTTAGGTTATTTAAGGGAAAATTTTAAAGATAACTTTGTTCTCTGAGAATGAAAAAGACTGTGTCATTTTCTTAAATGATAAGACTAAAAATCTGGAATGAGATTTTTTAAAATGTGACACTGTTATTCGGAAATGTTTCTTTTTTTTCTTTTGTCAACAGCACATCTGAAGACAATGACAGAGTATATGTGTTCCTTGTTTTCTATTTCCCTTTATATAGCTAAAGTTTGTGTGGTTCGATCTAATGAAAATCTAACTCTAAAAAATAAAACCAATGATGATATGTAACTCATAAAATAATTATTGGATGCTTTATGCAATCCAGTAACTTTCCAATAGACCACAGAAGAACATAATATTTCCATTGGTACAGATTTACATTTTTACGGTAAGTAACCACACAACTGGGAGGCAGCACAAAGAAACACAGCAGGAGTGTTCTTGAGGAAGAAAATGTCCCCGTAGAATGCTGTCTTACCCATTTGGCCTACTTACCCAGAGGAAATGAGCTAAGGGGGCCTGACGCACTCAATTCATAATTTATTGGAGTAAAATCTTTATCACCATCTCAGCCAAAACAGAATCAAGCAACAGTCTGTCTTCCATCCTCTACCATTCTTTCCAAGGGAACAAGAGGAAACTATCAGCCATCCCTGTAAAGAGGATACAAGAAAATACCTTACTATGTGATAACAGTATAGGATGCTTATAAAATAGATCACTGGAATTAAATACAAAACATGGAATGGATGTTAGGTTTTAAGTGTAAAGTGTCAACAAAAGGCTTAGGTGTATGAAACATGTGGTTCTCGGTTAGTAGGGCTGTTTTTGGGAGATTGTGCAATGTTTCCTTTGTAAGGCTTAGCTAGCAGATGTGAAACACTTAGGGCAGGCCTTGAGGATTATAGTCAGGATCCACTGAGATGTTGCTTCATAACTGACCACAATACAAACAAACTACAAAGCTGTGTTACCACACCATGATCTTCAGCCTTTCCAGCTGTCATGACTTCTCCCTCTATAATGGGCAATACGCCCTAAACAATGAGCCAGAGAAAACTCTTTCTCCATTAAGTTGCTTCTATTAGGTATTTGTGACCCCCAAGAGGTAGCTAATGCAGTGGACAAATAGGAAAAAATAGACTATTGAGTTAATGTGGCACACTTGACTAGTGCTCATTTTTTAAACTTTCTTACAATATGGAGGATGCAATAATTTGAGGTATCTATTTGAGGTTTCTCTTTCATACAAGAACCATGTAATTGATTCTCAACACCACATGCAGGAGTTATACAGACTGTCATTTCCATGTTAGAGTTTTTAAGTATCAAGCATTAATTTTCTACCACTTCTCTCTTCCTGCTAAAGAGCCCCAGAGAATGTCAAGCCACAAGTTGGAAGGAATCTGAACCCTGAATTACCATGTGAGAGAACCCTGCCCCCTACCAGTAACACCCAGGTATAACTATTAAGTTAGTGAGAAATAAACTTTCATGACATGTAAATGTCATAATTAACATTTATTTATTTCAGAAACTGACACTTTCCTGTCTTACACAATTGAACATTGAATTCTCTGCTTATGAACACATAGGTAGAAAAAAGTCATCACATTTTTTGTTCTAAGGAGGAGTTATGACAAAGGAGAATTAATAAACAGAACACACTCTTTAAAAATGCATAACTAAATATTGAAGCAAGAAATGCAACAATTTAAATATATTCACCATGTATGAGAAAAATGATAAGGATATATGAGCCTTAAAAGTAGGCGCTGCAGCTGAGTGTGGTGGTGCACACCTTTAATCTCAACACTCAAGAGGCAGAGGCAGGTGGATCTTGTGAGGTCAAAGCCAGCCTGGTTTACAGAGCAAGCCAGGGTGACACGGAGAAACCATGTCTCAGAAAACCAAAACTAAAGGCTTATGCATGCTTTCACTGGTGAGGAGAAATGAAGTCTTACACTGATACCCATTTGCCCAATGTGAACATGTATCAGATACTAGATTCTCTCCTAAGGATATTAAGACTCACAACTCATATCAGCCTCCAAACTCTTCTGAATATTGGAGAGTCTTCAATCTTCCATAATATTATTTTTGTAATTTAATTCATTATATAAGACCTTGTATAGGTAGATTTTGTTTCTCATATTTTCCACAACGGCTATTGCAAATAACCAACTGAGATTTCACCAGTGTGTAGAGCAAAATCTTTACTACAAGACCTAAGTGGCCTATATCTTTAATCCTGGCACTCAGGGAGGCAGAGGCAGGTGGATCTCTGAGTGTTGGAGGCCGGCCTGGTCTACAGAGCGAGTTCCAGAACATCCAAGGCTACATAGAGAAACTCTGTCTTGAAAAATATTAGAAGAACAAAAATAATTTGGCAAGAAAATGCTGCTGCTATGGCCCAATATTAGAGTACTTGTCTAGTATTTTCAAAGTCCTAGGTTCAATCATCAGCACTGTGAAAACAATAAAAGCAACAGACAAAAAAAGGTGGGGCAATAAAAAGTCAAGTTGATGCTTTAAAAGAATATGATTTCTTCTTTTAAGTTATGACTATTATGCACCAAATATAATTGGTATGTCCCTGTGGCTCCTCTGGTACCAACCGTAGCGTACTTCTCTTGTAAGCATCACTAATAATAACACATTTCCAGTCTTCCTTGACATATCAACTTATAATTCTACAACAGCTTCATCCTTTCTGGCTCTAAATCTTCCTGAAAGGGTTTGGAAGGCTCAAAACATGCAAAGGCCCTTTGAAGTTAGTCTGGTGGCAAGAGAGTGGAGTTATTTCTGGCTTAAGAGGCAACATTGAAAGCATAGAATAAGCTGTGAAAAGGATGCCATCTTTCCCCTTTTTGAATCTCCACTTTCTTTCCCTCACCTAGCATTTCTCATACTCTATAATATGATCACATCCCAGTCATTTTTATTTCCTTCTTAGAATATGAATATTTTAAGGTGAAATATCTTCTCTCTTCACTGATATGTCCTACATTGCAGGATCTCAACAAATATTTTTTGAAAGACTGGGTATGAGCATCAGAAAAAAGTATTATTCACCTTACCATTTCAAGAATAGGGAAATTATAGTCCCTTAAACTGTTATCTGTTATAAAGGCATCAGTGATAAGGTGGATTATCTCTCTGGGTTCCCTCCAATTCTTACTCCAGGCAAAATGGAAAATGAAACATTAAGCAAAGCTGTAGAGAGACAGAGGAAATAACCTAAAAAGTGTGTAGGTGTGTTGTGTGATAAGTACCCAGGCACTTCAACAACGGAAGGAATTTGTATAAGTGCTTTCAACCAGATTAATAGTGATTATTTGAGCAACCCAAGGCCAATGAGAGCACACACACTGGAGAGGAAACCACACATGAGCTGAAGAAGTAGGAAGTCTTGGAATGCAGGGTGATGAATATGGAGTTTCCTCTAAGCACAACAGAAGAGAACTGGCATAAAAATAAGTAGCATTTCCCAGTCTGAATTTTAAGAAGAACACTTCTGTACAGAAAATGGATTTCTGTAAAAGGTTGACTTAGGAGGAAAATTAAGAAGTCCCAGTAAGAGATATTGGATAAATAAAGATAGATGAAAATAACAGGGTTTGGAAAGAGTAGCCAAGATCAGCATTGACCATTCATTTCACAGAATGTATTGAAGTCTGGATAGTCAGCACTGACAGATGAAGGTGGGACTGGGAAGAAAGGAGGGAGGGGGACTGCAAGCAGGACGTAAAGTGAATAAATAATTAAGGGGCGGAAAATTATTTAAGAAATAGAGTTTTCCTGATCAGCTTGTCTGAAAGAAATAAAGGAATGCAACATCAAAAAGAAAAACAGAAAGAAACAAAGAGAGGAGGGGTGGGAGATCTTAAGCTTAGCTGTTTAGAATGCCAAAGCAGGAGGAAGTGTGTGGTGTTGGGAGGAACAGCTGTACACAGCTGGGCGCAGGAGGAATGGGTGGAAGACAAGAGACCCGTCACAGTAATCTAACAAGAGTGTAAGGTCTCCAGGAGAGGCGCCCGGGGAGCAGTAGCATAGGTTCTTCTGGAAGAGGAAGGTGTAGGAGCTTAGAGAGACTGATGTGTCAGTAATGTGCTTGCCATGTAAGCATAAAGAGCTGAGTTCAATCTCTAATACTCTTATAAGTGTGTGGTGTGAAGGGGGTCCAAGACAGTAAGCCCAACTGCGAGGAGGTGAAAACGAAAGCATGCCCAGGGCTTCTGGAACAGGCAGTATAGCCTCTCTCTCGCCCTCTCTCTCCCCTCCTTTCCTCTTTGTTTCTTTCTTTTTTCCTATTGAATTCTTTCATTTTTTCTTATCTTTCAGACAGGACTATCAGGGAAACTCTATTTCTTAAACATCTTCCCCTCCTCCCCTCACTTACTTATTTATTCACTTTACATCCTGCTCATAGTCCCCCCCCCCTTCTCCTCCCGGTCCCACATTCATCTGTCAGTACTATATGTAGAGTGTCAGAAGAAAATACCAACATCAACCTCTGACTTCTGTCTCCTCTACCCACCCACCTCTCTCTCTCTCTCTCTCTCTCTCTCTCTCTCTCTCTCTCTCTCTCTCTCTCTCTCTCTCTTTCAAACACACACACACACACACACACACACACACACACACACACACACACACAGTTGGTGGCAGAAAAATATAGGCTAAGTAAGAAAGGCGTGGTTGCCAGCAGAAGACTTAATAAGATCTTCAGGAATTATAGAATTATAGATGGATAGTTATACACTTAGATATAATAAAGAACCCTGAACTCATTGCTAGTAGCAACCAGTTGATCTCTTGGTCCTTCGTCTACATCCAGTTTCCCACAACCATTTCTACCCTACTTTTCCTATCCCTGATATTGTTTTTATTTATGTATAGTGTTTGCTTCCACAAAGCAACCTCAGCTTCCTCCAAATATATTTTAAGTAGGCCCTGTAGAACTAATAGCTGCACTTCCTAGACAGATTCCTAGCCTTAATTTTTGATGTTTTGCTGACAGTGGGTTTTTAACTCTGCTAAAAATATGAGCAAAAATTACATGCCCAGATCTATTCCCCAAATTAAGAGAGATGGGGGGGGTCTATAATAATAGTTATACATAAAGACAAAGTCTTCAGAGTAGCCAGGGAACTCATAAATCTTCAGATATTTAGGTGAAATAAATCTTTAATTTGTATTCCCATTGTGTATTGTTTAACAACCACATAACTGGAAGCTGCCAGTTATTTTAAAAATTAGGATTTTTGAGATCTTAAAGTTTGTGCTCAGCTTCTCAAACAAGCACCCTATTTGTTTGAGAAAGCAATGTAGGATGTATGACTCATTTAATTTAAAAGAACATCTTAGTCTTTCCTGGCATTCTGTTTCTTGTTAAAAACTTCAATGTAAGTGACCTGAATTTTTGAACATTAATGTTACCTCATTACCATAAAATCATAATCTTTTAAAGGCAATTGGGAGTACAGTTAACCTTAAAGAACAGATGCCATCACTTTCTGATTGATTAGCTCAACTTTCAAGATCCAGACACCCAGAACCAGTGTTTCTAATAAAGTAAAATTTTCAGAAATGGGATCTGATCTATATTTTCTTGGCTCTCTGAATACAAAACAGATTTTGTGGGATGCATGCCTAATGAGTCACCCTTGTTTTTCATGAAAAACAAGATTTTCCAGTACTGTCACATTTTGCTCTTGACCAATGTATTTGCATAAAGTGAATATACTACAACTTGGATGTTGTAATTGCTTTATTTATGAAAGTCACACCAATTCTTTGGGGATTTCATGAATATAGAATGTGCCAAGTATTTCAGGGGTCTTTCTTCTGATGTTGTCTCTAAAGAGTGAAATTTTCCTACCTGTGTTTGATTATGCTAATATGCTATGCTTCTTGAAATAGGTCCATGTTTACCACAAAACAAAACAAAACAAAACAAAACAAAAAAGTAAGGGAAAAAGCATCTCTGAGAAGCAAAGCTCCCATAGAAGAATATAGAGTAGCAGACCACAGGAAGGAACAACATAAGCTAATTAAATATAAAGTTGGGTTGCCTTTGCATCTGAATACGGTTCGAATTTTATTCGTTGCTTTTTATTTAAGCCAGCATCCAATAAGCAGTTCCTGTGTTTTTGTACCACATGAGTCTATCAGCACTTACAGGGTAAAAACCGCATTCATCATCTCAGGTGTTATGAACATCAGTAAGTTCCTACTAAGAGTCCATTTACCCTGCACCTATGAGACTTCCTGTATTTGCCTCCTTAACATTTTTTTTAGTATATACTGTGTTCTAGACATTGTCCTTGAAAGAGAGAAGCAAAAAATAATCAGGCAAAGTGTCTGCTTCCTTTTCTTTTATATTCTGGTGCAGCAGACAGACAAAATAAAAGCAATAAACCAGTAATGACTTGCATAAATGCTGTAGAGGAAATAACTAGTCTGCTATAATAGATCACAATGATTATCAATATCACCATGTTCCTGTCAACTGACTAATTTTCATATAAACTTCCTGGCTCTGAGTTCCCATGATTTTTTTTCTTTTTCTTATCTTATTACCTTACTGTATAAATAAACACATCCAGCTGATTTGGTGTTGGCTTAAATAAAAAGCGACAAATAAAATTGGAAATGTATTCAGAAGCAAAAGCAACCCAACTCTATATTTAATTAGTTCATGCTGTTCCTTCATGGGCTACTTTATATTCGTCCATGGGAGCTTTGTACTTTATTTTTTGTTTGTTTGTTTGTTTTAGGTTAAACAATATTGCTCAGGATTGCCTTTCTCAAGGGCTTGTGAAATCCCTTTCAAATGTAATTAAGAATAATAGGGATTTCTGCCCAATATCTGTTTTGAGTACCCAACTCCACTAATTAAGAAATGGACATAACTTCAAGTATGATGACAAACTGGACACAGAGAAAAAGGTCCTCATTTCTACCACAGACAGAATTCTGCCTGAAAAAAGGGGCAAGCTTCTATGCAGGCAGAGTCAATGGCCTAACTCTGCCAAGACAGGGTAAGCAAGTCCTCAATAGTTCCTGCCTCACAAGTATGTCTGTCAGATAGATTGAGCCAGAAGGCTAAAGAAGATGTGCCAAACATCATAGAGAGATTTGGGTGACTATTCAGGTAGAAAACTGTCTCTGTCATGTTTTCATTTGGAAAGCTACTAACCTGCACTCCCAGCATACTCAGCTAATCAAGTTTATTCCTTCTCATGTCGCTGAGGGAATTGAAGACTAGGTAGCTTAGTTTTTACAATGAAGCTTAATTGTTTAGGGGTTAAGATATTTTTAGGTCTAGATATATGTTCTAAGTTGATAATGACAATATGTGATAGAGATTGATTTACATTCAGAAATTTAGACACATCAAGATTGGAAAGATGTCTTCTTGAATGCTGTCAAATACAAATAGCCAAAAAACTAAAGTTGTAACATGTATATAATTCCTGATTGTGTCATGGTTCTTCTTGCTATAGGTAATCTATTATATATGTGTGTAATAATATAAATGTATATGTAAAAATAAAATAAAATTAAAAACAGAAATGCAGGTGGCTTATGCAAAATGTCCAGTCCCCTTCTAATGGCCCCAAGTATAATTCTATCTAGTCATTCAGTGTTTAAACATTCTCTACTTTTCTGTCAGCATGGAGTTCAGCTTTCTCCCTGGTTAAGTGATGATGATGATGATGATGATATGATGATGATAAATATGTTTTCTTACTGTGTTTAATTTCCAGTGAAATTTCTCTTTAAGAATAAGGAATGAGAAGGTTTATCATCATATTTTAGACAGAATTAGGCATCTAAGAACTGGCACTGCTAATTAATGAAAAAGAAGCCACCAATTTGACAGAGAGCAATGAGGATGTTGGTGAGGGATGGGAGGAAGAAAAGAAAACAATGTGATAATACTACAACCTTAAAAATGTAAAAGAAATAACCTTTAAAATAAAACAGACACTGTGACTCAATGGAAAAGAGACGAAAGAGTACTTAAAGCAGCAGGAGCGATAGCATTAAAGTCTGAGGCTGAAAGTCATTTGTATTGTTCAGAGAAGCAAGCTTGTAGTGATACAAGGATGCATCTGGTAAAACATTTGAGTGTACTGCAATGTGAACCAGTGAAACTTTCCAACAGGAAGTGGAAAGATAACCCGATTTGGGTAGTTTAAAAAAGCTGCCTACTTTGAGGACCACAGAGTGAAAGAGGGGTCCACTGACACAACTACAAAGGGGCTGCTTTCCACTTTTCTAAGTATAAACTTAGTGGCAGGCGTTTAAAGAATGTGGGAATAAGTTCAGGATTAGCAATTCTCCTCATAGGAAATGGAAATTACGATTACACAAGTTTCTGGATAAGCGCATAGAAAATAAGTACCAACACCATGGGTTTCTTTGACTTGTATAAACAAAACGCAATGCTAAACTATTCGAGCGGCATTCAAGAACAGTAACCACGTTGCTCAGCTGCCTTCAAGCACCACCAGAGATTCAGGGGCCTGCGTGAGATGGTTGGGATTGGCCTGAGACTGAGAGGTACTCCTAGGCTGCTTCCACTTCTCCTTCAACCTCAGCAAGAGCCTAGTGAGCCAACTATGAAGGAAAAAGTATGCCCAACAGAGTAGATCACGGAAGTTTCCTCACAGATTTGCAAAGTGTGGACAATCAACTAGTTAAAGAAAACAATCAGAGGTAAGCTTCTTGACTGCCCAGTATTGTCCTTCATAGTCTCAATCAGAATGATTTACAAAAGGAATATTTTTTCTTTTGTATAACATTGAGTCTTCAAATATAGAAACTAATTTAGTACCTTTCTTTCTAAGGTTGGGACAGCAAACAGCAATTGCATATCATGAGCAGTCAATGAATATTGATTGGCTAAATAAATGAATGAATAAAATGAGTAATACAGTCTGTTGGGTAATGTGAAACACATCTACTCTATAATTAGAAAATGTTAACCAATATCTAAATGAGGTTAGCTATTTTGAAAACTCTTTTGAAAACTATTTTGCATGTCAGGCATTAGAAAGATCAGACTAGGAAACATACTTTTCTGAAGGTGTTAATGATGAGACCAAGGTGTGTGCCCAATAGTTAACCTAATCAAGGATTAACCTGCAGAAGGCCAATCATATTGGATAGCTTGAAATTTTTGCATTAAACTTGTTAGCATAAGGTCATGGCATTTTTTGATACCAATATCCAGAACTTAGAGAATGATCATTTCAGTTTATTTAAGCTCCTGTAACTGCAAGCACCTACACAAACAAGTTATGTCTTTTAGAGAAGAGAACATAGAATGAAGCAAAGGCAAGTCAGCAGGGAGCACGTCTTAAGAAATGACATGTCCCACGTCCTACACTCCAGGCCACTCATCCGGATGTTGCACTGTGCTCATTAGGAAACTCTGATGTCCAGTTCTGTTTCACAAGTAACTTGGAATTGCCAGGATATGACTCTGAAAAGCAGTTATAATTATTTTTACCGTTGGAAATGAAGACTACCCACTATGAATTAATAAAGAAGTAAGCTTGGTTAGTTTCAATCAATCCCCCAGAGTCTGATATGTAAAAATAACTTTCCAAGCATGTAATACTGGGAGCCAGATCCCAGCCCCATGCTGAGCCCACCAGGATAGTGACTTCCCCTGAGGGAGAGCCTACACAGCCACACACAACTCAACTGCCAAATCATTAGTCAGGTGTGATGCTTCCCTCCTGCAAAGCTGCTCATGAATGCTCTATGAGTTTCTTTCTCTTTTAGTTTTGCCTGTGAATATCTCATGTTTCTCCAAAAGGACCAGTTTTAATACCACCATTGTAGCAATAAATATACCATTAAATCCATAATATCAACAAATATGTGTATTCACTTCCCCTGCCTCATAAATTTTTTAAATTTACACTTTGTCTTGTGTGCATTAATGTTTGCTTCTCTTTGTTCTATTCAATGTCTGCAAACACAAGAATGTAAATGATTATTCTCTATTATACAAAATCTACTGTAAATCTCTGAAACCAACCAACTCTTGGTGTAGAAAATAGTGAATCAAAAACATATATAAATCCATCAGCTGAAGGTATCATTTTCTCTATAGCCCCTGCTAAACCAAGTGGGAGAAAGGTGTTCAAGTGGTAAGGAAAGGAGATACCAGATGGGGTGACTATATCAGTAATTCTCTCTCTCTCTCTCTCTCTATGTATATATATATATATATATATATATATATATATATATATATATCTTCTTGAGTGTGTGTGTAAAAACAAGTATTAAGGGGATGTGTTACAAACAAAATGATTTCAAGAGGAACTAAGAAGGGAAGAAGAAAAAAGAGTCAAGTTAACATAACTAAAATATATGAAATTGTCGAGTAATAAAAGATATGTTAAAAACAAAAAGAAATTAATCTGGTCTGAGGCCTTTTTTTTTTTTTTTGCCAGTTAGTGTGTGAGCTAGGATGTGCCAGATCTTGTCTTGGACACAATTCTTTAACCCTGTACAATGAGGAGATTGAGGAACTAGATGCTCTTCAAAGCCTTTTTCCACTCCAAAAAAATGCTTGGGTCCTATAACTGTATAAGAAAACTTTGTCTGTTCATAGTTGTTCAGACTGAAGATAATTTCCTCAAATATAGCACTTTTGCTCAGTCTTTAAGTGGGAAGTCATATTCATTTGTCAACTTAGCCAATTCAGACAGACTGCTTGTCTTTCCTAATTCACTGAATCATGGTTTATTAGCAGCCCTCAGTTCATTAGAGCACAGAATGGTCTCTGCTGCACATCATATGGACAGTTTATGTAAAAATAGCTGTATTTCTTCTTTAAAACTAAAGAATTTTTCAGCTTTGTTAAAAAATAGTCAGGATTGGATAGTATTAGTACTTAAAACACTCTCTCTTTTGAATGTTAAATAGCCAGTAACCTATACTGTGCAACATGAAATTTGCAGTATCTTATGCCAGCCACTGGCTTTGTTCTTGCTGAACATAAACTTAAAATTGATGCTTCATTCATGTGGTTTAATATTCTTCTCTATCACCTTCTGCTTAGGATGTAAAGAACTTTCTCTTTGAAATGTAAAGGTCAATTACAGCCTAAAGGCTTCAAGAAGTCAATGTTCCAGTGATAATTAAAGGTTACAGTTTAGAGGAAGACTTATAATATAGTCAGTTAAAGTCCAATAATGAAGGCATGAGAAGTGGTATTGATAATGAAAGCTAACATTTATAAATGTAACTAATAAAAGAATTCTCTAAACAGCTTCTTGAAGCATTAAAACTTTTATCATGATTTAAAAATTAGATAGAAAGTCTTTCAGTCTGTTCCAATTGCTAACTGAGATAGTGAAATATACACTTATTGCCAATAATATCATCCTTTTGTCCCTGGCTATATCTGTGTTGCATATACAGTTGAGGAGAAATCTTATGATTTTGTTCCTCATAAAAGTTGTGTGCATTTTTATTTATTTTCACATAGTCTTTAAATTTAGAAGATTAGTTGTACAAAAATATTGACCAAGCAGTTATCTTTTCAATTTGGTACAGTTCAAACAAGAATTAAACTATTCTCAAATTTTGTATACATATACGCAGGGAGAAATTCCTGTCCATTCAGAATTAACGTGGCTTGAGTTGTGGTATTTAAACCATAGCCTTTATTAATCTTCAAGGTCTGCTAGAACTACATCTGAGAAAATATTTATGACATGACTAGAGATAACTTAGGATTAGATGGACAGAGCCCAATGAGATTCATCAGCAAATCAATAGCAACCCTATAATTCCAGAGTCATTATGGAGGCAGGGCAAGAATTAAGAGTTATTTTTATCCAACAACTTAGCCTAATAAGCAAATGAAATATTAAGCAAGTAATGAACATTTTTAAATGTCCTGGATTGTTTTTAAGCCTCTCAAAGATGTCATACGCAGCCATGTACATTTCCTATGCCAATTTTTAAAGAAATTATTTAGGCCCAGCTGTCTCATCAGTCCAGTTAACTATAAACATACACATGTGGAAAATAAGTCTAATTTATCAACTGTGTGTATGCATGTATGTGTGCACATATGTGTACATGCTCTGTGTGTTTGTGTGTATGTGTGTGTGTGTGTAAGCAATATTTGCTCATCTCACTCTTAGCTGTAAAAGTCAAAGCCAAAACAGATATTCTGAGGCAGATGACAACTTAAACCTTAAAATCTATGTTCTTGTATAAAATGGGGAGTGTACATCAGGGTCTTGAAAATCTGGACGTTTTGAGGCAGTTAGAGTGTAAGTGAGGAGATGCAGTCAATAAAATTGTAACCAGGTGAGCTGTCCCAAACGATATGGAAGCTAGAGATTTCTTTAAGTCCTTGCGGAAGCCAGCCACTAGATGACCTTCTAATCATGCTGGTTTATGTAAGCAGCTAGAGCAGGTCTTGCTCATGGGAATTGCATAAAGCTTACAGAAACCAAAATGGTCACTGTGATATTAGTTTTGATTATCAGTTTCACATGGCTTAGGATCATCTAGAAGACAAAAGTTTGTGTCTGTCTAGGACGTGTCTCCAGACAGGTTTAACTGAGATGAGAGGACCCTCTCTGGATTTAGGTGTCGTTAGTGCACTGCTTTAAGTCCCATGTCCCATGAAAGTCTTCACTTACCAGGAAAGTGAGTCAGAGGGGAGGACATCCTATTGGGACTTTAAGTGAGAGAAGCATGGGTGAATGGGGAAATAGAAGGATCCAGAGGGTCCTAGAAACCTACAAGAAGAACATTATGTGCAGATCTGGGCCCAGGAGTCCTGCTCAAACTATGGCACCAGGCAAGAACTATACGTGCAGTAAACTTCGAACCCCTACCCAGATCTACCCAATGGACAGGACATTCTCCACAGTTGAGTGGAGAGTGGGGACTGACTTTCACACGAACTCTGGTGCCCCATATTTGACCACGTCTCCTCAATGGGGAGGCCTGATGGCACTCAGGAGAAGGATAGCAGGCTACCAAGAAGATACTTGATACCCTATGAGCATATACAGGGGGAGGAGGTCTCCCTCAGTCATAGTCATAGGGGAGGGGAGTAGGGGGAAAGTGGGAGGGATGGAGCAATGCGAGGATACAAGGGAGGGGATAACAAATTAGATGTAATATGAATAAATTAATAAAATATTTTTTTAAGTCTTGGAATGAACAAAAAGGAAAAAGCAAGTGGAACAATACGAGTCGTATCTCTTTGCTTCCAGACTGTGGATAATGTGTGACCAGTCATCACACCCCCAAGATTTCCTCACAGCAATGGATTACATCTGTGAACAATAAGCCAAGATAAAACTTCCCTTCCTTAAGTGGCTATGTCATATAATTCATCTCTGCAACCAGAAAAGTAACCACCATAAAAAGGGATGCTGAGTCTGAGTTCATGCTGCGATGAAACAGGCCTGTGAGAAGAATGTGAGAGAGTTTGTGTTACAGGCTATAATTAGACCACTGTAGGGAGCGTTCATAGGTCTATAGTGTAGGAATGGGGAAGCTCAGAACGGTGAGAGGAATGAAGCCAGTATAAGCCTGTTTGTGACGTTTCACAGGACAAGAGTTTTGTTAGGACCTATACTACAGGGCTACACAAAATCCACGTGCTTTCTCCTGATGGCCTGAAAACCTGAATGAAGCTGTATGTAAAGGTAATGTTTCATAGGGGAAACTTCAGTGCAGTACCATCATGAGGCTCTGGAATGATTTTTGTTTGTGCATCTTATAGCTATAGTGAAAGAGTACATATGTATATATACATATATGTAGCTTAATGAGGAAAGGAGTATTAATAGTTTATAATTGCATATAAGATGGATGTTAAGAAAGTGGGTCATTAAAAGGGTTGTTACCAGGAAGATGAAGCTCTCTAGTCATTTCAGCCTGTTTGTGTTGGTGTTTGTGTGTGTGTGTGTGTGTGTGTGTGTGTGTGTGTGTGTGTGTGCGTGCGCGCGTACAGAACTGTTCAATAAAGGCAAACATAAAACCTGAAGAAAGAATTTCCAGCCTGTAAAAATGTAAATGCATTTGAAAGAAGAGACTGACTAAGAATGCTGCTGGAGGAGCTGTGGGAAAGCAAGTGCTCCACAAGTGCTCCATCGTTCGGCCACCAAGGCATATTTCACTACAGCTACTGGAGGAGAGGCCAGGCAGACGACATCTTGATCTGTAGCAGAGTACTGTTGGTTTAACAAGTAAAATGCAAAAACATGGAGGTCCCAGAAGCTTTCCCCAACTTCCCAGAAAGCTGCCGAGGGGCAGGCAGTGTGTGAAAGGATGTCCTTCAGGATGTCCCTGACAGGTCAATGCAGGAAGCTATGAAAGGGAAACCAAAGCAATTCTGATATGTTAGAGAAGCCAGGATTGTGCTATGTTCACCGAAAAAGACAACATGAAATTATCGCAGAGAGTTATATACATCAAAGGTCACAGGAGAGTAGTGGAAGAACTGAAAGGGCTGTTGAAGCCAAGACATCATCAACAGCTCCAGATAGGCACCACAGAGCTCCCAGATTTAGTGCTTGCTCGCCCAGGTCCTGGTCCAATTTTCCCTCATTCATCCTATGTAGCATGGAATATTCACTCTCTACTACTGCATAGTATACATGTGTAACTTAGAACTTTTATCTTTACTTATCAGAAGAGAGTCAGCAAATACACTTTTGAACAATTTTATTTTATTTTTTAATTTTATATTTTTAATTTATTCATATTACATCTAATTTGTTATCCCCTCCCTTGTATCCTCCCATTCCTCCCTCCCTCCCACTTTCCCCTTACTCCCCTCCCCTATGACTGTGAATGAGGGGGACCTCCTCCCCCTGTATATGCTCATAGGGTATCAAGTCTCTTCTTGGTAGCCTGCTATCCTTTTTCTGAGTGCCACCAGGCCTCCCCATCTAGGGGACGTGGTCAAATATGGGGCACCACAGTTCGTGCGAAAGTCAGTTCCCACAATCCACTCAACTGTGGAGAATGTCCTATCCATTGGCTAGATCTGGCTCTCTGGTTTCTCTTCAGATCTCATAAATCTTTTGCCTTTTACCTTTGAACAATTTTAAATGGAAAATTTGGAGGGTTTTTAGAGATGGACTAAGTGCATTTTGTATATTGAGACGAACACGAGGATTTAGAGATTATAAGTGGAATGCTACTATTGACAGCTGACCTGTTCTGGTGTTGGATGAAGGAGAAAACCATTGTGATGGTTAGTTTTGATGTCAACTTGATTTTGAAATATCTAAGGGGCAAAATTCTCTTCATCTATGAACATGTTTGTAAACGGGGTTAAGTGAAGTGAAAAGACACATCCAGAATGTAGACAGCGTCCTCCATGACTTTGGTCCAGAAAAAAAGTAAAACACCAGCTACACCTCCCTCTTCTCCCTAATTATGCCTGCAGTGTGGGCATCTAACACCATCATCTCCGTGCCTTCTCTGTATGATGGACTCTACCCTCACACCTTGAGTTTTGTTGGATATTTTGTCACAGAAATAAGAAAAATAAACTAGTATATTTACTATTACTCCAGCACAAAAACTAATGCAATTTGGTTACCTTATCTTTGTTTTGAGGTTGTATATGGATTTTCAAGGGAGTTCTTTTAATATTTCCATTTTTTTAAATATTGGGAAAAAGAAACACTCAGGGTTAGATCATTGGTCTCTTGCTAGATCCACATTCCTTCATTTAGAGATCTCATTTATTGGCTCACAACTCTCAAAATTATACCCTCTGCTCAGACATTTTCCCAAATCACAGTCTTTTCTTTCTAACTGCCTACTTGGTACCCCACCTACATGTATCTAAATGCATGTTACGCTGTTCAAGCTGAACTTTCGAGTGTTTGTGCACAGTGTAATTGTACTCTTCTCTCTCAAGTCTGTAGTGACTCCGTTCTTCTAGTTCTTTACACCAAAAATCATGACATAGTTCTTTCATTTTTCTTCTTATACCTCATATTTAACCCACCTGAAAATTTAACCTTACCTTCAACATATGTCCAGAGTGGGACTGCATCTCCTTTTATGCAAATTATAACATCAGTATAAACAATCCTCTGATTGTCTTAACTGTCTTACTTTTCACCACTACCCACAGCAGTATTACCTCTACACAAGAGCAATCTTTTAAAGCAAATTTGGTTATTGCACCTTCTGATTAACAAGCCTCTGTTAGTCTCTCATCTTATTCAAAATAAAAGCTCAAATGCTTACAGTCATACTTAATATCCCTTGAATCTTATGCTATTTCTCCTCTCCTGAATCTAAGCTATTTCATCTACTTCAGCATGTCTATTCTTCCTTGGGCATTGCTTTTACACTTGTCAATAAATCTTTGAATTTCAATATGTACTCCTTCTATATGAAACACTTTGCCTGCATATATCCACATGGATCACTGTCTCACCTGTTTACCTTTGCCTAGTGTCACTTTATTAATTAGACTGTCCAAACATACATTATTTGAAATCATATACCTTAGCCAGCTTACACATGAAGCAGTTCTTTCCTGATGCAGTTTTCTTAAGGCATATTATTTTGCACTAGTTTATAACCTTTCCATGTATCATGAGCTAGAGATGACAAAAATGTTTCTCTCTGAAAAGATGTTTATTTTGCATCATGAATGTGCCTAACTATTGAGTAGCTTAATGAACAAGACTTTGGAAGCCACGGGCTTACTTTAGACCTTTGAAGGACATTGTATTTTAGTTGTTCAGAATATGTTTTTTCCTTTGAAACAGGTTTAATAATCTGTGGATTTCCATGTTTTCTTAGCTGCCTGTTGTGGTTATTCTTCATTGTCAGCTTGATTGGATTGTAGCTGGTTTTTCCTACTACTGTATTTAACTGATGAGGGAATATCTATCCTAAATCTGGATAGGCAAGTTGGCTGAAGTGTCAGGTGGAATTGGAGAAAATAGAGAAGATGACATAAGCACCAGCATTTGTTCCTTGCTGCTTCTTGATTGCAGATCCATTGTGACCAGTCTTGTCACATTTTTGTCACCATGCCTTCCCTGCCCTGAGCCAAAGAAAACTTTTCTTGGTTAAAGCTGCTTTTTGTTTGCTCCTGGGTCACAACAATAAGAAAGGTAATTCCTATGGTTCCCATCAATATACGACATTCACAAGAACATTAATAGGCCAAGTAAATACTGGGCAGATCACTGACTTCTAATCCTCTACTTTGTAATGTTCAGAAGAGTGGTGATGTTGTCAATACAATATTGTCACCTATTAAAAAAAAGAGTCTGCTTGCATAGTTGACCTTTGACTGTCACTGAGATATTAAGCTTTGAAGGGTTTTCTGAGTTATCACAAAGCTAACTGATGAGATTGTTTCACTTGCCCAGTCTAATTGTGCAATAATTTACACTGATCACCCACTTTCCTTGTTGCAATCTACAACTCTAGGCAATGGCTGCCTACATTACCAACAAACACTGGAATAAAGTTGCTAATAAGCTTCCCTGGTAAATGTCAGTTTAAACCTGTGTCACAACTCACTCCCTGAGCAATTTTGGACACAGAGAAAGGATGCTGTAGATTTGTCCTTGGATTCCTCCGAGTTTTACTGCATGCACCTTTTCCATATGCAGCTTTTTGAGGCTACCACTGAAAAAAATATTAACTCTATATAAACACTGTATCCTCAGCTCCATGAGTCCCTGCTGAAACTCTTCCACTCTGGGGATCATAAGGAATTTTGATGTTACCTCAGTGCATTTCTGCCTTGTGTGCAATATTGTACCTCAAATCTGGTGAATTTAACTACACAACAAGTGAGTTGGTATGATTTATTTATTTATTCCCTTTTGTCCTTCTGTCTTAAGAAAGTGGGTGTTGTTGTTGTTGTTGTTGTTTTATTTTGTTTTGCTCTCAAACTGACATGGCATGGACTTGGTTCTATTGAAGGGGGTTTTTGGTAACCTGTGTTCACCCACACCCTTATTCCCAGAAATAATGACACTGAGTCTTTATATATATTTACAAAAACTTAGGCCAATATAGCTAGGCGCATTCCCTGACTTGCTCATAACTAATATCATGTTTATTCTGTTCTAAGTTCTGCCACATGCCTGGTTATATCTGCTCAGGTTTTATGCATCTGTCCTCCTCACTGTCCCAGGGCAAAATCCCTGCATAAGTCACTCTATTCCAGCATTCCCTTTCTCAACCAAAACTCCTTCCTCCTCTTTCCTGCCTCAGCTATAGGAGAATCAACTATTTATTAACAGATGAAGAAACCATATAGTACACAAGAGATTATACCTACATATCCCCCTTTTATTCCAAATAAAAAGTTCTTTCTCTTATAATAGTAAACTATATACAATAATAACAATTATGAAACAATCAGACAAGATTTACACTCACCATGTCCAGTCTATATTATTTGGAAACTTTGGAAAAAGCACTCCACTATCTATCCTAACTTGGTGAGTATAGAACTCTGTACCTAAATCATTTTCAATCATAACTTGTATTGCCAACCTAAAAACAACTTCTATACCCTAAAAACATTTTCTTATGTCCTAAACAATTTACACTTAATTGTGAGACGATAGCTATCTAGTCTTCAACACCATCAGAGACTTGAGAAGGAATAAATATTACCTGAGCTTGCAGGAAGTGTAGAACAAGAAGATTGCAAAATATAGAAATGACAGAGGCAACTGGCTACATGGACAGTCCCCCAAGTTTGTCAAAAACTGTTGGAGCATCATCTTCAGCCTTCTGGCCCAAAATATCTGACAGACTTTTTGTGAAGCAGGAATTATGAAGAACTAGGCTACCTTGTCCTGGCAAAGCTAAGTAGTCAATGTCCCTGTGTCTAGTTAGTCTATTTCGGAGAGCATTCTGTGAGCAGTTGAGCCATGCCATTTCTTGCCAAGCTTTACATTGCTACATTTGAAGCAAACTCCTTAAGGAGATTCTTCAATGCTCACTGTCTTCTTAGAAGTAGAAAGGCAGTACTGCCAGGAACAGACCAGTCTCATTATATTTAAAAAGCCCTTAAATTAATAAAATATCTTTAAATGTCATATTATATATGTATGAGGGTTTTTTAAAGATAATCTATCTATCTATAGTATATCTGAATAGACAAACATTGCTTGTTTCTAGCCACTTACTATCTGTTCAACCTAGGAAGTATCTTTCTATAATAAATTAGACTAGTATCTGACATGACTATGAGTTTTGTTGACTAAAATTAACTTGCATTTTTACTTGCCTTAAATAGTTGTAATAATAGCTTTTAAAAGGACTAGAACTAAACATTGTATCCTTAAGAATGACCTAAATATAAAACCTCAACAAAAGTTAATACATAGTATTTTGTAACCAAAATATAACCTTAATTTTGTATCAATACAGAAAGATCTATACCAACATACACACATATACCCTTAATTCTGTATCAGTGTACAAAGATTTACAACAATGTTAAGATTTTTTTGCTTATTAATGCTCTATAGTTAACAGTAGATTCAATAATCTATCTTTTATTCCTATTATTCCTATATCATTCCTATATACCATCCCCCTATCTCCTTTCAACCCTTCTCACCCTACATAAAAGAGAAAGAAGGGTAGAGAAAGGAAAAAGACAGAAATTCCTGAGTCTAACCTTTTATACCTCATTCTCTCCCTGATCTGTACCATTAACAACTTGTAAGCCACTTCCCTACATGATAACAAACATCAATAACCCACTAAACAAACATAAACCACTCACCCCACGCTTTGTGAAATGTGGTGTCACTCTCTAATATTGCTTCCTGCTGTCTGATGGCATCGTTTTCCTTTTTCGGGTATCACAAGAATTTTGGGATAATGCCCAAGTCCTAGGAAAGTTAGCTGTATCATCTGTTGCCCAGGCTCTGTGTGTTGTGAAAATGCAGGGCTTAAGTAAAGTCCTGAACAGAATAGTCTGTGATGCTGGAGGACCTTGATAGCCATTTAAGTTGTTTTGGATGTAGCTTTTCGAGAAAACAGCTATGGAGGGAGGCAGTGTGTGATTGTATCAATCAGCATGTAGGAGTAACTCAGCATCTCAGCATCCTCCAGGATGAATCCTTTCGGGGCTGCTCCACCTTTATAGGAGTCAGGTCCTTTTGTTCTGCAAACATATGAATGTCCATATATAAACACATGTATGGAATGCACAGTGTGCATAATTTAGCTGAAAATGATTTTCTGCTCTTTGTTTCAGCAGGTGAAAGGCATCTATTTTTCTTTATAAGCCATTCTGGATTATATAACAAACTATTATACCAATTTTTATGTATGCCATAAGAAAAGATGTCATAAGTCCTGAGGACTACGAAGGCAACAAATTTATTGATTAAGCATAGTTGAAGTCCTGGCTGGAGACACTTTTTTCCTTTCAGGCAGGGTTTCTCGGTGTAGCTTTGGCTGTCCTGGACTCACTTTCTAGACCAGGATGGCCTCAGATTCACTGTGATTCTCCTGCCTCTGCCTCCTTGAATGCTGGGATTAAAGGTGAGTGCCACCATACCATTTTCATGTCTCAGTTACCTGTTTATGAGCAGGTATGAATTACTGGCTTTGTTGGTTTCTTGATTTTTTTCCTCTTTTTTCCCCCTGTAGCTAAGATTTTTAGGGTATCTTCCTTGGTCAAATCTAATTTCCAACAATTTAAACAGAATACATATCTTTTCTTCTCCCGTGGAAAGGAATACAAAATCTCCTCCCCAACGCATCACATTTCTTTTCTTTCATTCTGATGTTATCACATATATATGTTGGTCTAATTCTTCTTATCTTTCTAAATCCCAGTGTATTTCAGCAGCTGTGCTGCTTGTCTCACTGATCTTTTTAAAAGTTAAAGTCAACAAAGCACCATTTAAATTATCCCTGGGAGATTCCTTATCTCCTTTCTGTTCTATGAACAATTTTTTAAAAGTCCTACTAGATTTCTCTGTAATTGTTTGTCCTGCAAGATTGTGAAGTATATCCGTAACATTTTTATGCCATAATGTCCAAAAAATATTTGTATTCTAATGGATACATATGTTGAAGTGTCATCAGCTTTGATCTGTAAATGCATCTCCAAGGCCAACATCATCTCCAACAAATATGTAACCTCAGAATTATCCTTTTCAGGATTCAAGGCAAAAGCCCATTGCATTGCTGAACATGAACCTAAAGCATGGTGCATAGACTTCAGCTCTCCAAACTCCGCAAAATGCAACACACAAGACATTGTGTGACCTTGGTCCAATGCAACACCAAACAGGAGCTGCATTTCTAATTTATTATATAAGCCTTCATCTAGTAATTGATCCTTGACAATACATGCACAGCAGTATCCAGTCTGACCATGTTGGCCTATAGGCAAAGTCTTTCTATCCAGATTCTCAGTGTGATGCCATTCAGCAATTTCCTCAAGACCCTGAGGATTTTTCACTTTCTTTGCTGTTGTTGTAGGTTCCTCTGATTGGATTCCTCAGATGATTCTTTATTCTTATTTTTTTTAATTCTATAATGTAGAAGTTGGGGGTTTATGTAACCCTTGTTTTTCACCCATACTTTGTTCCCAGAAATAACAACTTTCAGTTCTTATACATATTCACAAAGCCTGGGCTAATATCACTAGACATAGTCCCTGACTTGCTCATAACTAATATCCTGTTTATTCTATTCCAAGTTCTGGTTACCTCTGCTCAAGTTTCATGCATCCTCCTCAGTATCCTGGGGCAAAGTTCCCAAGTGCTTCACCCTATCCCAGCATTCAGTTTCTCTGCCAGAACTCCTTCCTCCTATTTCCTGCCTCAGCTGTAGGCCAATCAGCTGGTTACTGACAGGTAAAGAATCCATACCATACCCAAGAGATTATACATCCATAGCTCCTTCCATTCCCTCCTTAGAGCTGTCTTCTTATCAGCAAGCACACTCATGTGATAGACTTGCAAAATATTTTTTTTTAAAGAAGTACATAGGAGAAAAGGTTCTAATAGAATCAAGTGCATCAAGATTTTAATGTCATCTTTACAAAGTGAACAGATTTCTATAGTGTGCATATTAGTTATTTTTCTTGTCATCAGGACCAAAGCTCCTGCCATAGAAACTGTAGAAGAAAGATTTGTTTTTGCTCATGGTTCAGAAAGAGTTTGCACAGAACATCATAGTATTAAGAATGCGTGGTTGAGAAGCTTCTTGAAAGTGCCGTTGTGGCAATGACAAGAGAAACACAGCATGGGTAGCCAGACTGTTTTGTCTTCTCTAACCGTCTAGGTAGTCTACATCAGCAGTCCACCATCAGTAGTGACTGACGGCAGTCACATTCACAGTAGATCCTCTACCTAGGTTACTCCTCTTCTCTGGAAGTGCTCTCACAGTCATGAGGCACATCTCGCTGGCTGTGAGACAAGTGCACCGTCAGTCAAGGTGAATGCCAGTCTCTCATTTTCCTAGGACCTCTGGAGATCACCTCATTGGGAGATGGGCTTCATGAAGATCCTAAGTGATTCTATGGTCAAGCTGACAGTGTTGAGCAATCATCACAGTGGCTTCTAGCATCCACCATTGAGATACTAGCCTTTGATTTGAAAGACTTACGCTGAAGTCTAGAGAGTAAATTCTACTCATAGCTACCACTTCCTCCCAGAAGTACAATTAGAAAGGCAAAGTTGCTGCTTCTCATCTGGTAACCCCTAAGCCTCTAAGTCTCCTGTCTTTATTTCTGAAGACAACCATGCCTTTGTGTGGAATCTTCATTTGTCTGTTGCATTCATTGATATTCATCGCTAACTTTTTACTTCAAGAAGCGTGTTCTTAAAGCCAGTGAAAATAATCAAGGTGATGGACACCCTGTTGAATTCAAACAGATCAGTGTGATTAGGATCCCTGGGCCTCTAGATACAAAGATTTAACAAACATATTGAGTGCTACGAATAACTCAGTCACCAAATTCCAAAGTGGGGACCACATGAATTGACAAATGAAACTTGTTTTTAGGAGAAAACCATCACCACACTTTTCTCAGCATACATTTGTTAAAAATATCGAAATAACCAGTAAAAATTGAGATTTTTCAATGTTTTGCTCAAATCCATGTTACTCTTCTTCTGTTGTGTTTGAAACAAACATGTCTTGCTCCTTGCTCTGTGACTCAGAGGTACAGGGTCAGTTTGGCTTGCCTCCCTGAGAAGGGACCTTCAGTTAAGGTGAATGCCTGTCTGCGACTTACCTGAGGGATGTGGAGAAGAACTCACTCCGCCTCTTGGCAAAGCTCACCTGCTTCTAGCAATGATGCCGAGGTTCTGATCGTCTTTTCTGGCTATAGTCTAGCACTCACTTTCAGCACCGGGAACTTCCCAGTATTCCATGCCACATAGCTCTCTTCATCCTGAATCCAACAGAGGAGAATCTGTGTTTCATGGAATCCTTTCACACATCCAGTTTGTATCAGGAAGGCGCTTGCTGCCTTTTAAGGGTTTATACCAATTATTCCTACTAATTACAATCTCAACTTGTGCTCATGCATAAGAATGCATCTGTAGAAAGCATTTTCCCTTAGAAACAGATTAATTTTAATATTTCAGGTAACTAGTCATTTTATTTCCTTTTGTTGTCATTAAAAATACTTTTTAAAAAAAGCCACTGACAGGAGAAATTTTTGGCTGCCAACCCCAGGGTGCTGGCCATTATTGTGGGGATGCCAGGAGTGTGGGAACTGGAAGCAGATGCTCACATTACATACACAGTCAAGAGCAGGAGCCACGAGTGAATGCATGTTTGCTAATGTTCAACACATTCTCTCCTTTTTTCCATCTGGGGCTTCCTATTTTGATAAAGTACTGTCCACACCCATGTCTGCCTAATCAAGGCACTTCTTTATCAAGACTCTGTTCCATGTGATTTTACATTGCCAAGGAAAGCCAAGCCTCACCATCACAGTTGCAGTGTGTACTGTTTGTTTCTTTGTACCTATGCCCAATAGAATTCTTCCATTACTCCAAAGAAACACCAAGGGCAAACCAAGAGTTCAGTACCTCTCTCTCTTCAGATTCACCACTTTTAAATCTTAAGAGAAAACTAAAATATTCAACACTGTATGATATGCCAAGGATGCCCATTCCTTTTATGTAGCTTTATGTTGGCCCCAAGGTAACTTGAGTGGTTTTTCAATAGTCTATTATTCCATTTACAGAACCATATCATGTATTAATCTATGGATTATCTTGATATATTTTATTTGCATTTAATAAACAATAAACAAATTATTTTACAAGTTAAATTTTTAAAATGTCCACATTACAGATGACATTGCATGTGTTAGGGTAAGTCCTGAAGCAAAGTTTTTTTCCTGCCGAGTTGTACCCTCTTCATCGAAGTCTCCAATGATGGAATCTGGAACATAGAATATTGTTTTGTCCCACATCTTCCCATTTCTTCAATGTCCAAGGTACACACTTCAAAAAGGGCATTTTCCCTAGCCCAGATCATGTTCTGGGTGAGGGTGGGGGGGGTGGAAAGAGGAAACCAAAAATTGAATTTGGGTCATCCTTATGTACAAGTGAAATTGTACACAAACACACACACACACACACACACACACACACACACACACAAACACACACACACTAACTAACTAATAATAATAATAATAATAATAATAATAATAATAATAATAAATAACAAAACAATTAATAAATATTTTTAAATTAGCTTTTTTTCAGGCCAGCCACAATTTTGTCTGAGCTCATGTTTTTACTACTAAGCATTCCCAAACTGGCTTGTAATGTGTAGTTCTAATGTGCCATGAATATTAACCAAGTCTAGAACCAAGTCATGAATGAGTGAGTATGCAAAGGTTAAGGTTAAGTTGCTGTTATGGTTGACCCAGGTAGCATCCTCATCAGTATAGACTAATCATTTTTATAAGAAGTTTTGATACTTTGTTTTTAATTCTGCCCCAACTTGTAATTCCAAATTGTACTTCCATTTACTTGTTTTCTATTACTCCTATAGCAAATTGCAAAAATAAATAAATAAATAAATAAAATAGGTGCCTAAATCTTCACAATATTATCTGGAAATTCTGGGGTGAAGATTCTGAAATGTGTCACACTGCACTCAAGCCAATCTGTTGAAAGGGCTTTCTGCATGGGTTATGTTAATCTGAGCACTGTGCTCTTTTTGTGAACAAATACAAACTGAGAAGGGATAGACAAGAGGTGTTACTGAATTTTAGAAGGAGCCAGATCAAGACAAATCATTGATGATATGATACTCATGATACTTAAGTTAATCTTGCTTGATTAAATCCTTATACCATATTAATTCAGCAGAGGAAACTAATACAAAAATATTTGTATATAAGAGTAACCTACTGTCCGGACAAATATTTCCATAGACTGCTGTTATTTTTCTTAATTTACAAATGGTCATCAAATCTATAACTTGGTTGAGAATTCTTTCTTTTTTCAGTTACTGGTGATGTATGCATTCATTTGTAGACATTATAAGTCAAAGACATACATGAAACATTCAAAGACTCAGCTCAAAATCCTATGGAGTGTGGTAAAAGGAGTTTAGAATGTTTTGCTAAGACAATAAAGCAGGTCTAGAAAGCAATATCTTAATCTGACTCAGCATAACGTCCTTAAGTGTTTCCCATGAGACTGCCACGTGCATTAGGTGTGAGCTCATTAGCACGAGTTGTCCATACCATTCTCTCTCCCTCTTCTGCAGAAAAGAGATGCAGAAAGATGATTCCAACACAAAGAGATGCAGAGAGATGTTTCCAACACAAAGAGATGCAGAGAGATGATGCCAACACAAGGAGATGCAGAGAGATGATTCCAACAGAACATATGAAATGTTTTTCATTCACTTTAATGGACCACTTATCCTCGTGTCTTTGACTGTTTGTTTTTTCTCATTCCAGCATGAAGAGGTGACATCCTTTAGATTTGTGCCACTGTAATTTTATTGTCTTTCACCTCAGCAAAATCAACATCAACTAGTTCACTTCTCACTTCAGAGACTAATTCAGGCCCACACCCATCTCTAAAATGGGAACACACACATGGCAATTTTGCCAGAGGGTTTTTCTGAGGATTCGCTGAATAATTCACATTAAATGTTACAGGAAGTTGACTGACTCACCCAGCTCAACAAGGACTTTCCACTATGTGTTCCAAAGTGCAGGTTCCTGGAGCCAATCATTTTCACCTTTTCCTCAACAGATGACTGTCTTTACCTTTACTGAGAAATGAAGCATCAGCTTGAGTTTGCCCTAGTAGTCTGGTGCCAAAATATAATTTGTATAAATACATACATTTATCTCCTTTCTCTTCCATCACAGTGAAAAATGACTGCCTCCTCCTATTGAAGGTCAGTGTTTCCCCCAGCTCTCTGCCCTCCACCCACTCAGGAACTGAGTCAGCTTAGATCACTCCTGTTCCTTATATTCTTTCGCACCAATATTTTAATATGCTAAACCCCATCATTCTTGAAACAATTTTTCATTAGATTCACGCTTCTCTCACTCACTGCCTTCCCCCACTTCATACACCAAATGTTTCAAGTCATATTCGACTCTGTCTCATTTCCGTACCTTTCATCAAGTACCCACCAAGTTCTTCTTAACCTTGGCAGATCTCTAAGTAACTGAGCCATTATCAAGCTTGTTACAAATTGTCTTCTTGACTAATGCCATAATTAGGTTTTAACTTCTATTCTCCTTGTCTTGGCAGCAGTTAACACAATTAATTACTCTTTTCTTTACAGACATATTTTGAAGCATTTTTCCCATATTGGGTTGCTTCTTCCTCTGTGGAGTCAGCTTTTCCGACCTCAGTAGCAAGGCCTTTTCCAATTCCTCCTTTCTATGCCTTAAAAAGATTACATAGACCCTCTAATGACCATACTCAACATACTCTGATGAAAAACATGTCTTTAATTATTATCTATGTGTTAATATTGCTCACACACACACACACACACACACACACACACACACACACACACACACACACAGGCAATGCCATAGAACAAGCTCCAGACACATATATTCTACCCCGTTACCTACTGGTTGTCAGTCTTTGATATCCTATATAATAATTCAAATTTAACCCATCCAAAACTGGTTTATATTTTCCCCAAAACCATGTGATATTGTCTTATTCCTGGTCAGTGAACAAATGGTGAACTCTCAGTTCCTCTAAAGCAGAACCCTGAGGCTCCTTGGCCGTGGGTTACTGTCTCTGTCTGTGGGGGCACTGAGGCTGGTCTCTCCAGCTGCCTTCCATCCCATACTCTCAAACTCCTCATTGCCTTACAAATTGAGGTGCCTAATAACGTGACCTCTCTTTGATTCACATCAACATTGCTCT
Source organism: Acomys minous (assembly GCF_964271855.1). Classification (NCBI taxonomy): domain Eukaryota; kingdom Metazoa; phylum Chordata; class Mammalia; order Rodentia; family Muridae; genus Acomys; species Acomys minous. The sequence goes on from NC_140487.1 coordinate 13,676,479, forward strand.
AGCATTGGCCTTCATAAATCATTTTTATGATTAATCCTATCTTTTTTTCCATTTTCTACCAAATTATTTTTTTCTAGTCATGGAGTTTAGTTTGTGTTTTCTAAAATGCGAGTATAATAATGCCCTTCTTTAAATATAATTTCTTTCTAGTGGTTTACTACTTCCATAAAGATCTACCCCATGTGGCTCTCCATCCTCCACTAGTCAAGTTAACCACGTTATCGTCCTTCTACAATCTCGTATATACCAATCCCTCAGTCTTTCCAACTTTCTCTTGTGTTCAGTTAGTACTGACTTCAGAAATGTGAACAAATTACCCCATAATTGCCAACGTTACGTCTAAGATTACATAACATTTTCAGTGCTGTGTCCCAGGTACAGGCACCTAAAGAGGCCAGAGGAGCTGTCAGATCTTTTAGAGCTGTAGCTTCAGGAGGTGGAGCCTCCATACATGGAGGCCACTGAACTGGAGTCCTCTACAGGAACCTCAAGCACTCTTAAAGATGAGCCCTCTTTCTCCTGTTTCTTAAGTTAATATTTTACCAGTAAAAATCCATATGATAAGGAACATGTCAGGAAGACAGCCAAAGGCTGAACTCAGCTCACTACTTGGTGAATTTATTCAGCCCTGTCTAATTAACACATGGAGTTTTTATATCCTGTGTTTATTATACTATAAAAATTGCTAAAAAGTATTTTATATGCTATTCCAAATAGAAATGCAACTGGATTGTAAAAAAAAAAAATCACTTATCTATTGTCTAATTAAAATGCTATCCTAACATTTACTTTCTCATTTTTAAGAGAAAAATAAGCACATAAAATTCCATATAGATTAAAATTGGCATATTTTCATGCATGTTTTATATATGTTTTTGTTTCATAGGAAGGCTTTCGATGAAATACATTATAAACATTTGTAGAAAATATTTTTAAAGCTTATATTTACCAAGTACTTGATTCATTTATTCCTCACAACCACCATCTGAGAGAGGATCTATTTTCACCTCCAACTCGCAGGTGAAGACGTGAGTAGAGGGGTTGATTTCATCTACAGAGCTACAGAATGACAGAGAAAGACTGTTTGACCCCTAAGTACAGCTTTAGGGCAACTGTGTCACTTTCCATTCATTGCATTGGAGAGTCCTTAATTCCTTCTTGATTCATTTTCAAATTATAAGCCATGTGTTGTGAAAGGACTGTTAAAATAAATAATCTTGTCTTATATTTTAAAAGAGATCATTTATATAAGGTTTTAATTTATTCTGAAATCATGTGGGTAAGGTTTTTCCCCCATAACATGACATTCACTTAAGGAAAGCTTATTCCTTCAGTATGCAACTATCTGGATTTGAATTTGTTTCTATAAAATTCAGATAAATGTCTTCAAGATATAATGGACAATATTTAATGTGTGAGTTAATGGAGAAATCATTTACCTTGCTTGTTCTCAGAAGCATCTAAGCAGAGAACGTAGCCTGAGTCATTGTGAATTCGTTCTATATTCATGTATCAAATCCTTTCGAAAAAGAATCTTGTGGAAATCCCAATCACCTTTTGATAGGAGATTTATTCTTTTCTTTTCTTTTCTTTCTTTTTTTTTTTTTTTGTACCAAAAAAGGATCCAAAATTCATTCATTCTTTTTTTTTTCAGTCATAGACTCCAAAGCTATAGAGAACACTGAGCACTCAGTGAAATTTTCTTTACGTCCCAGAGCTCAACTAAATTGTCTGTGCCAGGGAATTGCTCTTAATCAATGAAGAACATGATATACTATTCCTCCCTTCTGTTTTCCAAGAGTTCTGAACAAGATCATTTTTCATGTCATTTTTATCCCAACTATGTAAGAAACATGGAAATAACTGCCATATTGTTGGAAGCTCTATCTAATTTGGTTGAAATGCCAAGGCCTTTAGTCTTACCCTTACTTACTATAATTTAACACTGAGAGTATTACTGTAACCACTAATGTGGTTATGGGAATTGTGGGATGCTATAGACTCAATACAATAATTCTGTCTTCTTTTTTTCAGGATAAAACAATGCTACTCAAAGAGCAAGAAAATTGTTCTTTATATGCTCTTTCTTCTATAAAAAGGTGAGTCAGAAAGGGAGAAGGGTGAATAATGCCCAAGGCCACTGATGAATATGATATTTCATAAAATAATTAGGTATGAAAGAGAAGTCGTATTGGGCTTAGAAGGTGGAGCTAGGAGGCTGAGTAACCCTGATAGCAATTGATTATGTTAAATACAAAAGTGGCAAGAAATGTCTATTGTGTGTGTGTATGTTCTTGTTTGTGTTTGTGCTTGTGTGTGTGTGACATGTGTGAGAAAGCCAGAAGTAGCTATTCAGATCTTTTATTCTGTTGTACCTCACCTTTGTTTTTGATACAGATTCACTCACTAAATATAGAGCTATTGATTCAGCTGGACTGGCTGGCCAGCAAGGCCCAGGGATGCTTCTGGCTTTGTATCCAAAGAGCTGGGATTACAGGCAGAAACAATTGTGCCTGGTCTTGTATGTACGTACCAGAGTTTTGAACTCAAGTTCTGGTGCTTGAGGGTAAACATTTTACATAAGGACCGAGGGACTGAACCATCCCCACAGCCCTACCTTCTTTAAAACCTTTTACCTAAAATATTTTATAAAATATACTTTGTTCATATGCTTTTGTTGTCCTGACTTTTCCCAGATCCTCACCACTTGAGAAGGAATAAAATGAAATACCTGAGTAGATAGGAAGTGCAGGTTAGCAGCTTTCCAAATGAGAAAATGACAGAGACAGTTTGCTGCCTGATCAGTCACCCAAAACTCTATATAACACTGGAGCATCATCTTCAGCCTTCTGGCCCAATATATCTGACAGACATATTTGTAAGGCAGGGACTATTGAGGACTTGCTCATCCTGTCTTGGCAGAGTTTGCCAGTCACCTCTGTCTACATGCAAGCTTGCTCATTTTTAGGCAAAATTCTGTAAGTGGCCAAAATGAGGACATTTTGAACAGTGGCTGGTTTGCCACATTTGAAGCCATCTCTATAAAGAAGTTCATTGATGCTCATCATCTTCTTTGAGGTAGATTGGGTGTTGTCAGGAGTTAACCTGTCTTGTTGTCAAAGAATCTGTAAAACAATAAAAAAAAATCTTTAAATGCCATATTCTGTAGGCCTCTAAGGTTTTTGAATACCTTATTTCCCTATTTTCCCTTATCTACCTATAGAATTATATCTATCTGTTAAACCTGGGATGTATATTCTTGTGATAAAAATAGAGTAGTAATTGACATGATCATGATTGATCAAATAATAATTAACTTGAAGTACTTAATTGTCCTAAGCAGCTTGTAATAGCATGAGAGAGAGAGAGAGAGAGAGAGAGAGAGAGAGAGAGAGAGAGAGTAGTATGTGAAGAATAATTTCAAATTTGAATTATATACCCATGTATTGAAATTAAACTTATTTTGCATCAATATACAAAATTATTTAATAAGGAATTAAAAATAACCTTGTGAGTAAAACTTAAGGCACTAAGTTGAGGAATAGATTCAATAATCTACTTTTTGCCCTATCATCCCTATGTATTTCTATATTCCCCCTTCTTTCTTTTCAACCCCTATCTCCAAACCTAAGAAAGACAAAGGAAAAGAGAGACATCCCTGAGATCAACGTTGTTTTCTCTCTGAATAAGACCAATAATAGCTTATAACCAAATCCCATTGAAAATAAACATCTATAGCCCAAGAGAGCAACCAAAAACCTACCCAACACCCCTTAAATGAAATGGGGGGGTCATTCTCTTAAGGTTTCTTCTGGCTGATTTGGGGTGAACAATACCTTTGTAGCAGCCTAAATAAAATTGGGGAAATGGTTAAACAATCTAGGAATAGCATCTGTGGCACAGTTTTGAAATGTTAAGAAATTCCAGGCTTAAAGTGCTGTGTGGGACAGTCTGAAATGTCCTAATTGGGACTGGAAGTTTTCTCTGAAGCTGTCCTGGGAGCTGACCTATTCTAATGAGGAACAGCAATTGAAGCACTTGGTGGTAGAACATGAAAGATGCAGGATGTCAGTGTCCAGCTTGCTGAAAGGAATGAATCCTGTCAGGTCTAATCCAGCATCAGTGTCTGGTTCTTTTTTTAAACAAATAATTTCTCACAAGCATTATACAGTCCTAAAATTATAAATGTATGATGTGTGTGTGATGCACAGAACAATTAAGGCTGGTTTTCTGCTCTTTGTATGAGCCGAAGTAAGACATCTGCAAATCTTCCTTTATGCAATATGAAGAACATCATCTAATAATAAGTCACAGGGGTTCTGTAACCAAGAAGTGGCATTGTATATGTATAGACATTCATATCTCAGCCAGTCTGAGTTATTCCCATGTAGTGGGATTAGCAATATAAATTAGCTACTTGTTCTGTGGTTTGAATTCTTCATATCCTGATTGTATCCCCCTCCCTCATCCCCTCCTGATCCCCATCCCTCCCTCATCCCCCTTCCCCTAGTCGTCAGAAAGGGAAGACCTCCTCCACTAACATCTGACCTCAGCCTATCAAGTCTCATCTGTACTACTTTGTCCTCTTCCTCTATGGCTTGGCAGGCAATCCTGCCAGGGGGAAATGACAAAGTTGGGGGCCCCAAGTCCATGTCAGAAATAGTCTCTACTTCCCATATTGTGGAATCTACAAGGACACTGTTGCCTATCTACTACCTCTGAGCAGAGGGTCTACAACCTCATCATACATGGTCCTTGTTTGGTGCACCAGTCTCTGTATTATAGTGTGGTTAGCCTGTATTATTTTTGCTAATATCTGCTTATGAGTGAGCATATACCATGTGTGTCTTTCTAGGTCTAGGTTACCTCACTCAGGATTATCTTTTTATTTTTTATTAATTTATTCAAATTACAACTCAGTTGTTATCCCATCACTTGTATCCTCCCATTCCTCCTTCCCTCCCATACCCATCCTACTCCCCTGCTGTCGCGTCCTCCCGCCAGCAGGAACGACGCAGACACCAGGATCCTTCTCAATCACGCTTTATTGGGAGCATCCTTTGAAGCTGAAGCGAAAGACCCCGAATGCCTGTGAGCACGCCGCTTAAATACTGTCTGGATGTGGCGTGTCAATGTCTCATTGGTTACATTCGGATGCCTCATTAGCATGTCTTATTAGCATGTCCAATTAGCATGCCCGCATTAGCATGCCCGCAGATGAGAGGCTGTGTTGGAGTACTTCATTTGCATACCCCTGTCTGGAGGGGTGCATTGAGAGGGCTTATGTCTGCGCATGTGCGGGAGCTGTAGCAACTGTAACAGTTGCCACCAAGTGGTAACGGTCGTTGCCATTATCGGGTGTGGCCGTGCCTTACACCCTGCCCTAGGTCCATGACCAAGGGGGATCTCCTCCCTCACTTTATGGTCATAGGCTATCAAGTCTCATCTTGGTAGCCTGCCTATTCTTTCTTTGAGTGCCACCAGGGCTCCCCACCAAGGGAAGGTCATCAAATATGGGGCATCAGAGCTCATATCATAGTCCCTGATCTCCACATAACTGTGGAGAATGTCCTGTCCATTGGCTAGATCAGAGTAGGGGTTCAATGTTTACTACTTTTATTGTCCTTGGTTAGTGCAATAGTTTGAGCAGACTCCCCTGGGCCCTGAGCCACCCCTTATGATGTTCTTTTTGTAGTTTTCTAAGATCCTCTGGATCCTTCTATTTCCCCATCTCCTATATTTCTCTTACCTAGAGTCCTCACATCTATCCCAATCTCCTGGTAAGTGATGGCTTTCATAGGACATGCCTCTTGGGCTAGTACCCAATTATAAGTGAGTATGTACCATGTGAGTCTTTCTGCTTCTGGGTTAGCTCACTCAGTATGATCATTTCTAGTTCCATCCATTTGTCCACTAATTTCAGGAATTCCTTGTTTTTAATAGCTGAGTGGTATTCCATAGTGTAAATGTACCACAGTTTCTTTATCCATTCTTCAACTGAGGACACTTAGGCTGTTTCCAGGTTCTGGTTATTATGAATAAGGGTGCTATTAACACGGTTAAGCATATGTCCTTGTTGTGTGGTGGAGCATTTTCTCGGTATATTCCAAGGAGTGGAATAGCTGGGTCTTGAGGAAGCCCTATTCCAAGTTTTCTGAGAAAGCTCCAGGTAGATTTCCAAATTGATTGTACAAGTTTGCATTCTCACTAGCAATGAAGGAGTGTTCCTCTTTCTCCACATCCTCACCAGCATGTGGTGTGACTTGAATTTTTTATCTTAGCCATTCTGATGGATGTAAGATGGTTACATGCATTTGCCTGCAACTTTCAAGATTTCCTTGTTTTTAATAGCTCAATGATATTCCACTGTGTAAATGTACCGTAGTTTCTTTACCCATTTATTGGTTGAAGGATATCTAGGTTGTTTCCAGATTCTGGCTATTAGGAACATAGTTGAGCAAATATCCTTGTTGTATGGCGGATCATCTTTCAGGTATAGGCCCAGGAGTGGTATGGCTGGATCTTGAGGTAGAATTGTTCTCAATTCCCTGAGATAAAGCCAGATTGATTTCCAAAGTGGTTGTACAAGTTTGCACTCCCACCAGCAATGGAGGAGTGGTCCCCTTTCTCCACATGCTCACTAGCATGTGCTGTAACTTTAATTTTTGATCTTTGCCATTTGGACAGGTGTAAGATGGAATCTCAGAAACATTTTGATTTGCACTTCCCTGATGACTAGGGATATTGCACATTTCTTTGGTGTTTCTCAGCCATTGGATATTCCTCTGTTGAGAAGTCTCTGTTTAGCTCCATACCCCACTTTTAAAAATTATTTGGTTTGGTAGTGTGTAATTTCATGTGCATCATCTCAGATAACTTATATCCGAGAAACTTTAGTTCAGAGACTAATCTCAACTGAGAGACTAGATTCTTTCTGCTCCAATTTTACATAACTTTCTTCATATATATGGAGTTATATTCTTGACATGTATAAGACTATACTACATTGCAAACTAGCTATATAATTGCTAGATTATATCACACATAACTAGATCAGAAATTGCCCTCTCTGACAATTGCCATTTTACTTGTTCCAACAAAATGGCCCTCACACCCTCTAACATCGATCTTAGGTAGTTTTCCCTGAACTGAGCCAGTATTATCCCAGGGTGCTACACAAATCTTGAACTACAAGAATAGTTCAAGTGTTCTGAATTTGTTTTTCCACTTGTAGATAAAATGTTATGATGAAGTTCTGATATTTTGTTTATATTTCATATTAAACTTTTAAAAACTGTGCCCCTCTTATTAAATTTATTCATAGGTCTGTGCTAAAATGTCCAGATTTGGTCACCCCCAAGTCACTGACATGTCTTAGTTTAGTCCTCTCACGTATCATATCACATCTAAACTGAACATTAACCAATAGAATCATTTCTCAAAGTGTGCGTGTGGAATAGACATTTAAAGCTTTGTATTATTTTACTTTTAGACAAGGGTGGGGAAAGTTCTTTAATCATCTTCTGCCAAATGTCATTACAAGTATTGCAAGGAGTCATAATGACAGGAATATCCAAGGTTTCTGAAAATACAAATTGTAAGATACAGCTGAATCATTTAAAATGTCACTGAAATATTTTCAGGGAACTGGATATTTTTTCTTGTTCATGTTATTACTCAAGGCAAGTGCTTCCTTTACCAATCAATCAGCTGACAGCAATACTACCTACATGCACAAGACAGTTGCCATCATTAAGGAAAAAAGAAGTAATAAATTACTTCCAATCCAATCACATGAATTTTCTCTCCACCTGGAATCTACATGTCCTTTGCATCAAGTTTTTGTTTTTAGAGTACGACAACAAACCAATGGCAGTAAACTCCTGAAACCCAGGCACTCCAAGGTGGAGGCAGGAGGATCATGGGTTCAAGACCAGCCTCGGCTACAGAGAGAATTCATGGCTAACCTGGGCTACTCAAGGCCTCTGTTTCAAAAACCTAACTCAAGAAGCCATAAGTGATTACCCATGGTGTAAAAGACTGAAATGAACTGTTATGATTCACCTTCTCTATTCCCACTCAGTGGCATTGATTTAAGTAAAATTGAATGTGCTTACAACCATCTCACAGCAAGAAGAAAAATCCCTCTTTATATCTCAGTTACACTTTATGAGACACAGTATTGGGCAGCTTTAAAAAATAATCTTCTAGCCAGGCCTGGTGGCGCATTCCTTTAATTCCAGCACTTGGGAGGCAGAGGCAGGTGGATTGCTGTGAGTTGGAGGCCAGTCTAGTCTACAAAGCATGTCTAGGATGGCCAGGGCTACACAAAGAAACCCTGTCTCGAAAAAACAAACAAACAAACAAAGAAAAAATAATCTTCTATAAACAATTATTTTTATTACCATGTAGTAAATAGAATACCAGCTTCCAAAGAAATCTACATCATGAATGCAAGAACAGGTAATATGTTATCTTGCAGGCAGAAAGTATGTACATATGTGACTGAGGGTCTAGAGTTGAGGAGATTATACTAGGTTATCTCTGCTTATGAGCAAGGTCAGAAGAGTTAGAGAATCTAGAATAAAAGAGACAGAGAATGAGGGAGTCTTGAAGCTAAAAAAAAACAAAGGTAGATGTAAACTCTCCACCCCAGAAAGACAAGTCCAATGAATCTGCGGGAGACACTTCATCTGCTGCCCAGTCAGAGAAGCTGGATGTTCTTTTAAGTCATTAGGTATCTATCTAGTGATTTGTTGCAGCAGCTGTATGAGGCTAACATACTCATACTCATCATTCTGAAGGAATCAGGCCATCACATTCTAGGAAAAATGGTACAGAGCTAATATTTATGGCAAATAATGCCATACAAACCATTTGTCTGAAGTTTAAAGAATAAAGAGTAGTAAATGAGGACCATCCAATGGCTTATACCCCCTTTTCACCTTCAAAATTAAATAAACAAACAAACAAAACTCTCCTTTGGATGTAATAATAGAATTTCATTATCTACTGGGGGAGTGAATAACATTTTCACAGAGCTGCTCCTTTCTTTTTTTAAATATATTTTATTAATTTATTCATATTACATCTCAATTGTTATCCCATCCTTTGTATCCTCCCATTGCTCCCTCCCTCCCGTCTTCCCCTTACTCCCCTCCCCTATGACTGTGACTGAGGGGGATTTCCTCCCCCTGTATATGTTCATAGGGTATCAAGTGTCTTCCTGGTAACCTGCTATCCTTCCCCAGGCCTCCCCATCCAGGGGAAGTGATACTTTCTTTAAAATAAATATGATAGCTTCTCATGAGGGGAGTAAATGCAGAAATCTCTCTTTGCATAAAGAAGTAAGATTAGTAGGCCTTCAAAGAAGCCATCATTTATTTCCATAACAGTAAAATATTGCACAGGCTCTGAAGAGCTCTGATAATGGTGTTTAAAATTGGTATGTTAAAGCCCTTTGAACATGAATACCATAAAAGGCTCAGAAAGGGAGGAGCAGAGAGCATTCAGTCCTGAGGTGCTCTCAGTTTAGTGGGTGAAAAAAAAATACATTAAGTTTTTTTAATATATGGGGAGACTTTTCTAGGCAGTTTTAGAGAACATCATCACAGCAATGCAAGAGAACAAAGACGAAACAGTTGGTTGCCCTTGGTAAGAAGAGTGAAAAGGGCTCCTCAAAGAGCAGAGCATGTGCTTCTCGAAGCATAAACTAAGCACACATGCATAGGTATGTTTGTAATCCCTATGAGAGCCAGTCTCTACAACCAAAGGAAAACACAGACTTCAGGTTCTTTTCCAGGGTAATACTCTACAACACATTCTTCTCAAATGCCAGTTCAAGAGAAAACACCTCAACTGAGTTATTGGCATCAAACACAGCACTGAGGGATGTGACATCAGACTTATCCATGTGCAGTTGGCAATTGTTCCCAGGTCTATTTATAGAAGAAAATTCAGGAAGAACCAGTAAGTTCTCAGTAAATATATCTGTTTATTCGAGAAGGTATTCATCTCAAACCAACGCATTATTATCAAAACAACTGCTCAAAACTCTAACCAGAATTATAAACCAATTATTTTAAATTCTCTCAGTTTAGTACAGAAGTGTGCATGCATGGGGTACATTAAAGAGTTATTTGAAATGCTTCCAATAACTCTTTTTCTTTAGGAAATACTTTCACCTATATTGTTTCAATAATTCCCATAACTGCCTTCTTAAACCCAAACAACTGAAAACAGAACCTAATGAAGATAGCACATCCAGGAAACAGAAGAAAAATTAGGGAATCTTTGAACTTCAGGATGTTTTCAAATTTCTATTACGTATTCATTTTCCATTTTACTCATATAGAGTATCATGGTCTTTGGGGCACAGGTAGTACTGACAAGTTAAGGAGACAAGAACAGCATCAAAACTTGCAGCTGTTATTAGAGAGATAAATTAAGAAAAATAAAAGATGAGATAAAAATACTTTGACTATCTTGATGCTTAATATAGAAGTACAGCCTTCAAATGGAAGCAGTGCTAGTATAGAGGAAAAGATTGAACAGCAGAGACATGTTGTTGTTTAGGTAATTTGGAAAAATGCTATATTTTGTATCACAAATAGCTCTTTGGTACAGCTTTCAGCCCCATCCAGCACACTGGTAATAACACTGGGCATATTTTTTAAATCCTAGACAGTCATACCATATGAAGCTGGCCTGTGCTCTATAATTAATTACAATAATAATAAATTCATTGGAAGGAGAGAGAAAACAACTGAGTGAATTTTTTCTATGAACCAGTTCTAATCCTGCAAAGATAACATTGCTATGGCAAACGGAAATCTTCACTGACAATGAAGAAATTGTGATTGGGACTGATGGAAATATAGTGGTTTTTTTGTTTGTTTGTTTGTTTGTTTTAATCTGTCTTTCCTCCTCTTATTATCAAAATCAATAAAAATAGATGTTACAACCAATTTAACTCCACCAGTTTTTAAATAAATACTCAATTTGAAAAATACTTATGAAAGGAAACTTAAAGTATTATTTTCAAAAAAATTACAAGAGCACTTGACAGGACAGCCTTGTGGTGACGCTTGCAGTGCTCATCATCCTTTTCTTTCATTACTAATCACTGCTCGTTCTGACTAGATCACTTAACTGTCTCCTTTCAATCACGACTCCCCCTCAACCCCCAAATTTAATTGAACTGAATGTAGTGATGTCAATTACATGCAGTGAATCAGAGAGAAGCTAATGATTATACATAATGCAATTGTCCTGAGTAGTTGCCCTAAGAGAATGTACTAAAGCTTCCTGTTAAAGAGAGAGAAGAGTAACAGGCAACAGGGGTGCAGAAATTCCATTCTTTTAATCCTCCATCCATCATCAGTCATTAAGTGACCAGAGTGTACCAGCATCTGAGCAGAGGATGTTAGGAGGTAAAGTCTTCACCAAGAAGCCCATGATGACAGGACCACAGAGGTAGCAAACTCACAGGTGGCTATTAGTTTTATGCATTCATTTCTAAAATTAAGAGCATTAAAAACATTTAAACATCTATTGGGTATGGTACTGTGCTAATTAATATAAACATAAAGATGTAGTGACTGCCCTAGTATTATGTTAATATAATAAAATATACAATGCCATTAGCTGCTAAAGGTAGAAGTTTATTTTGCCTATGTGTGTTTGAGTCCATAGTTGGACAAAACCATGATCTTTGGTCTGTAGTGGGGATAACAGACATCAAAGACACAGACAGCTGGCAGACTAAAGCAGTAAGCATAAACATAACAAACTGCTAATTAGTAAGTGAACTGGCATAAGTTTACTATAATATTTTGGGGCTGGGGGAAGCACCTCAGCCCTTCTCTTCAGTCTCTCTAAAGATTCTTTATTCTTTCACTTCAATTACTTGCCTTAAATCTTAGCATAATCATATGATAAATGAAGGAATCAGGCCCCTAGCATTCCACTAATCATCTGCCAGTTAGGAGAGCGATTGGCTAAGAGCCTTCTGTAAGCTAGGTTTATGCATAATTAGGCTCTGATAAGCCACTCTGCTTGGGTCATTCATAACATTGTGTCCTTTACATACACAGTCACAGTTCTGACTCTATGTCCTCACAGCATGCTCTCAGAATTGATTGTCTAGTAAAGGTAATTCATCTGCATTAACCCCTGCTAGACTTCTATCCTACGCAAGGCAGCTGACCAGGGTTGGAAATGCAATTCGTGCTTCACATCAAACCAAGAAACATATTTTGACTCAAGTGAAAACTCAAATGCCTCAATATTCACACTCTGATGGAAAACACTTCACCACTGATTGTTATTGTCTGCCATGAACTCAGAAGGGAGAAAGGCAGTGCAAGACCAATAGAATTTGTTTACTCTTAGTTGTAAAACAGAAATTGTTGCACTGATCCATTTTGTTTGGTTTAAAACTTTAACATGACAGTAACACGTCATGGAATGTCCCAACTAACTAACAAAACATTGAAACGAAGTAGCCATGGAATTATTGAGAAATTGATTTAACACTACAGAAGAAAAAGGCCTCAGGAAGATGTAACCTGAATTCTTTTTCAGAAATATTAGGGAAGAGCAATAATTAATATTGGTATAATTGAAAAAAATAAGCATTTAGCACTTTCTAAAATTGTGATTAGACATTTTAATGAAAAAGGTACCATTAAAATATAAAGATAACATAGCCAAGTGTAGTGACACATACCTTTAATGCCAGTACTCAGGTGACAGAGCAGGTGGCTCTCTGTGAATCAGAGGTCAGCCTGGTCTACAAAGGGAGTGCCAGGACAGCCTGTCTCAAACAAACAAAACAATAAAAGTCCCATATTATTTGAAGTGAGCACAATAAATTTATAAGGAAAAGTTCCCAAGTACTTAGAAAGCATATGTGTTCTCTGGTCATCATTAGTAATTTCACATTTCACATACATTTGCCACCCTTCCCCTTCAAGGTATGTTTAGTCTTGTGACTTGTCTTTACTCATTAAAATATGAGGTAACTTGATGTATGGTACATAGGAGGCTTCACCTCTTATGAAGATTTAATTGCCGATGGACCTGCTGATTTTGCTTGTTGCTGTTTTGTATTGTACACATTGTTTGTCATCATAAGGCAAAATGTAGACATCCACCACTTTAGCATATGCCCCTACAAAGCCAAGAACATAGTCTCGGCCTAAGGAGTGTATAACACCTCACCACGGTAAAAGGACAACAAGCCTAGGTTATTCTCAAAACTGTTAGTTTTTCTCTCTAATGATTTCATTTTAAGTCAGGCTTTGGATGAAAATGTTTTTAGGCTACCAGTCAGTCACTAAAAGTTGAGGATATATATTTGTATTCTTGGGGGGAAGGTCTTAGAATTGATTGAAAACTAAGGCTACCATCATTATTAAAGGGAATTCCCTGGATGAAAATCACCTGTGATAACTGCTCTTAAGAGAAGGCCATAAGTCAATTATCTACCACGATTTCTGAGGAACAAAGAAAATTCATGTAGTTTTAGAACCCAAAGAAATTATAAATGAAGAAGTTTAGATAACATTCAAATATTAACATCTAATACTGAACATTATTTCAAAAGGAAAACTGGAATTTTAGGAGTAGGAGATGCTGCTTAAAAGTTATGAGCACTTGGTGTTCAGCATTTAGTACTTAATTGGTCATCCAATACCAAGTGGTCAACCCTGAAATCATATACACACAAGTAACTTCATATGGATTAAGCAGATTGTATTTATATATTGATGGATTTGTATATTATACACATATATGTATAATGTTGGAGAGAAAAGGAGAAGGAAAAACTATATAATTATATTTTGATTTCAAAATTTTTTAAATATTTTAATCCTAGTATGAGTTCATTAACAATGTTAGTTAGCATTGCTAAATCTTTGTTCTTATTTTTATGTTTGCTATGATATTTTTAAAGTTCAAATCCTCACAAGATGCACACATGATATTCAAATTATTACAAGTACAATTTTAACTCATAGGTGTAAAAATATCATGCATAGTATTTGTACAGCTTAAAAGGTAAAGTCACACAGATTTCTCTAAGGAAACCACCTCAGTGTAGTTTTCCTAATATAGAATCATTTCCATACAAAATCAAAATAGGAAACTTAACTGTACATTCTTGATTTTATTTGAAGTTGGGTAAGCAAGTAGAAAATTAGTCTCATCTAAAATCAAAATAATCTAGTGGGGCTTAACACTCTGTATAGCCTTCCTTTGTTGCAGCTCAGAGAAGTGGCTGATCTATGCATCACTTTAATTCATCCCTTGGTTTTCATCCTCTTAAAAGACACTTAGGGCAACAAGATCTTCACATATCTAAACAGATGTCAATTTCCAAATTTCATACTATGGATATTATAAAATAAAACTATGAGCTGAAGGCTGAAACAATTTGCCAGCAGCCTGGTTCATGTTATCAAAAATATAACATAAAACTATGTTTTGTATAAATAACAATTTAAAATATGGAAATAATAGTAATTTTGATATTAAACAGTGACTTAATCCTTTCTCAATGTTTCTTTGTGTGTCTCGCTCACATACACACATACATACATACATATACACACACACCCACACATAAACACACTCCTATTTCTCTAATATATTCTCTCATAATGAGCTAACGCGTATAGCTTTCTGCTATACTTACAATTTGCTATGAATATTAAATTATAAAATTGTATGTATTTGTACATATATGGTTTTTATAATAGCTTCAAAAGAGATTTGAGTACATAACCACATAGGACATTATACGAAACAATTTCAAGAAATGTAACAAAGACATTGAGTGTTATCTTGTTTAAAGTCTTGAATTTCAAAAAAAATTAAAGTTCTTTGGAACAATAGCTTTTATATTTTTAGACCATGTGTTTACTGACTTATGGAAACATCTCTTAGCAAATGAATTTTAAATTGTAAAGAACATGTGTTTTAGGTCACATTGTTCCAGAAAGTGCTACCAAAGAGGGTCTAAGTTTCTTATTATTATACATTACATTCTCTCTTTTTTTTTTTTTTTTTTTTTTTTTTTTTTTTTTGGTTTTTCGAGACAGGGTTTCTCTGTGTAGCCTTGGCCATCCTGGACTCACTTTGTAGACCATGCTGGCCTCGAACTCACAGCGATCCACCTGCCTCTGCCTCCCGAGTGCTGGGATTAAAGGCGTGCGCCACCACGCCCGGCTTATACATTACATTCTCAAAGGGACATGACAAGACCTACAGCTGCTTCTACAACCTCACAATTTAAAATTTCTCCAGAAGCTGGATAGCCCAGAGACCTAGGATAGAACCAGACACAATTGGATGAGGGGAAGTCAATAAAAATATTCCTAATGATATTCTGCTATACTATAGGCCAGAGCACAGCATAATCATCATTAAACAGGTTTCATCATATAGGAGCAAATGCATAGACCCACAGCCAAACATTAGGTGGAGCTCTGGGAATCCCAAGGAAAAGGGGGAGGAAGGATCCTAGGAGCCAGAGGGGTCAAGAACACAACAAGAACACAGTTCACACAATCAACTAACCAGGGCTCATAGAGGCTCACAGGGACTGAAGTGACAATCGAAAAGCCTGTATAGGTCTGATGTAGGTCTGTACATATGTTATAATTGGGTAGCTTGTTGTCTATCTTAGTTAGGGTTTCTATTGCTGTGAAGACACCATGACCATTGGAACTCTTATAAGGAAGACATTTAATTGGGGCTGGCTTACAGTTTCAGAGGTTTAGTCTATTACAGTCTTGGTGAGAATTATAGTGGCATGCAGGCAGACATGGTGCTGGAGAAGGAGCTGAGAGTCTGCATCTTGATCTACAGACAACAGAAGTGACTATGAGCCACACTAGGCATAGCGTGAGCATATAAAACCTCAAAGTCTGGCCCTACAATGACACACTCCTTCTGACAAAGCCACACCTGCTCCAACAAAGCCTAATCATGTCACTCCCAGTTGGCCAAGCATTCAACCACATGAGTCTATGGGATCCACCCACCACAATGTCATTGAGGGACTCCTAACAGTGGGAGCAGGTAGGGGGTGATTGTCTGTGACCCTTTCAAGAAGCCTTTCCTCCTACTGGGAAGCCCCTTCCTAGTGGTACTGTAACTTGTTAAGCCATGTTTAGTTGATAGCCTTGGGAGACCTGCTCTTTTGAAAAGGGAAATGGATGAGGAGTGGATCTGAGAAATAGGGCCGGTGGGGACAGAACTGGGAGGTTAGAAGGTAGGGAAAACTGCAGTAGTGATGTAATACATGTGAGAGAAATAAATAGGTAAATTAAATAGATAAACACAAAGAAACCTCAAAGAATCTCATTTATAAAATGATTAAGTTAATTTATTTGAAATAAACTATTCTGAGAAAATAGAAAGTATCTATAAGCTACCAATGAACTACAGCTTTACTATAAACAGTCCTTGTAAAGGGAATAGCTGTTTGGCATATCAACTTAAAAGGAAATCTTACTATATGTTAAGAATCATGGAAGATATTGAATGACCAACAAAACTAAGACTGATGTAGTTCCTCAATAGGTACAGTTGAGTTTTTTGTTTGATTTTTTTATTTTATTTTTCTCTTTTATTAAGATTAGATTCTTTTCTTATACAATATATCATGATTACACTTTGCAAGGCACTAGTGTCTGGGTCTTTTAGCCCAGAGGAGACCACATGGTATAGAGCACAAGTGATTTTTACCTCATGCCACCTGGCCAATTCACAGAAAGTCCCCTTATCTGAATGCAGGTCACCTTCCTGATCTGCAGAAGGGTTCCCTGAACCCCTCAGGTGAGGAGTCTCAATCTATAGCAACTCACCTACAAGATGCTCTCAAAAGCCATTGAAGGACACCAGAAACTACCACTCAAGGTGAGAGACAGCAAGATGACTAAAGGCCTGTGTAAAAATGCAAACAACAAAAGTCAAAATAATATGACATCTCCAGAACCCTTTTATCCGAAAGCAATCAGCCTTAGAAACTGAAACACGTGAAAATTACTTCAATCCCTTCATAGTGAAGATGATAATGGAGGTAACTAATAAAATCCATAAAGAAATACAGGAAGATACAGCCAAACAGATTGAGGACCTTTAGATAGGCCCGAGCAGAGGCCTATAGAAAAGAAATGAAGAAATCACTGAAAGAAATTCAGAAAAATGCAAATAGTCAGGTGAAGGAAATCAATAAAATGAATGGTTCAGATCTGAAGATGAAAATGAAAACAATGATAAAAGCACAAACTGAGGAAAACCTGGAAAGAGAGAACTTAGAGAAAAAAACAGGAATGGCAGAGGTAAGTATCATCAACAGACTAACAAAAGATATAAGAAAGAATCTCAGATGTAGAAGAAACAATAGAAGAATTTGATGCAACCATCAAAAGAAAAAAGTTAAATCTAAAAAATTCCTGACACAAAACATATGAGAAATCAAGGAAATCAAGATGAAACCTAAGAGTAATAGGAATTGAGGAAAGAGAAGATGCCCAGTTCTATGGCCCAAGATATATTTTCAACAAAATCATAGAAGAGAATTTCCCCAATTTAAAGGAAGAAATACATATAAACATACAGGAGGCATAGAGAAGACGAAATAGAGTAGAACAGAAAAGAAAAATCTCTTACCACATAATAATCAAAACACAAAATGTTTAGAGGAAAGAAAGATATTAAAAGCAACAAGAGAAAAAAACCAGGTAACATGCAATGGCAAACCTATCAGAATCACACAGAATCAGCAGAGACCCTAGGCAGAGGTCTTTCAAACTCAAAGAGACCACAAATGCCAGTCCAGACTACTATGTCCAACAAAACTTTCAATAACCATACATGAAGAAAACAAAATATTCTGTGACATAAACACATTGAAACAGTACTTATCCACAAATCCATCCCTACGTAAGATAGAATTAGAACTCCAACTCTAACAGGCTAATTACACCTAGAAAACACAGACAATATATAACATCATTTTAACAAAAACAAAAAACCAAACAAACAAACACACAAACACACTATCACAACCAACATCAAAATAAAAGGACCTAATAATATTCAATAGTCATTAATCTTTCTCAACATCAATGATGTCAATTCTCCATTAAAACAAACAGAATAGATGCATAAACAAGACCCAACATTCTGCTGCATTCAAGAAACCCATCTCAGATACAAAGAGAGACATCAGAGTAAAAGACTGGGAAAATGTCTTCCAAGCAAATGGGCACAAGAGCCAAGCTAGAGTAGCCATCTTAATGTCTAATAAAATAGATGATCCTCATAGTAAAAATGACCATCTTACCAAAAGCAATCTAAAGATTCAATGCAATCCCAGCCAAAATACCTACAACATCATTCTCAACTTCATATGGAAAAAAAAAAAAAACAGAGTAGCTAAAACAATCCTGAACAATAAAAGATCTTCTGGAGGAATCTCCATCCCAGATCTCAAGCTGTATTATCGAGCATCTGTAATAAAAATGGCATAGTGTTTGCATATAAAGAGGCTGGTTGATCAATGAAAGTGAATTGAAGACCCAGAAATAAAACCATTTACCTAGGGAAACTTGATTCTTGACAAAGAAGCCAAAACCATACAATGGAAAAAAGATAGTATCTTCAATAAATGGTGATGGGCTAACTAGATGTCTCTATGTAGAAAAATGTAAATAGATCCATATTTTTTAAGATTTATTTATTTATCTTATGTATACATTGCAACCATGTGGTTTCTGGCAATTGAACTCAGGACCTATAGAAGAACAGGCTGCACAAAATTAAAGTCCACGTGGATTAAAGTCCTTCACATAAAACCAGAAATACTAAATCTATTAGAAAAAAGTGGGAGAGAGCCTGGAAGTCATTGACACAGGAGATAACATCTTAAACAGAGCACCAATAGCTCAGGCTCTAAGGTCAACAATTATTAAATGGGACCTCATGAAACAGAAAAGCTTCTGTAAGGCAAAGGACACTGTCAAAAAACCAAAACAACAGCCTACAGACTGCGAAAAGATCATCACCATCCCTACATCTGATAAAGGGATAATATGCAAAATATATAAGGAACTCAAGAAATTAAACACCACCAAACCAAATAACTCAATTTTTTAAAATGGGGTACAGAATTAAACAGAGAAATCTGAACAAAGGAGTACTGAATGGCTGGATCTCCAGGGAAAGTTGTGAGTCTTGGGAATATAGACCTTCCAGGAGGTTGGGTCTAGGAAGCTGAATCTCCAAGGAAGTTACTTTATCTCAGAGGATCGCTGAGCGTTAATTGTATCTAATTGTTCCAGTGTAGTTTCTGGAGAATGTTGGCAGAATACAGGGAGAAGGGCACCTAGAGGACAAGTTCTCATACAGACCATCATTAATTGAAGAATACAAATTACATATAGGATATGGCATTAATTTTTCCCCTACAAAACTACCATTGGAACTTTTTCAAAATTCTGATATCAGTAATGATAAAACTAGTCTATCACAGAAAAGGAAAAAAGGATACAAAATCCAGGTTGAAAACTCGAAAATATTTGCAAAAGCCTAAGGCTAAAATAATCATGATAAAGTAAGAAAACTTCCAGAACCAAGAACAACCACCAAGTGATCCAACCAGATCTTTAAAAAAAAAAAACTGAACAAAGGGAAGGAGGAGGAGGAGGGCGAAGAGGCAGAGAACAATTATGAAACTCCATGAGGGATATGGAAGGTTGTCTATTCCTCATTCTATATTTCATTGTCCAGTGCTTTTTATTGCTAAAGCAATTTTTTTACTACAAAAGAAAAAGAAAAGCACTGATGGTTAAGAAAGAATACATACACATGAGGTCAATGCTACTTTCATAATCACTAACCAAAGAAGTTACTCTTTTATTCTTGATGCACAAATTCAAGAGGTGCGGACCCAGTACAAATGTGCCCAGAAATTCGTTGATTCATTCCTTCAAATCCCACGCTCCAGGGATAGCTGTTTAGTTCATTGACATAATACTCACCTCTTCATGAAAGACAGGACCTGAGCAAATAACTCTGCTATTCACAGTCTTGGGGGTTATATGTTACAGATAAGGTATGCTTCCAATTTCCTCTTCTCCAGATGTTCCATTGCAGACTTTTCGAAGAAATGTCAAAAGGAAGAAATGAGGTGAGGTAACTAATAAAGAAATTATCAATTCCTCGCGTACTTCGGGAATCAGGTATATTTATTGTTTTTAATTGTATTGAAAAGTCAAAAAGCCCTCATACTCTTGATTTATAATTTCTTCTACTTCATCTTCAAAACTCACTACTGTTATTTTTACCACATCCTCCTTATTAAAAAAAAAAAAACCATACATGAGGTAGACTGTAGTAAAGACATTATAGTAAGTGGAGGAGGTATCATCCCACGCTACTTTGATCACAAATCACTCATGGGTAAATTTTAAAGGAAAAAACTGAAAGTATAAATGAGATCAATTCAAAGATTAGCATTTCTGTGGTCACATCACAAAGAAGAAGCACAATTAGTCCTGTGAACTGGAGGAATTTGAATTCAGAAACAATGTTTCTCAGCTTGCCCATTCATAATGATGGTGTTAACCAATGTAGGGAGAACTCTAGGCCTTCAGAGAACTCTGATGTAAGAAACAGTGGAACACTGCTCAGGTGACCAAGAATTTGAAACTACATAGGCAATGGGCCTCAGAGAAAACCAAATATTACTGTTGCTGAAATAACATAGCAATAAAATTACTCCTAAAGACAGTCTGCCATACACATAGCTCAGTGCCTTGCTCAGCCATCATCTGAGACGCTTCCTTCTCCAGCAGTTGGGAACTAACACAGAGACCCACAAGTGGACAGTATTCAGAGAGTCGGAGACCTTGGAACACTCAGTCCTAAATGGGATGCCTTCCGATCCTAAGCAGGGCTTCTTCAAATCTCTCCCCTCAGCTCTGAAAGCTGCAGAGCAGGAGGCTTAAAGATTATAAGAAGCAGCAGGGATAGCCACCGAGGAAACAGTGTCTTCCAGACACAACCTGACTGACCCACTCATGAACTCACAGAGAATGCAGCAGCATGCACAAAGCCTGCACAATTTCAAGCCAGATGGAGTCCCAGCACTGAGAGGGGAAGGGGACCTGAGCCCCTATCTCTAACCCAGAAGCTATCTCTAATCAACAACCGGTTGCAGAAAAAAAGAAAAAGTTTTCTTCAATGCAGTTCTACTGGGTATATAAACCACATTTAATGGCACTCTCCAAACTTATCAGTAAATGGCCAGTACAAAGTGAACTCATATATGCCCTTTATACAAGGAGGATGTGGCTAAAATAACTACAGTAAAATTTGAAAATAAAGTAAACAAAATTCCAAAACAAGAATCTGGAGACTTTTTTGAGTATCCAATATAATTAAATCCATAAACATATGTGTAAAATGAAAAGCATTGGTAATTTTTTTACTCTATTGCTTCCCACGCCCTATCTCTTCTTTTTGACCTCTCTTCCAGCAAGTTACAATGGTACAAGTGTAGAAAAAGAAGTGGGTGTTTTGGAGATTTACTGTATCATATCGCTTTATTTTGGGCATCTTTCATCCTATTGGTCTTTTGTTTGGTTTCTGATTTTGATTTTGTGTTTTTAATGCTCTGTCTCTCTCTCTCTCTCTCTCTCTCTCTCTCTCTCTCTCTCTCTCTCTCTCTCTCTCTCTGTGTGTGTGTGTGTGTGTGTGTGTGTGTGTGTGTGTGTGTGTATCTCTGTGTGTATGTTTCTAGTGCTCTGTTGTTTTTATTCTGCATTGTTTTTTAATTTGACTTTGTTTTCAAAATAAAGGAAAGAGGAAAGAAGGAAGGAAGGAGGAAAGAAAGAAAGAAAGAAAGAAAGAAAGAAGTGAAACTGATGGGGAGAATGTGGGAGGGTAGAGGGAGGGCAAGCCACAATCAGAATTTATTGCATGAATTTTTCAATAAATTCCCTGCAAATATGTACATTTATTAAGTCACCGTCAAAACAAAATAAAAATAAAAGAGAGAAAAAAGTAGCCAGAAGACAAATCGTACTTCCAAAAGGTCCTGTCCTCAATGGTACTGAGAACTTCCCTGGAGTATAAACTAGCTTTTCAAAATATCTCCCTCTTTCAGTGGCTTAGCCTTCACCCTAATACTAGAAAGATTAATTATTCAAAATATTAAGAGAAAAGTAAATCCTCTTATAATGTTATGCAATGGCTAATCATCACTCCTGAATTCTGATAAAGACATTAAGATACAAAGTACAGATTCACAGGCCTCCACTTAAAGAACCTTCAAACAACAACATTCACTTCAAAGTGAGCCCAGATACAAAGCATGAGATATATTAAACAAGGTTATAGTTTGAAATTTGGGGATTTTCATAATTAAAATAATCCAACGAAATAAACAATTTTAAGTGGTGATTGTAGAGAGGCAGGCCACTTAGGTTATTCATTTTGTAAAGTATTTCAGATGCACTGATGAAGTCTAAAGTGGCTAAGAATACTATACAACTCTAAAGGTACTTAGAAAAATCTTACATAAGCTCAGATATTAAGACTTCAAGTGTAATCACTAAATTTCTGGGTTTTATACATACATATATAACCATATAATCTTATATATATAATCTTTATAGAAGAAAGAGAGGAATAAAAATGCTATGAAATTAATAGGAGGCATGAAAGATGTGGTAGAAAGGTACAAACAGGCATGATAAACAGGAAACGCAAAGCAAGATATAGAGTAAATTTCAATATAAGTAATAGCAAGAAAGCTGGGTATTTAAACTCATCATGATGAGCTAAGAACAAAAATGGAGGAGGACTCTACAGAAATTATAAATAAATAGTTGAAAATGAATGAATGGAAAAAAATCACACACCTAGAAAACTGCTAAAGCAAAATCAGCACCCTAGAAAATTAAATTTAAGGTAAAAAATGATTAATGTGGATAAGAATAGATAATATATCATAATAATATAAGCAATTAAGCAATGAGAGTACTTAAGTTATACATATTAAAAGGACTATCTTCAGAATCTAGGGGAAAATTGTCATGATTACCAGGAATTTCTAAGTTCATAATAATGGTGCACTGTTTTCCTTCAGATGATAACTCAAGCATACAAAATGAATAAGGGATAGCAACTTTTTACAACAAAATGAACGTGTGCAACCAAATAGATAAACAGAAAGCAAAGTACCCAAGCAAACATACACGTGGGAAAGAGGCAAAGCATGCCCTTGAGTTAACCCTAATGAAGCTCTGAACAGGCCTCATCTAGAAAAAAATATTTTGTTATGTGAGCACAATACCTCTAAACTAAAAGCTAAGTATATGAAAGCGTACGACCACTATATATTTGCAAGTTTAAAATGATTTCCTGAGCAACACCTGTCTATCCTTCAACACTCAGAGGTAAAGGCAGAAGGACCAGAAATTCACAGTCATTTATGGTCTACATAGACTGTTTGAGGCCAACAGGAGAAACAAGATACTCTGTTTAAAAAACAAACCAACGAAAGATAATTAGATTGCTAAAGAAACATACAGTAAAGAGACCCAAGACGGTGGCATCCAGTGTGCACTGTTTCTGAGTAGCAGAACTGCAGTGACTGCAGATGGAAGCGAGAGGCTGTGCTGCAGACTCCAAAGCACCAAAGTCTGTTTCCCAGGTGAGAGGAGAGCACCCGGGTGCCAGGGAAAACTGGTACCAAACTCTGGCCACTCGGCTACTCCTGCCATCACGAGAAAAGCTTCCCAGGTCCCTGCTTCCCACCACTTTTCCCTAAATGGATTTCCCTTCCTGGCCTCAAGGGATAAGAAGCTCAGTTGTGATGAGACTTGACATGCTGCACTGGGTTGGTAGTGGGAGCCTCCCCTTTTCTGGGGATAAGGGGAGGGGGAGGAGGGAGAGGGGAAGAAGGTGGGAGGGAGGAGAGGAGGGAGGAAGCTATATCAAGATGTAAGGTGAATATATAAATTTAAAATATTTTTAAAAGAGGAAACTACAGAAATAATAAAACAAAATAAATAAGCCACTTTTCACATTTAAAGATAATGAAACACTCATCACAATTTTATAAAAGTATTCTGATTTTTAGAGATTACTTTACCATATATCCCCGAATGAACTAAAAATAAATATTATTTCAAAATACTAGAAGAAAATGTATTTTGACAGTGAAAAATAAGAAAACTAATGGAGGTGACAACAGAAAAGAAACATTACACAAATCCAAACGCTGGTTTTCAGAGGGAAAAAAAGTGAGCAAATCAGACGTAGAGACAGATTCTCCCTTTCTGTGATGTTTTCTAAGCAACTATCCCTGAGAACGTTGTCTAATAAAAAGACAATAAATGTTTCACTGAAGGCAAGAGGACCTGTGGCCTGCAGGAAGAGAGACAAAATGAATGAGCAAATATATATTTATTTATCGGATTATAAATATTGGCCAGAACCTCCTCATTTTACCCACTTAGTGAAACAGCATCCCATTTTAGTTATCGCTGAGACCAAACAGGTGTAGCTAAACGACAGCATCAGTGAACTACTCAGGAACTCATGGGAATTTCCATCCAGTGCTGAATCCAAGGAGCCAGCGAAGGTGCCTCATGTTAGGTACAGTAATGAGAAGGGATGCTTCTCCTGGAGGGTCATCTTTCATGGTCATGTACAATTAAGACGATGCTAGCATGCACAGCTGTGTTCTTGAACACACCATTCCCTATTGGCCGGCAAATGTTGGCCCTTTCACTTCTCACAGTGTTATTTGATATCTTTGATCAGTTACTTCGTCACATGCCAACATGACAAAAGAGCATTACAAGGCTACCATGGGCCAGGCATTCAGTTCAACAAAAACCTTGTAAAAAGATACCAGTTTCCTTTTTTTATTTTTAACTTACTTTTTGAAATTAAAGTAAAATTAATTACATCATTTTCCCCTTAACTTTTTCTCCTCCCAATCCTGCCCATGTGTCTTCCTCCTATTAGTGGTTTTCTCTAATTGTTGCCATACACACACACACACACACACACACACACACACACACACACACAGGTAAAAACAATCTTCTCAGTTTGTGTAATGTTACTTGTATGTTTTTAGGGATGATCATTTGGTTTGGGATAACCATCGGGAAATTCTTCCTTAAGAAAAACTGTTTTCTCCTGCTATCAGCATTTCTTAATTGACTATAGATAGTTTTTTCTTTAACTGGTTGAATGTCATGACCATTAGGCAAACTCTAACTAAGCAAGTGAAGGACTTATTTGAAAAAAATTTCAAAACTCTGAAGAAAGAGATTGAAGATGACATGAGAAGATGGAATGATCTTCCTTGCTCATAGATCGGGAGAATTAACATAGTAAAAATGGCCATCCTACCAAAAGCAATCTACAGATTCAATGCAATCCCTATCAAAATACCTACACAATTTTTTAAAGACATTGAAAGTTCAATTCTGAACTTCATATGGAAAAACAAAAAACCCAGAATAGCTAAAACAATCTTGTACAAAATATATTTCAAACTCCAGGGAATGCTTCTGGGTGAAACTCTCTTTACCCAAGATTCCAAATAGCAGAATCACCCACCTATAGAGACTTAAAGCTCAAAAGTATCCTTGGGTTTCTGGGCACTCTGGCTATAGAAACTAAAACGATTCGCAGGGTGGTTTCCAATGCAGCCTGTGGTTTGTGTCTCACACAAAAGATTGTGACTTGAGCATGCGCGGTCATAGAGTGCCAAGTAGAATGTCCAAGAGCAGCACACATTTCTTTAAAAGCCAGTTGTCGCGCAAAGCTCAAGGTTTTCTCTTTGTGACAAACTCTGGAAAACTACAGCGCTTCTTGGCTAACAGAGGAATTACGCACTGTGAATCCACTCACACGTCTTTCTGAAACCACTTGGCAAGAACGTCCCTGAGTCTCCTCAGCCCTCCTCGCGGAGGTGTGACGATACTTTAGTTCAGGGTCTGAACGCTGAGGCTTCTGGAGTGCCAACCAGCACAGCGTGGTGGTGCAGTCACAGCTTCTGACATTGTAGTGCAAAACACTAAGCTCTGCTAAACCCAAACATCAAACGGAATTTAAATGCCCAAGGAAGTACCAAAATCCTGTTTTTGAGGCCTTTTCTAATAGGCACAAATCTGCTTTATGTGCACATGTTAATGGATCAGAGAGCAAAAATACCCAATTTTATCGAATCTGAGAAACCATATCAAGTGTCATCATGAGTCCATAAGTGACTCAGTTAAATCACAGTGTGTTGGACACCTGGGCCATTATGAGTGCTCTTCAGCAACTGAACTAGCAGTTAAAACCTTTGGCCTGTACGTAAATCTGAACAAATAATATGTTCCACATTTAAGGTTGTTAAACGTTGACCATAGGGCAATAAATATAAGTGGACTATCTTGCTGAGAGAAAATACTTAAAATTTTGGATTGCTGCTTGGCATGTCGATCAACTTAATGTATGCTGCTCTTTTCTATATCCAGGCATTGCAGTCTAATGTATACTTACTACTTCTTTAGAGAAGTTTTCTTTAATCAAAAATAAGAAATATGTTTTAGTTACTTGTCCCGTTGCCATGGCAAAGAGCCTTAATAAAGGAAATGTAAGGGATGAAGTAAGTGTTTTCTCTGGCTTACAGTTTGAAATCATTCTATCGTGGCATGGGAAACACAGCAGCAGGCAAGGAAGTCATGGTAGCAGGAAGAGGAAGTGGCTGGCTGGTCACACCTGTGCCTCCACTCAGGAAGACAAGAGTGAACAGGAAGTACTGTTGAGGTATAAAGCCTCAAGACTTGCAGCCAGTAATGCAATTTTTTCAGTGAAGTTTGACCTCCTAAAGGTTCCACACCCTTCCCACACAGCAGCTCCAGTTGGGAACCAAGTGCTCACATGCCTGAGCCAAGACAGACACTCCACACCCAAAACATAAGAGTTTGTGTTTTCCCACCTTTCTGCACACACTTTTCTTAGTAACCACCTACACATCTCACAGCCCAGAGGCAGCCTGCTCCCCTCAGCATCAGAGACCACCTCTCTTCTCAGTCTTGGACCTTGAATAAATTTTCATATTGCATGGCTTCCCATAATGAAATTATTCTAAATCTTACCGCTGCACTGTGCTCTAAATAGCCTTGTCTGAAAAAGAACATGCATAAGTGACTAACAATATTTTCATTGTTGCCCATTTCCTGACATTCTGTATCTTCAGATCACTTAGATATTATGTCACTCATAATTGTGACATGGAATTTGCTAATATGCATAACTAAAATTTAAATGTTGGTTCCAAGATTAATGGTCTATACTATGTAATTTTTAAGTATTAAAATCTTCAAAAGTTTATCATCAAAGACGCATAGCATTAATGTTTTTGCATTCTATTTGTTTGTTTGTTTGTTTTCTTTTATGAGAGTATCTCACATAGCCTAGACTGGCCTTAAACTTACAAGTAGCTGACCTTAACTCCTGACCTAACTACTGCCACCTCCCAAGTACTAGGGTAAAAGACATATGCCGCCAGGTCCAGTTTGTACTTTTACAGTTTTCCCTGTATAATAATGTCTTAGGAATGCAAATCCATAAAGCCTTTCATTCACAGCCATTAACTGGTCAGTGAGAATAAAAATTAGTAATATAACTTTATAATGTATTGCTTGTGCTAGGTTGAGAGTCCCTAGACTGTTAAAATTAAAGATAATTCAGTTATTTATTAATAAAGAAATGCATAACAAATGTATTTGAGAGATAAACTTGTAGAAGGAAAAAGGAAAAATGTAAATATGTATATAGATATGAAAATAAATTTATGTCCTCTTAACAGGTATATAGGGTTGGTCCTGAGACATGCTAATCCTGTTCCTACACATTGTGCCTCTGCTGGACTCACATGACCATGACCTCCAACTGTGAGTATTTCTGTAGCCTAGGACCTAAACTCATGGGAGGAGTAACAGAGAGAAAGTTGAGGAGAACAATACCAAAGTCTGACCATTGGCTGCTAAACATATATATACATAGACACTAGTTTTAATGCTAGAATATAACCCCTAATTAATCAGCTCTCTGCATGTAAAGACAGACATCAAAAAATTCTGAAAGTGAGGAAAAAAATGTTTAACTCCATAACCAGTAAAGACCCCCTCAGATTGCAATGGTAAGTAATATCACACTTCACATAATGCTACTGTTTACTTAACCCATGGGCTTGCTTTATTACAGCCTTATTTTTAATTTTAAACCTATCTAATAATAAATTATTTGCTTTCACCTATAACAACACTGATACTGTTAACAAAAATTAGGTTAAATTATATGAACTTTTCAAAATCCTATCTATATACTTTTCCAAGGGAAGATGATCAATTTAATGTCAAAACATGCTCCCAGTGATGGATTTGGGATTCTTAATGACTTGTCTGGGAAACACAAAGGCTGGATTTCAGGTGGACCCCATGTTCAAATTAAGAAGATTAGCAGTGTGGGAAATGATAAGAAAAGAATAAAAAGATGGATTAGTCAACTAAAATAGACTTAGTGGGCTCAGCCTGATTAGCTGTAAACACAGATTAGAAAGTCAGGATGTAGCTCAGTTCTCCAGTATTATCTAAGCTGCACCCATATAGCCAGAGTCTCCTAACGAGCAGCGGAGATTATAAAGGTTATGTCTCTGTAGATGTAACAGCCGTGATGTGGTAAAGATGATGAGACATGTGTGCTATGGAGAAGGGTCAGCACAGTGTGGGGCGGCTAGGGTAAAAGTTATGTACCGGCTGATCTTGATGATCAAGGGCTAGGATAATAATCAACACAGTAAAACTGAACTGCTTTTTTGGAAATCAACACACAGTCTGGATTCAGATTGCTTAGCCTCGTAAGACGAAAAGGAGTTACCCACATCTAGACTTTCTTCAGACTCTCCGCGAAGATCAATTGTATAATTATGAAACTTTCCATTTCCTGTCATGGACTTTAACTTACAACTCAGGACTCCTTTTAGTGTGATTTATGATGGGATAATGTTTGTAATTAATTACTGTGCAAGGAATAAAGAGAAGCGACACATGATAGTGTTTTTAGTTTTCAAGTAGCTCTACTTACTCTATCGTCACCCTACTTTGAGCCTCTGGTCTTGGCAGCAGAATAAGTTAGTACGTTGCTAGAAGATAATGAACTGGGGTCCTACCTGATAAATGCACATACTTTCTTCCTGGCGGCTAATCCTGCCAAAACCTCAAAGAAAGCAGGCTCCAGTAAATAAAAGCTCAAGACTATTACAGAACAAATTCATTCATTTAAAAATTTTAATTTACTTTCATTTTTAATTAAAATATAATTACATTATTTCCCACATTCCTCTCTGCCCTTATATGTAACTGGATCCTTCTCTCTTACAGCTTATTATTATTATTTATTTATTATTTTCTTATATATTCTTATTCTTATTCTCAAATAATAAATTCTTATTATTTGAATTTCTTAAAAATTCAAATTAAAATATATTTTGATCATATTTTCCCTGCCCCAAGTTCCTCCAGACCCTCCCCCTCTCTACTCACCCAACTTTAAGTTCTTTTTCAAAAAATGAAACTAACCCAATACAAAGACAAAAACAAAATAAAACCACATCCAAATAAAAGAGGGAAAAAAAAACAGAGAGAGAGAGGAAGAAAGGCCACCAAAATGTAACCAAATAATGGCATGCACACACACACACACACACTCACACACACACACACACACACACACACACACACACAGACACACACACACACACACACACACATCTGTGAGTGCATTATGTGCTGGGCAACTACTGCTGAACATGAGCCCTGTCCTGGAGTGGTAGATACACCCAGTGTCACGCTATTGGAGAAAACTGACTTTCTTTCTCCCAGCATGTATAAGTGACAGTTTAATGGTTCA
This sequence comes from Acomys minous, assembly GCF_964271855.1. Taxonomy (NCBI): domain Eukaryota; kingdom Metazoa; phylum Chordata; class Mammalia; order Rodentia; family Muridae; genus Acomys; species Acomys minous. The sequence goes on from NC_140487.1 coordinate 13,706,485, forward strand.
CCTTTACCCTAGTGGCTAGGATTTCATTCATCATTCATTCATTCATTCATTCAGGTTTTAGACTTAAGAATATAAAATATAAGATGAAACAAAAACTACCACATCAAAATTAAGCAAGACAAGCCAGCAGAAGGAAAAAGCCTAGTCGTTTGCGCACACTTGGAAATCCATAGAAACACTAAACTGGAAACCATATTGTATGCACAAAGGACCTGGTGCAGAGCAGCTGCAGGCCCTGTGGGTGATGCTACAGTCGCTGTGAGTGCACATGTGCTCTGCCCATGCTTGCTGGTTCTGTATGGTCAGTGTTTTAGCCATAACGCAGCATGAGGAATCTCTTTTCTGGTTCTATTTGATATAGAATATGCCTCTTGTATCTGAACGGGCTTTTCTTTCCTTAGATTTAGTAATACTTTTTCTCTAATTTTATTGAAGACATGTTCTCTGCCTTTGACTTGAAACAGTAAGTCATCCTCTTTTCTTCCTGCTCTTCCTCCTCACCCTTGTCCTCCTCTTCCTTTCTGTCGGCAATTCATAGATTTTGGTTATTTTATTGTCTTTCAAAGTTCTTGTATGTTCTGTTCATGATTTTTTTTTAATTTTTCATAGTCTTTAGTTGAACTATCCAATTCCTCTATTTTGTCTCAGGCCTCGATACTCTCTCCTGTAAATGGTCCAAGTTGTTGATGAGGCTTATCCTTGATGTTTACTTTTGAATTCTTCATTTCCAACTTCATTTCAGTTTGTGTTTTCTTCAGTATTTCTACCCTCATTGTTGAATTCAATCTTCACATGCTAAATTTTCTTATTTAATTCAGCCATTTGTATTTGCTGAGACTTTGATCGGTCCATTCCTGTTCTGTATGCTCATTTGGGTGTTTTGGTTCCTTGGATTTTTTCAGTGTGGCATTCCCGTAACATGTTTGAGGGTAAACGAACTGACTCAAAGTTTACCAAAGATGAAGATTACTAGCAGATCTAAATATAGAAAACGTTTTTAATCGCGTGATAAACACTATCGATTAACACTGAATTTTATTTTTCGTGATGATCTAAATGAAGATGGAAATCAAGCATGAAGCTAATTTGAAGGTTTGGGAGGCTGAAGCAAAGGAATTGTCACAAGTTCCAGGCCGGTCTGGTGCTTCCGGTCAGCGAGTGGTGAGCAACAAGCAAGATCCTTTGGGTACAGTTAGGAATGATGATAATGTCTCTTTTCTTAAAAAAGAAAATTTATTTGTCATTTAATCACATTTTTTTTCTCTTCAGCTGTGGGAAATTTATAAGTGGGTCACAGGTACGGAAGGACTGGAAGCTCTCAATTTGTTAAGCCCCTTTTCACTTAAAATTGCATAATAAGTCAGCATGTCCTGACTGTGGGGATGATGTGATATCCTCACTGTAGAATATATATATATATTCTATATAACATATATATATATATATATATATATATATGTTAGCATGCAAGTACAGCAAAAAAATTTATCTTCACTAAATTTCAAGTGTGTTTCTGAAGATAAAAGTCTGATGTGGGCAATGTTCCCAGAAGTTTCTCTGTGGGAAAGTGACACATTTCAAAACTGTAGAATTCTGGCTGCATTTAGTTCAAATTATTTAGAAGTGTAGTCTTTCTGTGTCACTACTGGGAGGACGATTGGACTATGAGAGTCCACATGTGAGACAGGACAAATTATGTCCTTTCCAGACTGTTGAATGTCACACATGTCAATAAGCTGATAACAAGCATTGATTTGTATCATCAACCAAGGGCACGCACATGGTGTCATTTGAGTTCAGGTCAGTTCTACCTCCATCAGAGATGATGGAAGCCAGATCCCTTTGTAGCATCGCTGGATTTGGGGCAGCAATAGCACTACCAATCTCTGCATCACCTCAGTATGGAAAGTAAGTCGGTTAAAAAAAAAATCTTAGAGCTACAAGATGTACAATTATCTGTCATCTCAGTTTTCTTTTCCACTTCTGCATGAGCTGAATGGGGTCAAAATGATCACATTAAGTCTCATGTGTATAAGCCTGAAAAAAATGTAATTTTTCTTTTATAGAATACCAGTATTTTCCACAAAAAGGTGGTATTGAAATACTAGTCAAATGTAAATAATTATTTTTCTCAAATATATTTCCTTTAAAGTTTACATATTGAATCAGACATTTCTGAATAAAGGTAAAAACAGGATCTCAAAGTACTCTGAAAGGCCTCTGGTATACAGACAGATGACAGTATAGAGGGCATCGTTACTTGAATTCTTGACAGGCTCCAAGTAAGAAAACTGCAAACCACTGGGTCCATTCCTGACTTAGTCCTGAACAGACACCATGACCAAGGTAATTCTTTCAAAAGAAAGCATTGAATTTGGAGTTTCCTTACCATTTTAGTATGTAAGTCTGTGATCATCATGGTGGACACCGATAGGCACGGTACAGGAGGAGTAGCAAACTTTGCATACTGATTCTCGGACAGCAGACAGAGAAAGAGAGCGCAAGACTGGGCCTGGGGTGGGATTTTGGAACCTCAAAGTCCACTCCCAGTGATGTTCCTCCTCTAAGAGGCAACACTTCCTAATCCTTCCTTAATAGTTCAACAAACTAGGAACTAAGCACGCAAGCATATGAGCCTGTAGGGCTGTGTCTTAGTGTTCTATTGCTGTGAAGTGACACTTCCCCAAACAAGGCCACACCTCTAACCCTTCCAATCCTTTCAAATAGTGTCATTCCCTAATAACTAATCATTCAGATATATCAGTCTGTGGGGCCCATTTTTAACCAAACTGCCACAATTCCTATCCGCCTTGTGATCAAAAGTAAGCTATATTCTGCTCTTTATCAGAAAAAAAATTATGGGGGGAAAAGAAAATAAAGGAATTCAGGAGTCATGGTACCTTTTTTTATTTTTGTGAAAACAAGTTTTATTTAAATAAGCATTTAAATGGACTGCATACCATTTAAAGTAGAAGGGAAAAGAAAACAAAAGTCAGTGTGTTCCTTCACATGACATTGGGGAGAAAAATAAATTACATGCAACAGAGAGGAAAAAAAGATTTTGAACAAATAGCTATTGGGGATACTAGTTAACACAGGGGAATTGTTCAACTTGAAAGTAAAAGCTTATGATTGACATACAGAAAGAGAAAACACAAAACCTCAAAGTAGTTTTGCCTTTCAGTTTGAAATAATATTTTAATGATTGCATCTAGCTTCTGTATTCTGTACAAGTCTTTATTACTGTTAACTTTAGGCTCACATATCTCATTAAAAAGACTTTAACCTTAGTACCTCTCTCATCAAATTACAGGCTACTAATAAAGGTCAAGTTCTAAAATTGTATACATTTTTATCTTTATAATATGACAACGGTATCAGTTTCTAAAGAAAAAATTGTTTTCATGATATTTCATGATATTCCTGTCAAGAATGACTTGTGTAACTCGTTTTAATTTTGCACCAAACAATTGTTAAATACACTTTCTTTTCTAACCTTCCTAATGGCTAACATGTCTCCAAAATATCAGTAAATAAATACCAATCTAGAAGCAATGTGACACAGACTAAATAGATTCTGTCTTTCTACAATTATCTCTAACAGTAAAAAAAAAATCTAATTATCAGAAAAATTACAAGTAGGGATATTGTGGTAAGCCATTTATATTAGAATCCAGATAGAACACATCATAGTTTGAGTAAAACTCTGTACACGTGCAATTTTCACCTATGTTATAAGGGTTGAGCACGTGTGCGTTAAGCCCCTTTTATGTATCGTGTCCCAAAGAAACTAATAGAAAGCTTCGTAGCTCAGGATGATTTTCCTAATTTCATAGAACTAAACTGAGATGTGTGGGTTTTTGGATTTGATAATTTTGGGGTTTTTTTAAGTTGTTTATAGTAAATATTTAATATAAAAAATAAAAGTGTATCAAGTCTCTTCTTGGTAACCTGCTGTCCTTCCTCTGAGTGCCACCAGGTCTCCCCCTCCAGGGGACATGGTCAAAGGTGAGGCACCAGAGTATGTGAGAAAGTAATATCCCACTCTCCACTCTACTGTGGAGAGTGTTCTGTCCATTGGCTAGATCTGGGTAGGGGTTTAAGGTTTACCGTCTGTATTGTCCTTGGCTGGTGCCTTAGTTTGAGCGGGACCCCTGTGCTCAAATCTGCCTATCATAATGTTCTACTTGTAGGCTTCTAGGACCCTCTGGATCCTTCTACTTTGCCATTCTCCCATGCTTCTCTCATCTAGAGTCCCACTAGAATGTCCTCCCCTCTGTCTCAGTTTCCTGGTAAGTGAAGGCTTTCGTGGGACATGCCCGTTGGGCTAATATGCAGATATAAGTGAGTATACCCTATGAACATATACAGGGGGAGGTAATCCCCCTCAGGAACAGTCATAGGGGAGGGGAATAAGGGGAAAATGGGAGGGAGGGAAGAATGGGAGGATACAAGGGATGGGATAACCATTGAGATGTAACAAGAATAAATTAATAAAGGAGAGAAAAAAATAAAAAATAAAAGTGAAATAAAAATGAATCATTTACAAATACTTTTAAAAGTAAAATATACTTTCATTGCCCTTGAAGTATCTAAAATATTCTAAAACATAAAAAATACAAATAATTTTATTGTAGAATTTTTTCCCAAACATTTGCACAAGGCAATAACAACATTTCATTTTATTTGTATAAATATTCAAGTATGTAGCAAGCAACTCTAAGAGTAGAAACTATTGATAATTATTTTTCATTCTGACAACATTCTCAAGATTATTGGGTAAAGGTAGGAGAATTATATTCACCTTATTTTTTTGTTTTACCATTTCTCTATCAGAATTAAGATATTATTTTAATGGGAACACATCATTTCAAAGTAAAATAGTTTATCTTCTTTGTGTCAATATGCCAATTTGTAAATGTGAGCTTTGATGTTCAGAAAGTTATTGAAATCACTTAAGTATAAGCCTTTAAAAGATTTTAGTTGAAGATTTATAATACCTTCAAAGAAGATATTCAAACCTCACTTCATAATGCTAGTAAACATTATCTATGTGTCAACTAGACAAAGCAGCTAAAGATGAAAAATATTCTTACATATCTATTGCACATAAGTCAGCCATCTCTTTTCAACTAAATCTTTGTTTCCATAAAATGATCATGAATTCGTCCTTTCCTCCTGAGATTAGTTTGTAAATGTGGAAATGTTAAGCTTTATTTTAAAACAAAATAAATTACTATATTGAGTTGTATATACTTTGCGCAAATGTGTGTGGAGTTCATTAGTCAATTTTGAGCATCTTTCTCACTTTCTCTCCACTCTCTATTTTTGAGACAGTATCTCTGAGTGAACCTGGAGCTCACTAGAATGACGTGACCAGCTAGCCGGTGAGCTCCAGGCTTTCAGCTCTCTGTCTCCCCAGTATTGGGCTTATATATGTAATAGTCTTGTTGGGCTTTTTAATTGGGTGCTGGGGAGTCTTAATTCAGTCCTTATGCTTGCCCAGCAACTTCCTGGCAGAGCCATCTTCCCAGCCCACCTCCATGTATACAATAATGCTGCTTTAGTGAAGTTATGTACAATGTTCATTGTAATATTATGTACCAGAAGTTTAATATCAAACTACTACTTTATGTTAAGGATTGTGCACAGAATTCTAAATGGATTGCTCTTGTTTTTGTTTTTGTTGTTGTTGTTGTTGTTGTTGTTGTTGTTGTTTTGGTTTTTGTTGTTGTTGTTCTGTGTTGATTTTGTTTGTTTGGTTGGGTTTTTGGTGGTGGTGGTGGTGGTGGGTTTTTTTGTTTTTGTTTTTGTTTTTTGTTGTTTTTTTTTTTTTTTTTTTTTTTTTGAGACGTGGCTTCTCTGTGTAATAGCCTAGGCTGTACTGGAACTCTGGCCTCGAACTCACAAAGATCTGCCTGCTTCTGCTTCCCGAGTGGTGGGATTAAAACTGTGCTTTAGCTTTATTTTTTATTATTATTTTTTTCTAGGAGGATTAATTAACTGAACTTTTAAGAGCTGTCTGTGTATAGACAGATTTTCCTCCTGTTATGAGTGAGACTTTCTAAGACAAAGACAGAAATGTTATATAACTTGCTGAAGTTTCAGGATACCATATTCTAGATCCAGGCAGAACTGAAATCCCAGCCTTCAGAGAAGGCCAAACATGCTGAACCTGCTACTTGTAAAAGGACATTTTGTGACAGATCTTTTCCTACAGCCTTCTCTCAGCTTTCATCTCATGCCTTTATCTCAGCTGCCAACACCTAGAGGCACTCTCCCTGGAGACTTGGTGGCCAAGCCAGCCTGCGAGGCAGGTAGGCAATCTTTACTACCCTTCCTGCCTTCTATTTTCAATTACACAGTCCAATGCCCAACCCTGTAATAGACCTTCAGGTGTTCGTCTTCCCGTTCCCCTTCCAGTCCCTGGAGACTCCACAGATCTTTTTTGGCAGACCCAGCTTTTCCTTCTCCCTATGAATCCTTTCAGTCCTCCCGGTTCTCCCTGGTGCCTTCCTGGAGCCTGCACCCATACTGACCTGTGCTCATGGCACTGGCAGGTACTCTGCAAGCTACAAAAGGACATAGAAATACCAACCCAGCTATAAACCCTTCGACAATAGTGACTTGCCGGCAAGATACACTAGTGCAACAGTGGCCCGACACTTGTTGGAATAAGCTACTCATAACTGATTAAATTGAAGTCCCACTCCATGAAATAAAACCTATCCCCAACACTGTTCAGGTGGCTAAGAACATGAGACTAGCAGGCACATAGTGGAAGACCAGAAATTCCTGTTCCATTAAAGAAAAATAGCAGTAAAAAGACTCCTAATGACATTCTGTTATAGGAATCTTGCTCAGTCATCATCAGAGAAACATTCCCAAGCAGTAGATGGAAACAAATAAAAAGGCCAACAGCTGGACAATACGCAGAGGACGAGAGACCTTGGAACACTCAGTCCTAAACAGGATGTCTCCATCAAATGCCTCTACTTAGGACTCAGAGAGCGCTGTAGAAGAAGAGAAGATTTTAAGGCTAGAAGGCATGGAAGACACCAAAGAAATATGACCTAAACAAAAAGGGCTGACACACTAATGAACTCACAGAGACTGTGGCAGCACACACAGGTCTTGCACGGGTCCAACTTATATCCACTCATAAATGAAAACTTAGTTTTCACCAACAGTGTCTCACTGGATATCCAAAATGCTCTTACGGATGTCCAGTAGTAAATGGTCCTCACAAAATGAACTCAATGGCAGTTTGGAGGCTTTTTGTCTTATAATGCTTTGTCAGGGCTTTTTCCCCCTTTACAGGTCTTTCGTGCACATATTATGGTTTCTGGTTTTATGTTTTTATGGAATTTCTGTGTTTCGAATGTATGTGTCTCTAAGTCTATTTGTATTTCTTATGTTTTTTTTTTCCTTTGGCTGTTTTCTGTTTGTTTGTTTTGTTCTATTCTGTTATTGTTGTTGTTGTTATCTTATTTTACTTTAGACACCTGTTTGTATTCTAGTGAGAAAGAGAAAGAAAGAGTGTTTGGATTTGGGTGGGTGGGGAGGAGTTGGTGGAGTGGAGGCATAATCAGAGCACTGTATCAAGAGATTTATTTCAATAAAAATGGAAAAAGCAGGTCCTGAATTGTCCCTAAGTTTAAGATTGAAGATTTGTATAAAAGCACAATAGAGTTTTACACAGCCTCATATATACTTCGTAAACTGTAATTAATAAGTGTATCCCCCAAAGCAAGAAAAATATGTTTCCAAAACATATGACTATCCCTTGAGTAACATCGCTGTATATTTGCACAGGTGCTGTGCAGGTGTAGGTCACATTCACATTTCATTATTTAAAAGTGTTACTTTGTGTACACAATTGCTCAGGGAAATTGTAAAGATGCCTTGGGTGACTCAGACCACAAAGGTTTGATTGAAGAATAGGACATATGTATATCATAAAAAAGTAATTAGTGGGTTTACAGTATATAAAAAAGACAGAAACATATACACTGAAAAATAAAACCTTAAAAAGAGGATGTGGTTGTTTCAGATCATAAATTTTCCAATAAAAGGGTAAAGGAATTTATAAAATAGCCTCGAGGCTCCCTTACAGAGACGTCTTGGGGTACCCTGTTCTACACTGTGCCCGGCTTCACTTCAGTACAGCACTGCATCGCATGGCTCATATCGTCATGGCCAGGTCCCACAGACCTGATAGTTTAGTTTCTACAAACCTAATACACTAATTACAGTAGGACATCTTTAAAAAAACTTTGTAATTGCTCAAATTTAAATCATTAAGCATTATTTATAGACTTTGAAGATCCATACAAATGCAATAACTTCCAGATGTATGGATCTTTCCCAATTCACATCTTGACTGGGATTGCAAAATACCCCTCTTCACTGTACAGCTGCAGTAAAACTTTTTTTTTTTAGTATAATGAGTCAAAAACCTTAGAAGAAATTCCAGCTTGGCTGCTATGTAAGAATTCTTCAGTGCTATAATCTCATACGATGTGACAGCAAGGTTTTCTTTAGATATCCACTCAGTTTGTCACAAGCAGCACGCAACCCATGAGAAGATGCTCACATGGCACGTTTAACATCCATGCTAACTGCTTCCCCTTCTTTCAATGTAGAGTTTCTCCCACTGCTCACCTATACTCCACCAGCTAGGGACCCGGGCACCTGGCTAGTTGATTTCCCAGTGCTAAGTACATAATGGATTTTCTAACCAAGTTTGTGAAATAGAAAGAGCGAATACATTTTGGCAAGTTTCTGGTTTTGACAATTAAGTACAGCTGTACTTATGAAATGTATTTCTTTAGTTTGTTGTAACTTTCTAATGACCTCCTAACTCTTAAAGTTGAAACTTAAAACTATAAAACTATGAACTATCATCTACTAACGATTTTGTCCCTATCTCCAAGCTGCTTTTCTTTCACCTCTGCATTCAAATTCTTCTCTATAATCCCAGAAATACTAGCAGTTAAATAAACTATATAACACATACCTTGAAAGCTCTGTTCTCTTTCCAGCCCCTGGCCTGAACACTAGTCAATGAATATTTGTCTCTTCTTTAACAACTTATATAAAAGTTCTGTGATAAGTTTAAGTGCTGTCTTTTCTAATACTCTTAAATACAATTAGAATTTCCCCAGCCTGTGCTCTGATTGCATTTTATCTATGCTTTCATTGTAGCAATAACTATATTATTATAGATTGTTTGATTTAACTTATAATACTATTATCCCCTTCTCCCCAGGAGTAACATTTGTCTATAAATCACCAGTGTTTAACAGACAGTTGACATTATATAGACCCCCTGTGGAAATGCAGTGAATGACTCCAAGACTGAATGTCTCTTTATTGTTTAGTATCCACGTGAGGATAGTTAAAAAAAAAAACTGAATGTGCTGATTTTTCCCTGTAGAATAGAAATAAACCCAACCTAACTCAGAGTATTATTCTAGGAAATGGATTTAAATGCACCCTCTAAATTGAATATTCTGCAAATCCTCTCTCAACCATTTGCATATTAAAGGCAATTTATAGACATGAATTCCGGTTAGAATCCTAAATCAGAGAGCTTGCAAACAGTATGATTTTAAATTGTTCATCATACTATAAAATAGACTCTTTTTTTCTTCACAGGAAGCATGGTACAAAAGACAGTGAAGTTTTATTGCATTTTACCATTCTTGATTCCAACTGATTAGAAAAACTTCTGGGATGAGGGTCTGTCCTACATTAGGCTCCTTGGCCACCTGTACATAGAGAGTGCTTAAACTATGCAGATAGAAAGATGCCTTTGAGACACAGAGGACACTAGTATATACATACTGTCCTAAGATAATTAAGAATTTAAAGAGATAAAAAATTTAATTTTATACTTTATAGAGGTGGTGAACATAAACAGCATAAAGGTAAGCCATAAGATTTAAATTTTTCAAAGTCTTTAGAATAATGAACAAGTCATACGTATATAATTTGTGATATCTATGTATATATAATTTGTGATATATTAGAAGGAAACTTTTATTATTTCTATAATATAATTACTGCAAAAACTGCTATTATGCATCCATGAAGCACAAACATAAAAATGGAATAGATTCTCAAAGGACTTAAAAGCAAAGACCATCAGCGATACTTATCAAAAAATAACATCCTAAAAAACCACCATCTGATCAAATAATTTTCCCACATTGGACATTTAAAAGTAAATGCCTCTAAAGGATCAGTAAAGACAACACCTACAGTAACTAGCTTCCTCACAGTGCAACTCCATTTAGCCAGGGTGCTCATCACAGAGAATGAAACCTTCCTGCATACTTCTCCAAAAAAGAACATATTACATTGTTTTTGAAAATATTGTTTTTAAATAAATATTACATGAATTCAATTATATTCCATAAACTAACACATTTTTCCTCTTTTTAGTTGATGAAAATCAGTAAGTTACCCCATTTTGTCTTTTGTTAAGTGAGTTGGCGTCTATGGATTCTCTGTCTCATGAAATGCATTGGAACTTTGTTAGTCATAATGTTCCATCTAGCAATGTTTCCATAAATATTCAGAAATAATATTGAAATATAAGTTTCTGTTAAAACACTGAAGTGCTTTCCATGGAAAACTACTGAAATTCTGGATAACATGAACAGAAAATACACATAAAGTTTTTAACTTAATTTTAAATGTTTTTGTTTTTTGTGTGTTTTTAACCTTTTGATTTATTTTATTTGTTTTGGTTTGGTTTTAAAGACAGGGCTTCTCTGTGTAGTCTCAGCTGTTCTGGACTCGCTTTATAGTCCATCCTGGCCTCACAGAAATCTGCTTGCTTCTGCCTCCCTGAGTGCTGGGATTACAGGCATGCACCGCCATGTCCAGCTTATCTTAGTTTTTATAATATGTATTTTGATATTCTTTTCTTTTCTCCAAATCCTGCCAGATCCTCCTCAACCCACTTCATGTCCATTCTCCTTCTCAATAAACAAAATCAAAGCCTAAAATTTAAAAGATAACAACAATAATAAAAAGCCTAAACTTTAACACAAAAAAAAAGCACACAAAAGAACGTGGAATCAATTTTTGTGTCGGTCAACTACTCCAGAAAGTTAATTCTATCTTGAATACAGTTGATGTACCCTATGTTACTGCATTAGAGAAAACTGATTTTTCCCTTCCTAGCAGCTGTTGGTTGACAAGAGCTTCTAGGTTACAAACAGGACGTTGTGTCTACTTCCCTCCTCCATGATGGCAGTTGGTTTGCCTTTCATTTGTGTAAGCCTTGTGCATGAGTTCATGGTTTGTGAGCTCACGTGTACATTAGCCCTGTTGTGTCAGGAATACACTGTTTATGTGGAGTTATCCATCACTCTGGATCTGACAATCTTTGTGCTTCCTCTTCCACACAGATCTCTGAGTCTTGAACACAGACTCATTGAAGACAGAAATCCCATTTAGGACGGAGTGCTCCAAGGTCTGTCATCATCTGCCCATTGCCCACTTGAGGGTCTCTGCTTATTGCTCTCTACTGCTGCAGGAAGAAGTTTCTCTGATGAGGGCTGAGTGAGGCACTTGTCTGTGGGTCCAAGCAGTATGACATCAGGGTAATTTTAATCCTAAATTTCTTTAGCAGAATAAGTTTTTAGAAGGATTAGGTTTTTCTCTAAGCCTATGACCTATCTAGCCTGAGGTTTCATGCCACTTCAGCAGTGTCAGGTATGGGTTCCATCTCATGGAGCTGACCTTAAGTTGTTACTTGTTCCCATAACAATTGTTTGACTATTGTATCAGAATATCTTGAGGCAGGATGCTACAGTAGACCAATGAGTTTGCTGCTGGGTGATACTGATGATTAGTTTTCTTGGGAAGTAATGTGTGTAATTTACTTATGAAGGCTGGTCAGTAATGGATAAGCTTTTAGCTAAGTACCAGTTCAATTTCTCAATTTCTATGACATAAGTAAGCAGTGTCTTCAGCAATAGAACCTTACCATCAGGTGTAATGGATAACCCACTAACAATGACAACAGCCTGCAATGTTTGGCTGGCTGTATGGGAGCCATTTGGCCAATGACTCAACAAAATGTAACCCATTCTTGGTATTGAGGATTTCACAAGAATTCCATTGAAATTCCTTTTATATAGGTGTATATTTTAGGAGCCTCAATAGTAGTGGGTTTCCATTTGATTTTTCAAAAAGTCTTTAGAGTTAGATTAGCTCCCCCATGTTCCTTTCTTTACCCTGCTCTCCTACCCTCTCCCAATTTAATCCTCCTATTTTAGTTTCTGCTTTGTCTATTTATAACACTGTTTTCTATTTATAACACTGTTTTCTATTTATAACACTGTTTTCTATTTCTCCCTTTGGGAAGATCCCCTCCTAGGTCATTTATAAAGCTGCATAACTGATATGAATTTCCTAAATGAAACACAAATATTTATGGTTGCCAGAACTGGTTCTGTTCCAGTTTCTATGAGATGTGAAATTTTTAAAGAGGATGCTGCTTTAACAGTAATAATGATTAAGACAAAACAAAAATATCTCACCATATCTTGTTTTTCCACAGTGCACCATAGAACTGAGGTATCTAAGCAGTTAAGAAAGCTGAATGCCACAGGCTGAAACAACCATAAGTACAGACAGAGAATTAAAAAACCATGTCAGGGCACAGGAGTAAGAAAGGTCACCAACTAAGTCTATGAAAGTAAACAAACTAAATTTGAATAAGCTCTCAAAGATAAGCATGGGCAGAATTCCGATTGTCACAACCACATTTCCAAAAATAAGACAAATTTGCATTTATTTAAAAGCTTTCATTTTTCAGGTGCCCAGGCCTAAGTGGTCATGACAGAGGATGATACAGGGAGTGATATTGGAGACAATTACCAAGGCATAGATAATTAAGATTTACTTAAGTGTTGCACAAAGTCAAGAGTCTTTATTCTTTCCTATAGTGTGTGTGTGTGTGTGTGTGTGTGTGTGTGTGTGTGTGTGTGTGTGTGTATTAAAATTTTTACACCACTGAAAGAAGAATATCAAATCCTTTTGTCCCTTGGGAGAAAGACAAATTCTGTTCATTTGTTACAGGAATAAAAACAACATCTATGGCAACAATGCTTGGGCTAAAAACATACTCAAGCCACAGGACAGAGGCACAGAAGTTTTGGCTACTATGAGACATTTATAACACTATACCCCTGGGAAAGAGGAAAAAGCTTCTCAATCCTAGGATTAATAACAATAGCAACTAGGCTGTGAATACGTGGTAAAGGGCAAGCAACAGCAAACAGCACAGCAGACACAACCATAGTTTAGCTATGATGGTATGGAAAACCAAGAAATGTAAGTAAAGTTACATCTTTAAGAGCCAGGCATGCAGTATGCCAAGCACTGATGGGAGACATAGAAGAAGCAAAAGGAGGAAGGGGCTGATGAGCAAGAAAGAGAACAGGAGGGAGAAGAGGAGCAGGAAGAGGAGAAGGAGGAGGAGGAGGAGGAAGGGGAGGAGAAACTCACTCTTATCATTACTATGAGACCAGTGCTACATAATAAGTCATAGCAATCTGATGTTAGGGAAGAAACAAGAACCTGGAGAAAGTCTCTACCCTATATATCAGATTCAAAGACACAAAGCTCCTGAGCAAAACCACTGGGAAACACAAAAGCCTGTGACACACTAAAGGTTCTCGATGTTCCTTATACTCCTTTTAAAATGTCTCTTTCTTTGCTTTTTCAAAGGATAATCTACAATACTCATTCTTTTTAAATATATTTTATTAATTTATTCATATTACATCTCAATTGTTATCCTATCCCTTGTATCCTCCCATGCCTCCCTCCCTCCCATTTTCCCCTTACTCACCTCCCCTATGACTGTGACTGAGGAGGACCTCCTCCCCCTGTATATGCTCATAAGGTATCAAGTCTCTTCTTGGTAGCCTGCTATCCTTCCTCTTCTTTAGCATCGTCTACTGACATTTCTCGGTTATTTTAGAAAGAAGGTATACACAACTAGTTTGCCTTCTGCATCTTCCCACTTCTCTAAAATGACAGTGAAAAATCTGGCAACCACCAAACACAGGGCACTCTGAGTGTATCCCTTGCTCATCTCCTTTATCTAGAGTCACACATTTTTTGTCTTTTGCTTTTATTTACATGGAAGAATTTTCTATTGAAATTTACTGTCTTTTGGCACTTATATTATAATCTATTATAATCGAACAAGGACAGATCTTGTCATTTTTTATTTGGAAATTTGACATTTTAAACAAAGTTTGGTATCCCAAATATCCAATTTGAAATGGTGATTTCTTTCTGTATTTAAAAAAATATTCAATTCTTGCACAAGGAACCTCTCTATAGTAAAAACCTTCTTTCTCTCTCTCTCTGTCCTTCTCCCTCTCTCCCCTCTCTCCCTCCTTCTCCCCATTGAAAATTGAGTTCCGTGTTTCATGCATGCTAAGCAAGTGGTCCATCACTGAACTGCATCCCAAAATAGTTCTTAACATTGGACTTTGAAAGAATCTCAGCTGGTTACAGTTACACACTGGATCTGAGCTTGTTATTATCTTACTATACCTTCCAGAGTGCTTGGGATTACAAAAGGAAAGACAACAGACAGACAGACAGACAGACAGACAGACAGACAGACAGACAGACAACATATTTTAAAGAATATTAGTTTATTAATTCTTAATAAACATTCCAACTCATATCACTTACAATGCCCATCCACCCAATACCAGCATAGAGTATATATTGAAATTGAATGTCCTCTATTACTGTAATTGTTGGCTGACATCTGATACCTCTACTCTTTAAGTGCATCTCAACATTAGACTGGAGGTTTGGTTTATCAAAAATTCAACTTTGTGCCTTTCTGACTACCATCAGAATTTAATCTTTCAAATTTTTATTTAAACTTTAATACCCAGAATGGTATATCTAAGATTTTCTTAATCAACTTTTATCTCCTTTACAACTTTGTTTCTATCATTCTCATGAAGCATTTCACTTTCTTTTTCATATAATAATGATTTTCAATGACTTCTATGTTGTTTTCTAAAACTCTGACCTAGTAACAATTTTGTAATAGTATTTTCTATGTATAAATTTCAGGATGCAACCCTTAAATATATTACATACAATTCCAGAAAATACTACTTTCCTCTACAGCTTTACAGTAGGTGTGGTCATTTGACCAAGAGCTTATCAAAGTGATATAGGCAGAAATGACATGAACTGTTCCTATACTGTGATCTACAAGAAAAACATGTTTTCTCCTCCCAGCATTCCTTTTGGCACTCTGGAGTCCAAACTGTAGTGGGTTTAGGGAAATATTTTTGTACCAAGAATAACAAAAGAGACAAAATGATAATTGACAGTACTCTAGATTTTAAAAAGACTGGTCTTCTGACGTGGGACTCTGAGTCACTTACACTAAAAGAAAACTACTACTTTATCTTTCAGGAGTCATTTGCACTGTGGTCTTTGTTACCCATTGTTGGAGTAGAAAAAAACTGATAAGCAAGAATGTACCAAGAGTTTTCTGTGAAATCATATGTGCATATATTTATATTAATTCATGTTTAGCTTCATATATACCAGATATATGTATATGATTAAAAACATATATGGAGAAGTATACAGACATACACTTCTTGGACCTAATAAGCATTAGTTATCTGGTGTAGAAATTCTATTTCCATCAGAATTTAAATTCCAAGAAAAAAAAAGAAAGATTAAAATTTAGTCCATTCTTCTGTACTCACAGTACTATGTAACACCCAATTAGTTTCAATATTTGTTGAGTTAAATAAGTAAATGAATATAAATGTACACTTTAAAGGAAAGATTTATGTCTACGTGGCTAGAATAGTTAGCTTTCAAATCTATTTCATATGTAAAAGCCTGTAACAGTAATAACTGCTTTGTTTGTATTGGTTTGAATGAGAATGGCCCCCAGAGACTCACATATTTGAATGTTTGTCCCCCAGTTAATGGAACTGTTTAGGAAGAATTAGGAGCTGTGGCCTTCTTACAGGTGGTAACGTGGGGTAGGCTTTGAGGTTTCAAAAGCCCTCTCGATTCCCAGTGTTATTCTAATAGCGTGTGGATCTGGGTGTTAACTCTCAGACACTGCTTTAGTGCTTTGCTTTGCCTGCCCAGGGCCATGCCTGCCTGCCTGCTGACAAGCTCCCTGCCACAATGATCCAGTACTCATCCTCTGAAACTGAAATCTGCAATACACTCTTCCGTCTGTAAGTTGCCTTGGTCATGGTGTCTCTTCACAGCAATAAAAAAGTAATGAAGACAATGCCAAAACATATTTTCCAAAATATACCAAACATGTATTTCTAGATATCTATGTCCCATCATTTTAGATGCAAGTTATATTATTTAAAAGTCTCAGCTTTTAAATATACTCAAAACTCATTATTTTGAATTAAGTAATTTTAAAATTTATGATAATTAAAGCGGGAGTTCATATAGTAAAAAAACAATTGGTAAAATCAAATTAGTAGCCTAGACAAAATATAGCAGAAGGTATTGGATTTCCAAATAATCTAAAAGTCTTTTCTATGGATTTTTAAACAAATGAATATTCTTAATTACAAGCGAGACTCATTACACCTTTACATGAATGCATATAAGAGTTCTTCTTTAAAAAGGACTTGAAAAGAACATATTTAAATAACTGTGTAGGCCAAGAAAATAAATCTCTCTGTCTCAAGAGTAGCCTACCATTCAGACACTTATGAATTCAAGGTAAGCTTTTCTCCTAATTAGTCCAAAACACTGAGTAATAAATATGTTATTCTATTCTCAGTATATCTGTTACATGTTTTTCTTTTAAATTTACTTGGGTTTTAAAATAAAATTTATTATATTATTTTCAGAGCGTAAGATTTTAACACCTTCTAGGTAGCTGGAAAGATCTAAAATTGATAAAGAAAACATTGCACCCAGTATCACAAGACTTCTTTCCTCATATGCTTTAATTGCTTTTTCATTTTTCCTTTGATCAACTCTTGGAAATAGCTATTATTATTAATTAGTTTTTAAACTACTTTCTACTACTTCTTAATTATTTTGGCTACTTGGATAGTTTCCTAATTTCAAGTCTATTGCGTGTACATTATGGAATGGGAAAGTCACAATCCATCTGATGCTCTAAGGCCTACATAAAAGGGTGTGCTATGTTTATAGGTTACAAATGTTAATATAATAAAGATATAAAGTCTTACCAAACTGATATAATTTTTAATAAATTTCAACTCAATATTGTAGACCAATATTTTTAATTGCTGAGATAATTTTTAAATGAGTATGGAAACACACGGAGTGAATAAAAATCAAACATTCTTAAATAGCATGCAGAAAAAAGAATAAGCAAGATTTAAATAGCTTAAAGCTATTAATTAATACATTAATGAAGACACTGTGAAGCTCGTACAAGAATGGGCAAAAACACACAGAACAGAAGTAAAAAGTCAGATGAACATCTACCTTTTTAGGGAAAAGTGTTTTATAAAGATGTGGAAGATGATGATCCTTAAATAAAACAATGTCATATTAATTGTATACCTTTGTGGGAAGAAAATAGATTGTCCCGTTTTGTATATCCGCCAAAAAAAAAAAAAAAAGACATCCAGGTGGATTATAGATCAATAAGTAAAAGATAAAACAATTCAACATGGTAACATGGAAATATATCTAAAGTTTCCATCTATGCCAAGATGTTCGAAATGTTACAAAATGAAAAATTAGGCCACATCAAATTAATAACTTCTGTTGTTGTTAAAGAAACCATTAGCTAAGAGAATACATTTACAATCACAGATGAAGGACTTACAGTGAGACTACAGGTAGAACTTCCTCAAGTTAGTAACTGCAAAGAATCAAAGCGATGTTTCAAGAAACACTTGAAAAGTGATTTTCAAAAAGTGAAAGAAGGGACCAATAAGCATTGGAAAGGGAAGTTGGTGTCACCAGTGGTCAAATACCTGCAAACTAAGTTCATGATGAACTACAATTGCACGCACTACACTGGTTCACATGTAATACACCAGCAGTGCCCGTGCTAACAAAACTGTGGAATAAGTAATATTCACAAATACTTCTTAGAGAGTTTAAGTTGGAATCATCACTTTTAGAAAAGTGATTGGCATTGTCTGGCCAGAGAATGCATGCTTTCTAATGTTCCGGTAACTCTTCGAGCAAAACTCCATTCAAATGCCCAAAAAAGCATCGAAAATCTCCAAAGTGGGATTATTAGCTTCAAACAATCCAAACAAAAACATGGAAAGACTGAAAATTATACTCTCCTAGTAATCTTATGTTATTCTAAACAAGGAAACAAATTGTTCAGCTTAAATATTTTTAAGTATACATATTAAAATGTTAGCATTTTAGATTAGCAACAAAAGATTATAAGCAGAATATAAAAACATGTATATAAATATGCGTGTGTTATATATACATGTATATGTATACACATGTATTCACATATATATACATATAAATATATATATATGAAGAAAGAAAGATCATAGTACACCTACTTGTGAGCAAGAAACAACTTGAGGCAGACTAAGGTAGAATCCCTCAAAGATGCAATCACAATACATGTTAAACTTGAAATTTTTTCTATGTACTGGAAATGTTATGCTAGGTTTTGGATCTGATGCCAAAGCAGTTGGCTGGGATGGGATGAATCATTAGAATTTTAACAATAAATTTATTCTTTGGGAGCTGCTATGGGGTAACTGACCGAACTGTCTTTAAATACCTTCTAGAGTAATAAAATTTCAGATAAGTTCACTGAGCAAAGCCTGTCTAAATAGAATTACAAAATAGACAAAGACATAAGGCACAAAGATAAAACATACACCTAAAATCTCAAAGAATTAAGGTGGCTGTCAGAATTAACAAATGTAAAGCTGCTTAAAATATTTAAGAAATTAAAAGAGAAAGTTCAAAATTTAAAAAATTATTAAGAAGTTGTTTTTAAAATGTTTTGTTGGATTTGAAAAAAGAAGTAATGGAATTTCTATAAAAATATGAAATTATTGATATTATAAAACCATAAATTCAAGCAAACATAATACCGATAACTGATAAAAATCAGTGATATAACTGGACTTAGCAAAAAATAAAATAAAATGAGCATTTAAATAACTGGAGGCCTCTCTATTCAATATCCTGGATGACAACAACCACCATCACAACCACAATAACAACAACAATAATAAATAACAATAATATCAAAATTAGAGCACAAAGGATACAGTAAGTAATCTAATACATGTATACCTACTTTCAGGAAAGGAGAGAGAATCAGGAATTTATCTTTCATTAATGTTTTTGTGCTACTGAGATAAATATGATGACATTGAGAAAGATTAAAATCAGAATTTATACCAACACAAATTCATGAGTTTCCTCTCCACAGCCAGGTGGCAGCTAATAAGACAAGACATAAAATGATCTTAATATAGCAAACACTATAGAAATTTGGCCAGCACAGTGGTATGGTTCACTGAAGCTCAAAATTCACAGAACAGGAAGCAGGAAGCAGCGCCTGCACATTCAGGATGTAAGGCAGACAAGAAGCCTGGATTGCCTTTGTAGAAGAGGTAGGCATGGCTAGTCTTTATTCAAACGGATACAGATGAGAATATTGCTAAAATGGTGAATTTTCTCTCACGTTTCAAGTTAACTTTAGTGTAAACAATAGTGAGAAGTGACTTAGGTGAAAAGATGCTGGCAGAATCATACAATATTGCAACACTCAGCAAGACAGACAGAAACATAGAGAGACCCAAAGATGTCATCCTAAGACAATGAGAATTTGACATATGACCTTTCATGGTATGCGCACACACCTGTGCACACACCTGCGCACACACCTGCACGCACACTTGCGCACACGCCCGTGAGTAGGTGTGTGTACATCTCTCTGTGTGTGTATTGTGTGCATGTGTGTGTGTGTGTGTAATCATAGGCTGGTGGCATGTTTATTTTATAATTTAAAATACCCCACTCTGTTCCTGGTTCCAATGTGTGGTAAATTGAATTAAAAGATCCACACAATGTGATATATGGAAGTCCTAATACACAGTTCTTGAGAAATGATGCTATGTTGAAATAAGATCTTTTTTAGTTGAATCAAGATAAGACATCATATTGAATTACAGTGGCCTCTAAATTCTATCACCTGTGCCCTGATAAGAGGAGTAATATGAATATTCCCAGCCACATTACTAAAGATATATGAAGAAAGCCACTTGAGTATGGAGGAAGATTTTACAGTGATACCGAGGAGAACTCAAAAAAAGTAAGGTCCCAACAATTTATACTAGGACAAGAAGAAATTCTTCTGTTTTGCTATAATTACTCTGTTACAGAAACCCTAGGTAATTAGTTCACATTGGTTTCTCAATGATGACTGTTATAGTTCTTAAGCAATAGGTAAGAAATTTCTTTCCCTGCCCTCTTTCACAACAGTTCATATATATCTTCAGCTCTACGTTTTAAATGTGATATGCCTTTGAATGTGATCTACAGTCTCAGGCATTTGAACACTTGGTCTCTAGTTGCTGACACTATTTGTGTAGGTTTAGGAGGTATATCATTGCTGGGGGAAGTATATCATGTGGGTTAGATAGTATGGTTTCAAAGGCCACGTCCCGGGGCTGGAGAGATGGCTCAGTGGTTAAGAGCACCACCTGTTGTTCCAGAGGTCCTGAGTTCAATTCCCAGCAACCACATGGTGGCTCATAACCATCTCTAATGTGATCTGATGCCTTCTTTGGTAGACAAAGCACTGATATACAAGAAATAAAATAAATAAATCTTCTAAAGCCACACCCCATCCTTAGTTTGCTGTCTCTATATCCTGCTTGTCACTCTAGATGTTTCAGCTTCTATGCTCAGCAGCCATGTCTGCCACCTGTTCCCATGCTGTCTCCATCATTATGAGCCCCACCCTTCTGGACCAATCAGCCCAAATAGACTATCTTTGCATAAGTTACTTTGAACATGATATTTTATCACAGCAACAGAAAACACTAATATATTTGGCATCAAATTTTTGATATTGATTCTTTTCCATGTTCTCTGCAAATTCTGCATCTGTGGTTTGTTTTCTGTCATTTGTTTCTGAAAATTCTTGGCCATTATTTCTTTAAATAATCTGGACCATAGTAAATAATAAGCTGAAAATAGTTATAATAAATATCATGACTACTCTTTTATCCACTAATTTATATAAGTCCTCTGTGAATTTTAACCTGTGGGTATTATGTATATTATATATATTGTATCTAAAGAATAAATATTTTTGAATTCTGGTTCTAAACTTAAATCTTTAGTTGTTTTGAAAAAGCCCTTGAAATTTCTTTATAGATAAATCATATTGCTGTTTTATTTTTGTGTTTACATTAGAGATAATATAAATTAATTTATTCAATATACTATTAATTTGTGGACTATATGCCAAAACCAATTTAATTTTTTTTACTAAGAGAAATCAAGAAACTATGAATTCTAACATCAGTAAGCTTGCAACATAACTAGAGAAGAAAGGTAGTAAAAGCTGGGTAATTTCAAATGTGTGTGTGTATATATATATATACATATATATACATATATATATCATTATAAAAAGCTGATCAGATTATATTTATGTAGTTATGAGTATATATGTGTAACAACTAAAAAAAAAAAGCCATGAGACAGGATAACTGAAATCCATGAAGGAAGTGGTGGAAGAAAAGGAAAAAGGGGAAATGATGTAACTATAATTTCAAAAATAAATTATATTTTTATGGATATAGATATTATTTTTAAGTGAAAGAATAAACAATGACATCACAAAATTTGCTAGCAAATAGCTAAAACTAGAAAAGATCATCCTGAGAGCGGTAACTCATACAAACATGGTATGAACTCACTTAAAAGTGGATAATAGCCATAAAGTACAGGGTAAACATGCTACAATCCACAGACCCAGAGAAGCTAAGTAACAAGGAGGGCTCAAGGGGGCGGGGGGGGGGGGGAACACATGAATCTCACTGTGAAGGAGAAACAGAGTAAATACCACAGGTGAGAAGGAGGGGAAAGGGTGTCTGAATACGGGATGCTTATGGGAACAGGAGGAATCAGTTGCAGAGAGTAAGGAGAGACAGCCTTGGAACAGACATAAGGAATGGTGGAGGGTGCATCTCTGGGACAAGCTAAATCTTGTGCAGTGGAAACTCCCAGGAATCTATAAGGGTGACCCTAGCTAAGGCTCCTAGCAATGGGGGATATGGAGCCTGAACTGGCCATCTCCTGTAACCAAGCAAGACTTCCAGTGGAGAGACTGGGACACCAACCCAGCCCTACCTACAAGATGTTATGGGATAACGGTGGGAGTGGCCAACCAACAACAGATTCAGTTTGAGACATGTGCCCACAAGAGGGAGCCTACCGCTAAAGTGCCTGGGGTGTTCTTACCCAGAGGATGGATATCCCAGAGACCTAAGATGGAACCAAAAACGATTGGCATAAAACAAAAACAAACAAGCAAAAAGTCAATGAGATGATTCCCAATGATATTCTGCTATACTCATAGACTGGCATCTAGTCAGTTATCATCAGAGAGGCTTCATCCAGCAGCTGATGGAAACAGATGCAGAGACCCACGGCCAACCATTAAGCAGAGCTTAGAGAATCCTGCTAAAGAAAGGGGAGAAAGGACTGTAGGTTTAGAGGTGTCAAAGTCACCATAAGATAGCCATCAGAACCAAGGAACATGGGCTCATAGGGGCTCACAGAATCTGAACCACCAGCC
This sequence comes from Acomys minous, assembly GCF_964271855.1. Taxonomy (NCBI): domain Eukaryota; kingdom Metazoa; phylum Chordata; class Mammalia; order Rodentia; family Muridae; genus Acomys; species Acomys minous. The sequence continues at coordinate 13,729,337 of NC_140487.1, forward strand.
AGGCAGCCTGTATGGGACTGACCTTGGCCTTCTGCGCATATATTACAGTTCTGTAGCTTGGTCTTCTTGTGAAATGCCTAACAGTGGGATCAAGAGCTGTCTCTGACTCTGTTGCCTGCTTTTGGGACCCTTTCCTTCTACTGGGTTGCCTTGTCCAGCCTTAATAGGAGAAGAGGTGCCTAGTCTTATTGCAACCTTGATATGCCATGGCTGGTAGATATCCATGGGAGACCTGCCCTTTTCTGAAGAGAAACAGAAGAGGAGTGGAGGGAGCAGGTGGGGGATGGGGCTAGGAGGAGAAGAGGGAGGGAAAAACTGCAGTCAGGATGTAAAAATAAATGATAGATAGACAGACAGACAGACAGAAAGATAGATAGATGATAAAAGGATTTTATAGGTAGAATCTACCACACCAAACTCCAAAAGATTTGGGGAGAAATTTCCAATTTAGGTCATTAAGGCAAAAATGGCCTCCCTGTTTAAAATGTCAGAGGAAGGCTGATCAGGATTAGAACACAGTGGATAAAGTGTGAGGCTCTTAAAGTGACAGGGCAAATGGCAGAGAGCCTAGGAAGCCACGAAATGAATTTTTGATTTAGTCTAAGTGCAAGGGAAAGAGTTGTGAGCATTAAATGGTGGGCTATATTTCTAAACAGTCTCTCTGTATTGAGCATACAGAACAGCAAACATGAAGCAAGGAAAGCCATGCAAACAAGACACTGGCTTTCAGGACAAGTGTACTTCTAAATTGAAGCAAGAGTAATTAACATATTTGATCATAAGATTAACTAGACTCTTTGCTAAATGAAGGCTGATTAAAATTGACTCTGAGTAAGATCTGGGCCACAAAGACATTTAGAAAGCCTGTGATACACAGATGATATTTAAAATGATGGTAGCAAACATTATCATGCTTGCTGTTCAAGAAGATAGACCAGAATGGCTTCATCCCAGAACAGTCCAGAATTCAGAAGTCTAGTAAGGAAGGTCCAACAAATAGTAAGATGTAAGAATAATACACACACACACACTCACACACACACACAGAGAGAGAGAGAGAGAGAGAGAGAGAGAGAGAGAGAGAGACAGAGACAGAGACACAGAGACAGAGACAGAGACAGAGACAGAAAGAGAGACAGAGACAGAGACAGACAGACAAACAGACAGACAGACAGGGAAATATGCATGCATACACATTAATACAAACGCACTCACACATGCATGTACACATACATATGTGTGTACTGCAATGGCAAATCATATCAAATGATACCCTAACAAGTAAGAAAAGTGATGAAAAGAGTGAAAAGAGGTGCTACTTATTGACATCTATAGGGCATTTGACATTGAATTCAACAAGTTGGGCATCTCTGAAGATCCATATGAAAACATCTCACTGGAGTGTTGGGCCGGAAGCTGTGGTGATAGAGTAGCCCAGACAGACTCAGAGCAGCTCCACTCTCAATGGCCAGGGAACACTTGGGTCTAGTGTGCTATGGCCTTTTTCAAAATCTTTGCCTTTATATGAATTCTACTGCTGTGAATATCAGTGCTCTAAACCTATGACAGATTTTAAAATCAAGATGACTCTCCTTGTAAATATACTGATGCTTTGTATGGTGAAGCTTATTCATGCTAGTAGAAAGAAATTATCTTGCAGTCTGCAAATCTTGTTGCATCTTCATGAGAGGCCTTATTCAAAGCCATGGGAGCTGCCTCTTCTTATGGGCTTGGTGAAGGGAGAGGGTACACTAAGTTAATTCTGAAATCTAGCTAAGTCTTAAATTCCTCACCTCTTCATTTTTAGATTAGAGCAAATATTTTGATAGGCTAAGCAAATCACTATTACTTTTAGTAGATAAAGCAGTAAGTGAATGCTGGGATTAATTAAGAAAGGAGAAGCTGAATCTTTTACTCCACCTCTAGGATTATTTAATGTGAATGTATTCCAAAGTGATCAAGATGGTGTCAACCAAACACTGAGAAGGAATTCCTGGTCCAGCAAACTCAGAACACTGTGCTGTGCTTTGCCAGGATTTACACCTGCTTTAGAAGTTTGCTGGTGTCTCTTTGACTCATAGTAGAACAGTACAACATTGGCTGTAGGCAGAAGCTCTCTACGTCTCCTGCAGAGAGCAAAGTCCTCACTTGGCCCACTTACCACAGGTGAATAAAAGCTATAGAAACTCTTTCTGGACAGAATTTACTCAGTTCACATAAGGATTTGTCTATGTAACAGACACTTGTTAAGCCCTTGCTGTATGATTAATATGATATATATTAATTAATACTATAATGTGGTGTGCACTTCATAATAACTATCTAAGGGTCACTGTGAAAACAAATTCCCCTCTCTTGTGGATAGGCATCTTTATGACCCATTATTTCAATCTAGAGTCTCTGCACTTACTCTGTCTTCTTACAGTATTCTTTCACCTTTTACTCTACCTGGCTCACTCCAGGATTTCCTTACCAGCTTGGCGTGGTGCTTCCATATTACATGAAATTCCTCAGTTTCCATCTTCTGACAGCCAGTTTCTTCTCTTCATGGCATTTATTACAGCTAAGACTATGTGTTGATCATGTATGTATGATCTGGTCTTCACTATTACGTGCACAATATGAAGGACATGGCCTGACTCCTATAAGGTGTATAATAAATATTGTTGAGTTAATGATTTTGAATTTGAATGGAGAAAAAAAAAACAAGGAGAATACTCAAATGACACTAGGGTTTCCAAATTGAATGATGTTATCACTAATAAACAAAGCAGCAGATAAAAGAGAAAAAACAACTTGCTGCTATTGCTAAAACAGCTTGGTGCTGAAGCTAAAAGGTCCCGAAAGCCACAGAGGGGGAGATATTTGGGACAATATCAATTGGCATTGTGGGAAGATATTGAGGAGCAAAAATATACGTTAAAAAGTTCTTACTTGCGATATGGTAAATATGCCTCTGAGATAGCTGGAGGAGTAAGAACAGCATCCCCGAGAAAACATCATCTCTGAGGATGATGATGTCAGCCTGGCTAGACCTCAGAACATAGTTCTAGCTGTTTCTAGGAGGGTTTTGTTATTCATTTTTCTGCTTGTTCTCCTGTTTGACTTTCATGGAACTGGGGTGGGGGTAGGGGACAGGCTTTGAACCTAGGTCCTTGTGCACTACGCTGCATGACCAGCCTTTCTTTCCTTTCTCCCCTTTTTTTCTTTTGGTTTTGTGAAAAAGTATCACTCAGTTGTCCAGGCAGACTTCTGTGTCCCACTTAGCAGTGAATGTAAGCTCTTGCTGCCAAATCCTAAATTTTAACATTTCAGTGAATCCGAATGTTCATTATAAGAGTGTGCCTTATTCAACTGATGGAAAGCCTTAATAGAAAGAGAACTAACCCCTACAGAAGAGAGATTCTGCTGGTAGACTGCTTAATGGCAACTCTTTCTGCAGCTCCATGTCAACCAGTTACTGGTCTACATCATTAAGTGTGTGTGTGTGCCTGTGCATGTGTGTGTGTGTGTGTGTGTGCGTGTGTGTGTGTGTGTGTGTGTGTGTGTGTGTGTGTGTGTCTGTGTGCGTGTGCGTGTGTGTGTGTGTGTGTGTGTGTGTGTGTGTGTGTGTCTGTGTGTGTGTTGTGTTGTGTTCTACACATACAAAGCAAGCATGAAAAATAATATGAATAGAAGATAATGTGATGGTTGAGGGATCATGGTCCTCTCAGACATAAAATATCTATTTCTTGAGAACTTTCAAATTCATGCCTTCTGGAAAACTGCTGATGCCCTATATCTATACATATGCTCTATGGAAAACCCTTCATTCATACAAACAGGAAAAGGAAAAAAAAAAGATTGGTTTTTGCATTCTTTCCACTGATTAAATATTTACTCTTATTTCTGTAAGCTGCAGGCACAAACAAGTCAGAATCCTGATAAAGTGAGGATAAACTGAATAGGGAAGCCAGAAATGAAAAGTACCTGAGATCATCTCAGCCACATCCAAACAGGAAATGCTGAGTCTGTATAATACTTCTGTGCATGCCTTGGAAGATTTCAACACAAACAATGAGTTTAAGGAATAAAATACAAAGAGTCTGCAAACATAGCAGAGTAGTGTTAATAGTGTTAGAGGTTGGCTCTCTTCCATGGAGTCAGTCTTGCTTTAGGCCAGGGATTGGTTGGACATTCCCTCAATCTCTGCTCTATCTGCTCTATCTTTATTCCTCCATGTCTTGTAGACAGAGTGAGTTTTGCATCAAAGTTGTATGGGAGTTGGTGTTCTCCCCCCTCCTCTAATAAAATAGAAAGAGTTAATAGTTGAAGAAAGGCAACAAGGTAGGAGAGGAAGCACAGAGAGAAAGAAGAGTAGAGAGAGAACCATACCTGAGGAGAACAAGTAGGAGGACCATGGAGACTGAAGAAGACATTCTCAACTAAACAAGACCCTCCCTTATTATCTAATGCATCCTTAGAGGTAAGACGAGCTACAGACAGCAGCATATCTCCTTTATTTGCATTATCATTGAGGTAATTCAATATGTACAGTGATGACAGATATGATGCAAAGATCACAGTGTCACTCATCATGGCCTGTCTTTATTGTTCCAGGAACCTCCTTCCTACTAAGGAGTGGCACTATTAGGAGGTGTGGCCTTGTTGGAGGAAGCATGCATCATGGAGGTGGCCTTTGAGGTAAGATATGATGAAGCTATACCCAGTGTGGTATACCAGCTCTTTTTGCTGCTTTCTGATAAAAGTTGCTGTGGTCATGGGACCCCTTCACAGTGAAAAGACCTTAACTAAGATAGAAGTTGGTACCAGTGTCTGGAGTTCTGCTATGACAGACCTGGACAATGTTTTTCTCAGGAGTAATGTGGGCTTGGGGTTTGGGGTTCGGAAAGTAGTTGGATGCTTTAAGCACAGCTTAATGGGCCACACTACTAGTATAAACATGGAAGACAATGATGCTGATGGTGATTTGAACTGTGGGAAATTGGCCAAAGAGGTTTCAGGGGAGAAGAATTTCAGTATGTGACCTAGAAACTCTTCTTGTTGAATGTAGATGCTTTTTGCCCTTGTCCAAAATGTTTGCCTGAGGCTATAGTGAAGAGTTTTGGATTAATTGCACTGGCAGAGGAAATCTCAAAACAGCCTGGTATAGACTCTGTCATGTGGTTACTAGTGTTCACTCTTATGAAAAGAGTGTTTTGATGAAAAGAAGCAAGCTGAGCTAGGAAAAAATACAAAATGCATGGTTTAAGGAGAAAAGAAAGTGAAATGGAACTAAATGTAGTGTATAAGGAGATTAAAATATTAATTAAGGGAGTGGTGACCTCAGTGCAAGACTTTACTCAGCTAAATTTCCATCTTGTAAAAAGGCATTAAAAACCGTTTAGGTCCAGTCATGGTCATACACCCCTTAAAACCAGCACTCAGGAGAAAGAGACATGAAGATCTCTGATTTCAAGATCAGCCTGGTCTACAGATCAGGTCATCCAAGCTTGGGCAGCAAAGGAAAGCTTGGAAAACAGAAAGTTAGTGAAGATGTCATTGTATAAGGAGGTCATGTTCCAGCCCCAGCAAGGAACAGAACTTGACAGTTTGGGCCACATGGTTCTGGCTTTAAAGTCAAGAATAGAAGAAAGAGTTATGGAATCTTATTCCATGGCTAAGGAAAGCTGCTGACGACAGCTATGTGGCAGGAGTGTCCCTACTGGAAGCCCATAGGCCATTACATGAAGTTATGAAGTTGAAGGCTAGATTGCCTAGGAGACTTCAAGATATTGGTGATGCCAGAAATATGGGATAGCTGCCAAGGAAAACTGCTAAATAGGAGTGGAGCCAGTGCAAGAGAAAGAAGTGTGCTGCAATCAACAAAGATGAAAGGAGGTGAAGATATTAAGAATATTTTGATATCAAATGTGGAGATGCTGAGTTTGGAGTTAACCCATCTAGTTTTCAGTCTTGCTTTTGTCCAGGATTTTCTCACTGTGTTCTTTTTCTGTCCATTCTGGAATGGTAATGTATATCTTATCTAAATATATGTTGGAAGTATGTGATATCTTTTTTATTTTGATTTCACAGGGGATTACAGTTAAAAGACTGCATAAATCTCTGAAGCAATTTTGAACTTTGGACTTTTAAACAAGCTTGAGACTTACAGACTATGAGGACTTTTGAAGTTGGACTGACCTCACTCTATATTATGTTATGGCTACAAGCCTATCGGGCCAGGGAGTGGAATGCAATGGTTTAAATAAGAATGACCTCCATAGATTAATGAGTTTGGAGGCTTGGCCCATAAGGACTGGCACTATTAGGAGGTATGGTCTTGTTGAAAGAAGTGTGTTGTTGTGAAAGTGGCCTTTGAAGAAACATATGCTCAAGCTACTCATAGTAGCTTGCCCAGAGTGCAAGAATCCCTGAGTTCAGGTCAAGGCATGGTAGTGCATGACTCTAGTGCCAACACTCAGGAGGTGGAAGAAAGAAGAGAAGTTAGAAGATAGCCTTGGCTACAGAATGAGCCAGAAAATCAACAAACAAACAAACAAACAAACAAAGACAATAAGTCAGCATCCTTCTAAACTTGAGAGCAATTGTGCCTGCAGATAAGAATTGCCATGTCATGGTGTCTCTTAACAGTAATAAAACCCTAACTAAGACCTAAGTTACATGACTTTAATTATTCAGTACAAATAAGAAAAAATAATACAAGAAATGCTGACTTGAATACTGATTTCATTGTGTACTTTCATCATAATATTTCTTCCAATGTATCTTGGTTCCAGTTACTGAAGGACTCACTTAAAATAGTTTCTCTGCAGTATGTTGTAACCTTTAGGCATTTTTCTTTAACGCAACTCATGCTATCTGCTCTTTTTTTTAGTTGAGTATAAGGAAAATCAAAAAGAATAAATGGAGGTTTTAATCCCTGATGGGTTTGTGTTTGACATTCAGGGTTTAGGTGGGGATGTTCTTTTAATACCTTGGGGGGGTTTTCCTTCAATATATACTGTATAATAACTAAAATATCCCATCAAAGTTCTGTTAAGAGCCTTAATAATCAAAAGAATAAATATTTCACACATAATCCATTTATAGGGTTTCTTTTTCATTTATGTGGGAAGGATTGTAAGCTTTCTCACAGGTGAAAGCAGTCTTGGCGGGCTTTGCCCTTGGACACACCAGGGATACTCCCTGAGATTAACCTTGAGATAGACTGGGTGGAGCCATCCTGGGCCTGGAATTCAGGAAGGGGACTTGGGGACTCCACCTGGACTATTGTGTTTCTGATTGATCCTCATTGGGACAGGGAGACAGCCCCTTGCACGTGAAAGATGGGCAGGCGGAGAGGTCAGAGAGGAGCAGCAGGTTCAGACCGGGCTTGAGTGCACATGGATGGGGAAGAGGATCAGTGAACAAGCCATACCAGTATGGTGCAGGCCAGAGACACCTAGCAACCCGACCCATGGAAAGGATACGGGAAGGTTCACTCTTGTTTCCCGTTAACCTTTTTTCCCTTTTGTGTAAGCTAGTTGGGTTGTATAATAAAGTTTAATTGTTAAGAAACAGAGCCAACACATTCACTTCTAATAACAGTTTCGGGCTGCATTAAATAGAGGAGACTGCAGTGATGACTCAGAGGTTAAGAACGCTTTCTACTCTTCCAGTGGGCCAATGTTCAGTTCCCAGTAGTTATGCTCAGTGGCACACAACCGCCTGCTACTGCAACTTCAGGTCACCCTTCACTCTCTCCTGAGTGACACATGACATTCTCACCTCTCTCTCTCTCTGTCTCTCTCTGTCTCTGTCTCTCTCTCTGTCTCTCTCTCTCTCTCTCTCTCTCTCTCTCTCTCTCTCTCTCTCTCTCTCTCTCTCTCTCACACACACACACACACACACACACACACACACCCCAAAATCTAATACAACAAACAAAAACAGATTTTAATTTATGTTGGCCAACTAATCCTGAGGATCGTTAATATGATTAATATAGCCAGTGACACTCTATTAAAGACTGATTTATCTTCTCTCAGCAGCTATCGATTGCAGATAACTGTATGGATGGGTTTGGGACTCTGTGCCAACTTGACCTCTTCCATAGTGTCTGGCTTGCCTTTGCACAGGTCTTATGCATACTTTTAGTCTCTGTAACTTCATATTTGTATTATCCCTGTTCTGTCTAGAAAGAAAATGTTTCTTTTGAGTCCTCCACCACCTGTGGATTTAAAATCTTTCTGCTTTCTATTTCTCATAGATTTCTAAGTCTTGACAGGAGGCAGTTGACAGAGATATCCCATTTAGGGCTGAGTGCTCCAAAGTCTCCCACTCTATGCATGTGGATCCAGTTAATTCCCGGTTAAATCAATGTTGATCTTTGTGTTAATTCCCATATTCTGCAAGAAGCTTCACTGATGAGGATTTGTGATGCAGTGACCTCAAGGTATATCAATATGTCATTAGTTATCATCTTACTGCTATATTTATTTAGCAAAATAATAACAGTAGGTTTTCCCTTAGGGTTTATGACCTATCTAGTCTTGACTCTTTAAAAGTGTCAGGTATGGGTACTGGCTTATGGAGTAAGCTTTAAATAAAAAATGTTAAAAGTGGTTGATTACTCTCCTAGTACCACTATTGGTACAGCAGTAGTCATATCTTGCAAGACTCATAGCTGGATGAAATGGATAATTGCATCATTTCCCTTTAAGAGGCTTCTGTACTATTTCTTGGAGGTTAAATCTGAATCTGAAGATATAGGGAAGAGAAATAAAGAAGCTAAGCATTTTTTCACTTGCATACTAATCATCCCTAATATAAAATGACTCATATAGACATTTTAATTAGAATCTTATATTCAGTATTAGGTGACTCCTGATACCTTGGTCTCCTCAAAATTTGTCATTTTATACTCATAGGCACAGAATAACTTTTACATCTCATAAGCCATTCTTCTTACAAAATGTAATGATAAAAAGTATCCACCGTCTTGTTTCTATAAATAAAGACATTTTGACATTTAAGATTAATTGGCAGTCATACATCTAAAAACCATGGAGGAGCTGAAGTAAGAGGGTTTACTGCAAGTGTTTTCACATAATTTTAACTGTTGCTGCCTTGTCTGATGAACTGGTGAACCTAGGTTCACATAGTTACTCCAAAAGTCACTACAGTGGAACATAAAATACATTGCCATTAAGGTGATAGTATTTGATCATGTAAATGCCTCCACTCTCAAATTAATTATATAGAAGACTCAACCTAATTTTAGGCTATGATAAAAAGTAAAGTTTCTTATGCATTTAAAATAAGGCCCTGTCAAACCAAGGTCAGAAAGGGGATTGATGACCAGTTCATACTTTGAAAGAAGACATTATTCCATACTTTATAACAGATTTTGCTATGCTGAGTCTTGCCCATAGCATGCAGGAATCCTTTCCCTGGTGGAATAAAATTTTCCTTACCAAATAGAGGTGTTGCTTTCTCTTTAAATAAATGAAATGATAGTGGTGCTGTGCTGGGTAGTTTTAAGTCAACCTGACATAAGTTAGTCATCTGGGAAGATGGACTCTTAGTTGACAAAATGCCCCCTTAAAATATGCTTGTAGGCTGGCCTGTGGTGAATTTTCTCAATTAAGAATTGCTGTGGGAGGGACCATTCCACTGTGGGTGGTGCCACCTCACCTACCCTAGTGATCCTGGATGCTATAAGAAGAAAGGCTAAGCAAGCCACAGCTCCTGCTTCTACTTATAACCTTGTTTGAGTTTCTACCCTCACTTCTTTACATGATGGACTGTGATGAGAAAGTAGAAGCAAATAAACTCTTTCCTCACCAAGTTGCTTATGATCATGAACAGGAACCCTAATTAAGAGAGGTGTCAACTTCTTACCACTTTTATCAATACTTGTGATCAATAATTCTTTTTTTTTACAGTTATCTCTTATTTCAGCTATTTTTAATATATTTTATTAACTTATTCATATTACATCTCAATGGTTATCCCATCCCTTGTATCTTCCCATTCCTCCCTCCCTCCCATTTTCCCCTTACTCCCCTCCCCTATGACTGTGACTGAGGGGGACCTCCTCCCCCTGTATATGCTCATAGGGTATCAAGTCTCTTCTTGGTAGCCTGCTATCCTTCCTCTGAGTGTCACCAGGTCTCCCTATCCAGGGAGTGTGGTCAAATATGGGGCACCAGAGTTCACGTGAAAGTCACACCCCACTCTCTACTCAACTGTGGAGAATGTCTGGTGATCAACAATTCTTAAGGAAGAAAGGTTGACTTGACTCATTGTTTTTTAATATATTTTATTAATTTATTCATATTACATCTCAATTGTTATCCCATCCCTTGTATCCTCACATTCCTCCCTTCTTCCCATTGACTTATTGTTTTAACGGTATCATTCTGTGTTGTGTTTCCACTTGGGATAACGAGGGCATCACAAAATGAAGCATCGGACCTAAGAACAGGCAGAAAGGCACAAGAGAAAGAAGAGTCCCACAATCTCCTTCAGCAATCTAACTTCCTTCCACAAGGACCTACCATCTGAAGGTCATACGGCTGTCCTGTCCAGTGGAGCCACTGCCTGGTAACCATCTGAAGGTCATACGGCTGTCCAGTGGAGCCACTGCCTGGTAACCATCTGAAGGTCATACAGCTGTCCAGTGGAGCCGCTGCCTGGTAACCTACTCTTTAATAAAATGATGTACTTATTCAAATAGTGTGTGTAGCAATGTCACAAAACGTATTTTTAAACTTAAAATAGATAATGGTCAAGAAACAAAAAACAGTATTTAACTGCTAGATTATTGTAGAGCTGTTGAATCTGTATTGAGACCTGTTTTTCTTATAACTGTGTTACGATTCACATCCCTTACTGGCATTGCTCAGCACAATGACAACAGCTACTCTAGAGTCCACCAGTTAACACATCACACAAAACTGAGTATGTCTGTTTTCTAGAACATCCTTAGCAAAATACCACACACTGGGTAGCTTATATAATAGTTTATTTTGTCCATTTAAGGCTAGACTTGCTTCAAATGGTCACTTTCTCACTATGTTCTCACAGAACCTTTTTTCTACATACACGCCATGTGCAAACCTGTATCATACATGATTCTGGCCATTATTTATCTTCATAATATTATTAAGTGTTGAAATAATGTCTTTTATTTATTACTCAGATTTAAACTAATTTGAAATGATGCACATTTTGGAGATTTTTGATTCAACTTTTCTGGTTTTCTTTATGTCTGAAGAAAACTATCAATTTCATAATATTGAATCTTGATCTACAAACAGATAAGCATCTGTCTAATTGAATCTTTTCAATATTTCATACCAACACATTGTCATTCTTCTGTTTTATAAAGAAAATGTTATGAATATGAGAGGCATGTCTTTCATCCTGACCTTTATCATTTGCAGTACTCTTCACTTTTGTGGTATGGGTACAAATTTCTGTTCTCAGACATCTTTCTGATACCTCTCTTTAATGTTCCACATAATTAATTTCTACAAGCAAGAAAAATATCTTCATTCTTTGCATGAAGAATGTGCTTCATGGTTATTTTCGAGTGGTATGTTTGCTGGCTGCAGGAGTGTGACGGGGAATTTTCCATGGGTGGTATTCACAGGTCTTGTGTAAATTTGGAGACTTCGTCATTAATAATACTTCTTTTGCCTCTGTACTTCTTCAAAATGCTGTCTTTATCCTTTCAACACTTGCCTGGTATTTCCAAATGTCTTTTTTTCATTCCCTCCTTCCTTTTAATCTCCTCTCTCACTCTTGCCTGAAGTTATTGATACTATTTTTGTTTCTATTTTCTTATTGAATTGATTTTTAAAGACACTTGTTATTAATTCTTCACACACATTTGTAAATGTTATCTCTTCCTTTTCTGAAACTATACTTTCATGTTTGGTAAGTTGACTACTTCATGGAGTTCCTCCTGTGTTAATTTCCTTCTTAGATTATTTCTATTACCTATGTATTCTGTAGTTTATATACCTAAAATCAGAAAGGCGAACTCCATTCTCTTTGTCCCCTAATACATGCAAACACTTCTGAAGGACTAGAGTTTGGGGTTTATTGCCTACTGTTACTGACGGATCGTGCTGGTTGAAACCATTATGTGCTCATATACAGACTAAGGTTGAAAAACTAGCCTGGTAAAGTGATGGGCAAAATGAGGTTTTTAAAGGTTTAAAGCAAATCATGTAAGATTAGAATGAAATCTTACTAGAATGTGATATAATTTTAAAATATTTTAAACATATTAGTGACAAAACATAATTCCATTTCCTTTCTAAGGCATTAACTGCAAGGACTGTGGTGATCTGATGAACACAGCTGTTTAGAATTATCAGAAGTGTAATTTCTGCTGATACTGCTATGGCTGCTAACCTGCATTCATAATTACATACTAAATTCCAGTTAGAGTAAAATATTTTTTTCAGAATAAAAATATTTCTGTTCCTGAACCTTATGTTAGAAATGTTTGTCTTAGATGGAGCACATCCAGAAAATGCCATCCGAGATATTAAACACAGAGAAGGCACTTCTTTGAGTATCATAATCTGCCAGAAATTTTACAGGAGCTATATGATGGTCTTACATGAGTGTTGTGTTTACACACAAGAGTGACATGCTACCCTGGAAAAGACAGTATCCGGTGGCAATGGAAAGGAAGTCTGACAAAAGTTCCTAAACAGGCACAGGGTAGTGTGAAAGGACAAAGGCTGGGAAGTGGTCATTGACCAAAGAAACAATTGTTATTGTCCATTTTGATTCAATTTTAGAAATACATTATAAGTTTTAACTTAAATAACACTGCAATTTTCAAGTGTTAGAAAATGTTAAAGCACATTATTTTAATACTAAAAATCTTATAATCTTCTAACATTGGTTTAAGCATAGCAGTTGTGGGTATAATTCCCATAGTTCAATTTTACTACCTGCATTTTATCTTTCTCACATATATTTATTATAAACAAAAGTAAATGGAAATGAAAAGGAGAGGAAACTAAAACTTCCATAAGCTTAATAATTAAAGTAGTAACTTAGTTGTATTTTCTGAAGGGGTAATGCAAAGAATTAGAAGCTGTTTTCTTGATATACCCAAATCTACCTCGTTAATTATTTAAAATATCTCTTTGCCATTGAGTTCATTACATGTCTTGAATAGAAGCAATTATTTTTAATTAAGGTGTGATTCTAACATTTGTAATAAAAGAAAAAGAAGATTTTGTAATTGTTGAAGTAAAGTGCCTAAGCTTGCTTTCTGTTATGGTGGTAAACACTACAATTAAAACAACTCGGACCTTACACCTCTAGGCCACAGTTCATCATTGAGAGAAATCTGAGACGAGGCCCATGCCCTAACTGAAGCAGAAACTATGGAGGAACACTCATTACTGGCTTGCTCCTCATGGTTCATGCCCAGCTTGGTTTCTTATACAACACAGGACCAGCTGCCCAGGAATGGCAGAGCTTGCAGTATGTCTGGCCTTCTACATCAATAAACAAGATAATCTCCCACAGATATGGCTACAAACCAATCGATCTGGGCAATCCCTTAGTTGAGACTACCTCTACTTAGGTGACACTATGTTGTGTCAAGCTACCAATAAAAACTAATCAGCATAAACAAGCAAACAAACAAAATCCAATTTTAGAAAAACTCCACAATCTCAACCCGGTAGAAGGAACTCAAACATTTGTTAAGAATATAATATAGTTCAAAGTGTTATATATAATCACTTCATCTTTATGCAACTCTGAAGTCAGTTAAGATCAGACAATGAGGACTTGAGAATCAGCTATTTTATTTTACTAATTACATTACACTATACAAGAGGATAGTCATGGAAACAGAGCTTTTCAATGTATGCTCAAGTTGCCATGGAAACAGTGAGCTTCCATATGGTTCTCCAGAGTCCTCTTTCTCTACACTGTGCTGCCATTCACCAGAGAATATGCCTGCTAATATATGCACTGCAGTCGATGGAGAATCAAAATAATTATGTTTCAGTTACAAGGCTCTTCCAGAAGGTGCGATTCTACTTAGGACTTTGCCAATAGGGATAGAATACAGACGTGATGTCCATTTCTATTTATCTCATGGGTGTGAATAAATATAATCTATTTTATAGTAAAACTTGACAGCAGCAGCTAGACTACAACCATTACTTATATATTTTGCTGGAAGATTTTTTTTTGTTGAGAGACATCACTTAATAGCCTTCATCCACGGCAGATGTAAATTTTAAAATTGCATGATCCCGTAATGAGACAAATCTGGCACATCTTCAAATGTGGATAGTGTCTGAGACAGATGTCATTTACAGAATCCCAAGCAATGTACTCTAAGTCATTACGATGAATAATGTTGTAGTGTATGTATTTACCTTTATAATTTAGAAATAATTGTATACTATTTTTCATCCACTAAAAAGAATCTTACTTGGTCTTTTTCTAATTGTAGTGTCTAAACTGTTTTTAATGATTTTGTTTGACACATGAGAATATGAAATTTTTAAAAATGTGTTGGCTTTGTGACAGGTTGTTTTTTTTAATCTGAGAACTGACTCCAATTTGCAATAAAATTGAATGTTTAAAAAAGAATAATGAAGAGTCTAGGAAAAAATTGTATCTAACAATAGGAGAGGCTATCTATCAAGTAAATATTTTCAATTAACAAAATTTCAGTTTTACTAAGATTTTCTTAGACTTTACCTAATGCCACTTTTTCCATTATAGAACATTAACAGTTCCAACTTGTAGAATTAGACCATCTGTTTATAGGACTTTGAACTAGATTAGCTATTAGGGAAATATGTGTTCCCTTCCAATCTTGACAGTCAAGACACATTCACTGTATTCAACTGTCATCTGTCCTCTGGCTTGTGGCTGACAGTTTCTCAGATTTCACATGTTTCAAATGACCTTCACAGTATTAATAATCCTTCCTCTACCATCCCATCAGCTCCTACAACCATCTCTACTCCTATAGACTTACCTCTGGACATGAAGCCTCCAAACCAGCTTTTTCTGGTGAGTCTCTCCCCACCATTCCCATCTACCTTCCACTGCCATGCAGCATGTCCATACTCACTGGTCTATCTCTGGACCCAGGTCTCTGGCTTTACCTGATAAATGTACTTCTCACTTTGATCAAAAATGTCTACTTGAAACATATAGAGACCCACAACTGGTCAAGATGCAGAGAAGAAACAGATTGTGGCATGTCCAGCCACAACAGATAAATCCACAGCACAACCTTTGCACTCAAGGCTATGGGAACTTTACAGAGAGGATTCAGAATGGTTCTAAAATCTAGAGGACCCTGCAGTGACCTAGAAATGGCAGGGAAACTTCACCTATGATGCTATAGCAATATGGCTGTCTAAGTAGGACCCAAATGAGGACAACGATGAATAGACATCCTTATGTGGAAGGGAGAATCTCATGGAGCCTCACTCATAGACAAAGAATTATAGTCAACTAAGGAATGGTAAATGCAAGAGAATTTGTCTTCTCCAGGGATGACGCCCTTAATTGGTTACACAATTCCAAATGTCAGCCCTAAAATCACATACACAAAAGCAACATCAAACAGATTCAACAGGTTGTATTTGTATATAATGTAATATATATTTATTGACAATTAATCATTGATAATAATTTGTATGATTATAAAATAATGCCCTAATTTTGAAGAAACAATATAGAATTTATGTGGTTATCAAGAGAGAAAGGTGTAATTTCATTTACATTTCATCTAAAATTGCACCATCGATATGAATTAAGAAGAACCAAGATAGGAAAGATGTTTTTGTCAAGGCTGTCAAATACAAATAGCGAAAACACTAAGAACGTAACATTTATATAACTCCTGATTGTGTTATGGCTCTTCTCGCTATAAGTAATTTGTTGTATACATGTGTAATAATATAAATGTATATGTAAAAAATAAAAAATGCTTTAAAAAAGAAGAAAAATGTAGATCATTTACTTATTTTAACACACTAGGAATTACTATCTGAAAATATTTCAATGTAGATACTGTCAATTGAAAGGAAAGTAAAATCTTTTTGTTAATAGTTACTTATAATTGTCTTATCATCTTGTTTGTTTTATAAATCAGATCCTAAAAAATGATGTATATTCATCCATTCAACCATTTTCAAGTAAATGTATGTTCTCTGTTATTTTTGGTATATTGAGCTAATTCTTTTCTTTTCTGAGGAACTCAGAAGTCTGTATAGTATTCAT
Source organism: Acomys minous (assembly GCF_964271855.1). Taxonomy (NCBI): domain Eukaryota; kingdom Metazoa; phylum Chordata; class Mammalia; order Rodentia; family Muridae; genus Acomys; species Acomys minous. The sequence goes on from NC_140487.1 coordinate 13,745,618, forward strand.
TTTGCTCAGGGCTTCCTTCTCACATATTTACCAATAAATTTCTCCCACATCTCTTTCCATAAAAGCTGCACCTTGACTAGCATAATGATGTGATAGAGCTACTGAGCTGGCTTAGATACCCTCTGTATACTTTGTAACACAGCCAATCAAATCATGACAATAGGTCAGCATTTAGCCTGTTCCTGCTCACATGAACAATCAGAAAGGAGAAATTACTAGCTCATATTTTATGATAAATGATTAAATATTATTTGTATTGTTTTAAGAAAGTACTAAGAAGATGGGAGGTATGGAAATTATGATTCCCACAGAAAGTTTTTTTCACTGACTGTCTTTAAACCTAATGATGATGGCAAGTCAAGACCTTAAGATTATAGAACTATCAAGATAACATTTTTCTATGCCACTCTGGCTTCAGTTTTTTTATCAAAGAGTTATCAGGGTCACCAAGCACAATGTAGAGATTGCCAAGGACTTGTTCAAGGATCACTGTGAGTTTGAGGCCAGCCTGGTCTGCAAAGCAAGTCTAGGACAGCCAAGGCTAACACTGAGAGACCTTGTCTCAAAAAAACAAACAAACAAAAATAAATGAAAAAAAGGAGAAAGAAACAAAAGAGTTTTCAAGTCTGACCAAGAACTCTGACGATTATACATAAATAAGGAGATGGGGATATTTAAAATCATGTTTTTCTTTTCAGAAAAAAAAAAAGATTATACAACTATCAAAGAAACATGATGTCGTTCTCAAAACAGCAGCTTAAACCTCAAAACATAAAAATTCCATCTTACCATTTTACAATGCATCTTACAGAAAATGGCAAATCCAATTTCAGTAACTAAAACCTTGAGCTTAAGATCAAATCAAACATTTTAGGGGGTAGAATACACTTTAATGACTTACTGAATATTACATGGAAGCAAGGACATGGCCAGGAACTGAAAAAAAAATACATCTTCTCACAAAGGAATAAAACAAATATTCTCAACTTCGAAATTCATCTAAAATTTAGTTAATCTGTATTTTTTTTTAACCTGTCACTGAATGAGACTAGAGCTGTAATGTGTTCAGAATAATTTAGATATCCTTCTTTTAAAATCTTTATGTAAGTTTTAGGCCAGCTTACTTTCTCTCTTCTCTGTGAATGAGACAGTGAGAACGCAGCACGCACTCTGATTCACCAGCAGATAAGTGACTTAGGCTCTCACTCACAGTTTCCCACACTGGAGATGTCAATGCATATGTTACTGTCTAGTCGGATGAAAACACTGGGCCTGTGATGTCAAACAAGACTAACACTTTTATTTTCAGATGTACCCCATGGTTTATACATGCTGAAAGTGTTTCTTAACTTTTGAACTTGTAGAGTGCTGAACTCTGCGAAATGGAGGCTTATGGTTTCTAAACTGAAATGAGGTCTCCATTTTGTGTGGTGGCACCACTCGACTTGTTTCTATATGGTGAAGGAGTTCAAAGGAACAAGATACCTAAAGGATATTTATTATTTACTGAGTTTCTCTAGAAATTTTCCTTGGAAACATGAGTTGTAATGTATCTTGGGGGAGAAGTAATGAGTACCTTTTCTTCCTTCTTGTGACATGCACTCAAGATGGATTAAAAGTACAGAAGATCCCATAAGCATTCTACATAACTGCATGTTCTGTACCCATGGATCCAAGAAAACTAACTTAAAGTATATGTGCAAAACAGGTGTCTCTTTTGGAAGCTATACAGACCTTATTCCTTTATTATCCCCTAAATAGTCAAATATGATTATTTACACATCTATATTATATTTGGTGTTTGTGGTGCTCTAAACAAGACTAAAAGTATACAAGAATATGTGTGGATGTTGTATGCAGATACACACCATTTTAAAGAAATGAGTAGGCGACAGGCGGTGGTGGCGCACACCTGTAATCCCAGCACTCAGGGAGGCAGAGGCAAGCAGATCTCTGTGAGTTCGAGGCCAGCCTGGTCTACAAAGTGAGTCCAGGACAGCCAAGGTGTAGTTTGAGAAATTTTCCAAATTTTCTGTATTTATTCATATGTTGGCTACTCCTGTCCTTTCCTGAATGAATCTAAGCATTTTAATTTTACCTTGTGTTTATGTTACTCTAATATTTCAGAGATACATTATTGAAATTTTTATCTTATAGATGTAATCATTTCCTCTGTGCTGACTTCGATACTGGGCTATCTCAAGGCTTGGGTCCTCTAAAATTTCCCTGTATAATAATGACATACGAATCTTCTCAAAGTTGTGGCTTATTGATTAAGGTGACTTTTTACAAATCTACTAATTCACTCTAAAATATCTGCTCCCTTACTTATCTTTAGCATTATATTTCATTGTAAATTGACTAAATCTGTGGTTAGCACTTTAAAATATTTCAATATATTGGTATTAATCATAACTTACATGCTGTAGAATGGACATTTTAATATTTTCTGACTGTTGCTGATCTACCTGGAGTTAAGTATCCACTGTCAACATTTCCCAGGTACCTCTCTCTACCATGGCCCCAGGCCCACCATTCCATTCTAATTCTGTGTACCTAAATTATTTTAGGTTTCACATTGATTATGATCATGCAGTGTTTATCTTTGTCTGACTTATTTCCCTTTGCATAACAACCCCACATTGTTTACAAATGACCTATTTCCTTCTGTTTAAAGTCTAAATTGTGCTCCATTGTGTATAAATGGCACACTTTCTCTACCTAGTTACCAGCTTGCATTGATTTCAGAGTGTGGCTGTTGAGAACAAGAGGCAAGGCTGTGAAAACACCTATTCTTTATGTCGATTTCCTTTGGGTGTACACTCAGTCAAAAGCAGCACTTATAAATCATGGTTCGTCTATTTCAGGATGCTGCCTGCTCTCTCTCTGGAGATGACAGCAGCAACCTGATAACGCTTAGCTGTGTTGTATCTTTTTAGGCCAGTCATTCCAATAACTGCAAGTCTGGTGAGGTTTCTGTTATGTCCCATGATTCTGATCCAGTGCATCATAAATGGCAGCGTATCATACGTGGCAGAGAGAGTCATTGCCTAGTCTACAGACTCAGTGTGGGTCTGTATGTTTATCAGCAGATGCGTTATCAGTTTTGTGTGATATAAAAGACAGGGGAAGATGATCTGCGGAAAAGTTTGCTGAAGGTGTTACTTTAATCAGCTACAATCTTGTCAAATACTGGCCCTCCTTTCAAAAAGCAGCTTCAGTGTGCCCCAGTGCTATGGATTACAATAAGTACATTCTCCTGGGTTTTGTTTGTTTGCTTGTGGGTTTTGTTGTGTTGTGTTTAAGATTGTTCCATTTATGGGAAAGAAAATGTGTTAGGAAAAAGGTTATTAGCCTCAGATGTGAAAGAGAATTGTCTTAGAACTTTGTATGAATCCTATTGTCCAGGCTATATTGTATACCAGCTACATAAATACTGATATATCTGGGGTCACATCTGAGGCATGTTTTCAGTTCCCAGATGGCTCAGAGTCTATCTATCTACAGGTGAGAACCACTGTGCTCACTGAGTCCCATGATTTCACCAAATTCCTTAACAAAGTTCACACGGATCTCTAATGTTGATCAAACCCTACTCAGTTGATGAAAAGTGAAAAGTACGTTGTCTTAATGTGGACATATTTTCAGCTATTAAAAATATTATCAAATATTTCTTTAATATGTGTTTATACAACTATAGCCTATGTTATTTTAATAAGCAAAATTTATATTTTCTATAAATAAGCATGCAAAATTACATTAACTACACAGATTTTTGCAGTTATTACCTTAAATACGATAAGAATCTGTAATTTGCTAAGATAATTTGTAGGAAAAATAGAACTGGAATGTCTCAGTTAACTTTATCTTTACCATATCTTCAATTATAAAACTCACCTTTGACCATGTCCCCTGGAGGGGGAGACCTGGTGGCACTCAGAGGAAGGACAGCAGGTTACCAAGAAGAGACTTGATACCCTATGAGCATATACAGGGGGAGGTAATCCCCTCAGGAACAGACATAGGGGAGGGGAATAAGGGGAAAAGAGGAGGGAGGGAAGAATGGGAGGATACAAGGGATGGGATAACCTTTGAGATGTAACAAGAATAAATTAATAAAAAAATTATAAAAAAAGAAAGGTAAAAAAAATGCACTTTTGAGAAATTTCTCTTTTAAAAAATGTGCCTTGGATAAAAGATTTTGAAATTTAAAATTTAGCCAGAACTCAGTAAATGTGAGTAATAGAACTTTTTTCATAAGGCTGTAACTGATGGCTTTGTGTCTCAGGACCGGAACTCTTTCAATAAGAGGTGCGGCTTAGGGCATCTTTAAACTCCTGTAGTGATTTTCAAAAGGAGGAGAAATCTGTGGGCATGAGGATGCCCACTAATGGGAAGTTTCTCTGAGGAAAAAAATCATGGTTGGAATGAGGTGCTTATGAATAATGAGGGGACTCTGCCTGCAGCTGATGTGGGGTGGGTGCTCTGTCATCATAATTGACAACACTTTTCTGTCTTACAGTACGGCATGTGACAGAGAACAACCATCACCATTTCTGTGGAGAAAGGTGAGTGTTACATCCTGGATCTGGGATCAGACAGCTGAGATTTGCATATCATGGCTGGACTTTCCTTGCTGAGTAACTGCAGTTGTCCAAGTTTCCTGTCTCCAGCTTATAGAATTGTGATAAAGTCCATGCATCTACTTAGCAGGATTGTTATAACATTGAAAATCAAACAACAGTTTATAAATGCTAAACTTCAAAGAGAAAACCATGGGTTAGTGTAGAAAGCAAGCTATGCGGGTGATGAATGGTACTGGTCCCAGGTACTAGCTCAGCACAAAGAGGTAGAAGCTCAAGCAGGTAATTGGATTGTGGTTGACATGTGATACTGGTGAATCTTTGGGGTGACAGGGTGTGTGGCCCATACATGTAAGTGTCTGGGGTTTCCTCCTCTTTAAAAGAACTATTCTGACTAGAGGAACTCTTTGGAATAATGACTCACAGGAAGACAATGGGGACAACCCAAGAAGCAGGAGAGGCCATCAGACCTTGTGAATCGTCACAGCAACATCTCCAAAAGAAACTTAGACAAAAAGAGAAGAAAACATGGGAACTCCTGGAGAGTAATCTATGTGGTGAGACAGGAGCAACTGAAGACTTTGTGAGTATGAGTGTGCAATACGCAATGCCTTAGCAAGAAAGGAAATCGGGAAACCCTGGGCACTTGCCCCTGAAGAAACAGCAGGATTGTTCTATACTTTCCACTGTTTTTTTCTATTCCATGTAGGTGATGTTTACATCAAAACATTCTCAGTACATTCTGTTTATGTACTTCTACTCTTCACTGTCTAAATGATGAACCATTGCATTTCTAGTTCCATGACATTTATCCACTTTGAATCTTCCTATGCATCTTACTGGATTTGTTCTCTCCTATATTTCTCTCTCTCTCTTTCTCTTTCTCTCTCTCTCTCTCTCTCTCTCTCTCTCTCTCTCTCTCTCTCTCTCTCTCTCTCCCCCCCCTTCCCTCCCTCCCTGTCCTCCTCTCTCTTTCACACACACACACACACACACACACACACACACACACACACACAGAGAGAGAGAGAGAGAGAGAGAGAGAGACAGACAGACAGACAGACAGACAGACAGACAAAGAGAGACAGAGACAGAGAACTAAAAGGCTTAAAAACTAAGATAACATGTTTTTGCATTAGACCAAAACTTGTCAATTGCCCTATTTTCACACATCACATTCTTCTACATTTACATAAAATTTGTAATGCTAAATAAACTTTTCTTTCTTTAATATAATTCTACTGCTTTTAGAAGTATTCTTGCCTTTGATTCCTAGTATTTGCAAACAAGAAAAGGACCTAATTTGTTTGCAATACTTGTATATCCGAGATAAAAACTGCTCTTAAAAGCAAATAAATATGCACACAGAAATCTATCTCAGTGGGACTCCTCCTAGTTAGGTTTCCTATCACGTAAAGTTGAATGGCTTCAGGCACCACCCATCCTTACAAAAATAGAAGATTCATAATGATAGAACAAAAAAAACCTTCTTTAAAATATCTTTAAAAGTTCTTTGCCCTTTGTTTTCTTTTGTTAGCATACTGTTAAATGTGTGCTTTTAGAAATCATATCTTCAATTAATAGCATCAGATGATGTAAATAAGCAACTGATTATCAATGTAAAAATACATGTTCTTAAGTTAGTTTTGGACGAAGAAGGTAGTAATTTATTGTTTCTCTTTGTTGATTTGAGATAGAGTCTTATGAAATTCAGTCCATCCTTAAACTTGCTGTGTGGCTGAGGATGACCTTAAACTCTTGGTCTTCAGACCTCCACCTCTGCAGTGCTGAAATGCTTACGTTTTTTAACATGCATGGAAAAATATATATGCCTTTATTTTCATTATTTTTGCTGAGCATACACTTAGAGAATAATAATATAACTGAGGTATTTATTATCAAAGTAGTATGGTCAATTAAATGTTATAAGTTTATGAATTAACAAGTTAGACTGATATCATCAGATTATCTTAGAAAAATATAAGTTTATGTAATTGAATTAAACTGAAGATGTTGATTATCAAGTTGATAGAAATCTAACTTTAATCTAACTAATCCTTTTTTCCAGCCAAGTTGACATTTTCTGAGTTCTTTCACCCATTCTATCTCCAAGGGTATTCACAAGGACAGGGTGAACATTATGACCCAATAAGTGAGTTGCAGTAAACTCCTGAGGGGACCATCAAGGCCCTGGATTGTCTCTGTGCTTGCCTCACTGCTCATTCACTTATACAATCATGTGTTTAGACACAGAATAAAATATTTGAACTGATAGTCTTTTGATATTTAGTATACTTGCTTAGTTTTTTTTCAACTTTAACAAAAATGAGAATGATGTATATTTGTATCAATAAATTTGTTATCCAGTGTCCTTCAAAATGTTCATCTCTCACGGCCTATTGCTGTATCCATTAGTAACTTGATGGATGCTCTATTATAGGTCCTTGGTAATGAAGCCAGCCTTCCCTTTGGCACCCAGACAGGACAGAGGAAAAGTACTTAGATCCAAAAGTAGAAGCCAGAAAACAGGTCCTGGTCCTTGTCCCGGTCAATACTTTAGATGATTCAAGTCTAAGTTAAGTGGGGCCTATGTTGCCATTAGATCTCGGGGAATGCAGGGAGCAGCTGGAATATCTGAAAAAGTTGAGTAAGACACTTTTTAGATATCATAATAGTTCCAATGCTATAAAAGGCTTATCAAGTTTTTAAAAGTCTACTGAACTCCAGCAGAGCTTCAACTGATATTAAAGATCAGCAGAGTGACAATTTGTGAGATCAATATTTGCAAAGGTCTGAGCATCAGGACTCGAGGAATTACCAGATACATATGTGAGGACTGAGTCTCTCCATTATCTCTTTTCAGCAATCCTACTCCGTAGGTAAGAGAGAATTGATCCTACAGATAATATGTCACGGCCACAGAGCAAATCAATTATTAGGATGTAAGAAGAAAAAACAACAGTAAAGATACAACAAGGATCTATACTTTATGTCTTTTGCATCCTCTCTCCTAGAGTTTCACTTCCTAAATAATAGTAATAAACAAATAAGTCATGTTTCATGGTTTGCATTGGATAACAAAAAACGCCTGAGAAAAATGATTTGTTATTTCCACTTTGTGGAAAGTAAAAAAATAAACTCAGTGTGTGAATGTATGAAAGTGTGGTACTTCGTAAGTGCAATGAAATAATCAACTCTAAAGAAAAAGATTTGTCACATACATAAACTTTGCATATACTGTGCTAAGTTAAATAGACCAGTCAAAGGAGACACATTTTATATGATTCTCTTAATATGAGGTACCAACCAAGAGTAGTAATCAAAGTCATAGAAGCAGAAAGTACAGCGTGCATTAGCAGGGATTGGAGTAAGGAAGAAGAGAGAGCTCCTGAGTGCATATTTTAAAGATGGAAACATTTTGGACATCTACCATGAAATATGAGTATACTCAAAGCTAACTGCATGCCTTAAAGGTGATAAGAAATTAATGCGATGGGTTTTAGTGTAATAAGATACTAAGAGCAAAGGGTATGAAACTTTGTCAGAAACCAGTCCAGTTGGAGTTTAAGCTCTGTGCTAATTCCATGTCCTCTACCCTAGACACCTCAGTGCCTGTTTCTGGCCAGGATCTGAAAGTGGCTGAATATTTTGCTGGCATACCTGCAGCATGTATATGCTGGGCACCAGGAGTAAACACAGACCCTTCTAGGATGAAACTCAAGGAAGAGAGTATCCTTGTCATACCCAAAATGCATCATATCAAGGAAAACATTAAAATTATATTATTATATGGATAACAAGTAATCTTTGTGTAGTGATAGCAATAAGGTATCAGTTTAATGTCTTGACTACTTTGTTCCCTTTTAAAATGGTTGCTTTCCTTGTTGTCATGGAAACAGCCATGGGTAGGCAACATGATATAGGTACACAGCCTTTCCTGGAAATGAAACCAGGAATATGTTTGACCCACAAGATGAAAAACCATTAATTCTTGCAGCCCTGGGCTCATATTAGCACTGTGTCTTTTGACATATTTAGTAAGAATGTTGAGAAAAGAGCAAAGGACAATGACCTACTTTCAGCAGGATCTGGTGACTAGCAGTTGTAGCCCTTTATTTTCAGTCAGAGAGAGACAAAGCTAAACTGACAAATGATTCTGAGTGAAGAGGAACATCAGGCCTGTTTGTACTCTTCCCAGGTGCAGGATTAATTGTCATGGTATAAACTTACAGCACAGTGTGTTCTGCAGTGCTGTCACTCAGTGATGTAGAAACCTGTCTGTCATCATTCCCACTGTGCCAAGCAATGCCCTGAATAACCCACTGGCTTCTACAGGACTGGCCTAGATCATTCCAATGGCAGCTAAATGGATGCTGATGTTTCCTTTAGTGTTTAAAGGACCCCATTGCTAAGTATTTCTGAAGTACACAGCACCTTCATTTTTGTGATCAGGATTGTCTTCAGGATACTACAAAGGTAGCTCAAGATATTAAAGTTTCTGTGAGGATGCAGAATATTACCGAACTGTATCTTTTGTTTATTTATGACATTTGGCCCATGAGAAGTTGGGTGCTGTTTATTCCTGCTACAATATTGAGTTCTTATTTTTGGATCAATTTGTGAGATTTAATTTTTCTTAAACGTAAATATCTTCCTTTCAAAAACTCAATTCTTCATGCCAATATTTCAGCGCTAATCCACCTTCCTCAGCCTCTTGACATGTGGGGACAAAGCCTGGGACGTCATCCTGGGTCCCTTTGCATGGGACAGGTGGGGGCACACTGCACCTAAACTAGAAATACTGAGATGCAGGTGAATTTTCAAGTCAAAATAATGCAAAATGGGGAATGTAGAGATCAGAAAAGACAGGGATTGGTGGCAAGAAGACAGGGGCACAGAGACAGCGGGGCTGGAATGGAGAAGGTACATAAAAGGAAAATTACAGACACAATATTGACAGACCTGGGATGCTCCTGAGTGTGAGTGATAGCAAACAAAAGGACAGCCTTGGTGACATCTTCCTTAAGTGAAGGTAGAATGTCATTATTCATCTGCTTTAAAACTTCCAGAAACTTCAAAATGCACTTACATGGCTCTGTACAATCCACTTGGAGTTCACATCTTCGGCTCTTTGTTTTCTCTTTTTTTCTATGCAGAGCTCCGACATTACTAATCGTGCCATATGGTGTCAGTGCCTACATGCCTGCTAACCCTTCTCAGAAGCCCCTTTAGGTCAAATTTATTTTCTGACTACTGAGGTCCCGAGAAAGAACTGCTTCAGTTTACTCAAAGAAAGACTTTGGCAGTCATTACTATCAATTCCAGCACCATTCTTCAGCAACTATTTCCCCCATCAAATTGTCCTCTATAGGGCACCTCTGAGTACTTGTCTCTGTGTCTCTCACATGATTACCTCTCCATCTCTCTACTAGAAGGTGAGTTCCCTCAGGGACCCTATTGACAGTGCATGATGTATAAGAAGTCTTCAGAGAATATTTATTGTGTGCGAGAAAATACATATTTATAGGCATTTTCGAATTATTATAGAGAAAGTATACAATGTGGTAAAAAAGCAAATAAAACAAAAAGAAAAACCTTTAGTGTGAGATTAACACTACCAGGCTGACATACCTTGCTATATCCATGAATATGTTTAATATGTTAAACTGTCTTGTGACTGTGGCAACATACCTGACATGGAAAAAAAAATACTCCTGTAATTCTAGCATGTGGTTAGAAAAGGAAATAGAATCAATAGTTTGAGTCTGTTCTGGGATACACAGAGATTCTTTCAAAGCAAATAAAATGAAAAGTTAAAAATTCATTTATTTTGTCTCATGGTTTTTAAATTTTCAGCCCACCATGGCAGAAAAAGCACTAGGCAGTGAGGAAAGGGGGTGTTGGGGTAGGGAGGGAGAGAAGAAAGGGAGAGGGAGGGAGGAGGAGGGAGGGAGGGAGGGAGAGAGAGAGAGAGAGAGAGAGAGAGAGAGAGAGAGAGAGAGAGAGAGAGAGAGAGTGAATACAGAATATGTCGATGCTGCTGCACTGTCTCCATTACCCTATATTATTCCATTCATTGCTACAGCATCTGGGATGCATACATTCAGGGTGGGCCTTCTCTCTTTAGAAGTCTTTACAAATACTGTCACACACATCTAGAGGCACTTGACTCAGTTACAGGGCACTTTTCAATCCAGCGAAGTTGACAATTAAGATTAACCATTATAAAGCAGAAGTAGGAAACATTGATTTCTAATTCTAATAATAGAATGATTACATACTATATTATGTATGCATTCTGACAGTACAGGATTTGGTTGATATGCTTGAAAACCAACTACCACCCTTTAGTAAGAGTTTATCTAGAGAATTTACACATTAAAATCCTATTTTGGAGTCATATTATAGGAAGAAAGAAGCTGGTACGTTCACATAACGAACAACCTCCTATGTGTTTTAGGGTATATTGTTATATTTTTGGGAAATCGTATTTTTCAAGGGATGATGATAGGATTATTTAAGATAAAGTTAGTAAAAGTAAATTAGTATACTAATATAAAACTGAAATATATTCAAAGGTCTTTAGTAAATCCAACCTGTAAAGATGCGCTAATGAAATTGTTGCTCTAAAAGGCTACAGACATGTTTACATGAGAATGTTGTGCTAAGAAAATCAAAGTCCTGTACATTTAACTTTTTACATCTTAATAGGATATATATAAATTCTGTATTTCATATTAGTAAAAAACTGGTAGATACGTAATTTCTAATGGATCTAAATGGAGCAAGAGAGAAATATTAGGAATCTGTGCAAATCTAGATAGCAATGGAATTCTTATACAAAAAGAAAAGAAACCACCTCAACCACACACTCCTGGAGTTAAAATGCCCCCATTGAAAGATGCCATTCTATCCTCTTCTGTCATTAACTAGCGTATTTTATGTTTTGCCACAAAATATCTTAGAAACCATTTGCATCATCTGTTCAGATTTATAATAATGTGTTGTGCTTTACTGTTCCTGGAGATGGAACGAAGATGGCATTGTTAGCTTATAATGAAAATAAGGTAGAATTGAAGCCATCTATTGGGTTGGGTATCAATTTTCATTAATACCTACAAAACAATCACATGTACAAACATAAGGACCTGTGCAACATGCTTATTTAGCTTTTCCCCTTTCCTATCTTGCTTTCATACTTATGTTTTAGACTATGAATATTAATTGCCATCATAAAACAATACATTTGCATTTTCAAAAGGAAAAGAATCTTAACACAATGGTTGCTTAGGCAACAATCCAATAGTTATATACAGTCTATTTCTCAATGATGTTAGATACAATTTAGCATTAACAAGAGTGCCAAAAATCTAACTATACCCAGCTCCTTGTAATGCCTCTCTGTTTGAGAAATATACAAAGAAAAGTAATTTGTTCCTCTGAGAGAACAACACTGGACAATTGACAAATCTTTAAATTATCATGGTCCTCTTTGGGGTATATTTGTCACTCAAAAGAAAACAGAGTACAACTATAACAAATTTCAGACTATCAGTATAAACAGAGTTATACAAAATCATCCTAAACTTGGGTTAACATTATTTAATCTAAGTGATCAGGCTTATGGAAAAAAATCACTTCTATCAATTACAATGTAAAGAATTTAGATGTGTGCTATATTTCAAGATCTTAACAGATGTTCCCAGGGACTGGTAGGAATCAGTTTTATCATAGTCACTGGTCATTTTCTCAATCAACCTTTATTCTTTCAGGGAAAATGAGTAAGTCATTACTTCACTTTGAACCAGCCCTTTTCTGAAGGTACATCAAAGAACATTATGCCAGCCTTCTGTTAACTGGAGTCACCATGGACTCATAATAACATCCTTCCTCAAAGCTTTCACGCAGCACAACAGCGCCCTACTGATAACAAATTATCACAGAGTTACTAGTTTCAAACAAGATTAATTTATCACTTTCTCTTACTCTGACTTCAGAAAGTGAGAAGTTCAAACTGAGCCTTACACACTTAAGTCAAGGTGTCTACAAGGTTGCTTTTTTTCTGGGAGTTATAGGGAAGAATTCCTATTCAACTTTTAGAGCCCCTGCATTCCTTAGCTCTTAACCTGTTTATCCAATCTCTTGCTTCTATCTTCACATGCTGTATTGTCTGATGGTCTCCTGCTCACCCCACCCATCGTGAAGACTGACGTTGGAGAATATGCACCCAACTCATTCAGGAGGCTCCTCTCACCACATTTAACTTAATCTCAGATGCAAAGTACATTTTAACCATTTTGAAGTATATAGCTCAAAGTGTCACTTCTGGGAGAAAAAGTCTCCAGGAATTTTGCATTTTGCAAATGTCGAGTTGCTCTATACCTGTTAAACACATCTCCTCTCCCTGTAGGCTCCATTAACTACAGGTAGCCCCCATCCAACTTCCTTCTTCCAAGAATTTGACTTCTTTGCCTGTCTTATATGAAGAAATCATAAAGTATATCTTTTTGTCATGGCTCAACACAATATTCTCAAGGTTCATCCATGGTAAAACAATCCAGGACATTTTTAACACACTGTTAATGTTGAATATAACCTCATCATCTGGCAAAACAGACTTCCCAATCCAGTTATACATTGATATTCTTAGCTGGTTCACTATTAGTTATTGATAATAATGCTACTATGACTATGGGGGTACAAACTTTTCTTTTTATTTCAATTAGCAACCATTTCTTTTTTATATTTTACATATACATTTATACTATTACACATATATACAATAAACTACCTACACAAGAAGAACCACAAAACAATCAGAAATTATATAAATGTTATATTCGTACTATTTTGGCTTTTTGTATTTGGAAACCTTGAAGAGAACATCTTTCCTATCTTGTTGCATCTAAAATTCTGACTCTTATCTAAATCAATATCTATCATTTCACATCTTTATCAACTTAAAACATCTATGTAGACCTAAAAACATCTTAATGCCTAAACAACTAAGCTTAATTGTAAAACTAAACTATCTGGTCTTCATCCCCATCAGAGACTTGAGAAGGAATAAAATTAATTGAGTAGACAGAAAGTGTAGGAAAGAAGGTTCCACGAGAAGAAAATAACAGGGACAGTTTGATGCCTGAATAGTCACCCAAATTTCTCTATATCGTTGGAGCATCATCTTCAGCCTTCTGGCCCAATATACCTAATAGGCATATTTGCAAGGCAAGAACTTTTGAGGACTTGCTCACCTACTTTGGCAGAGTTTGGCCATTGACTCTGCCTGCATCCAAGTTTGCCCATTTTTAGGCAGAATTCTATCTGTGGCAGAAACGAGGACATTTTGCTCAGTGTCTCATTTGCCACATTTGAAACCACCTCCATAAGGCGGTTCATTGATGCTTATCATCTTTGACGTAGGCTGGGTGTTGCCAGCAGTTGACCTGTCTTATTGTCAAATAATCTTTAAATTAATAAAAAATCTTTAAATAACATATTCTGTAGGTTTCTGAGGTTTTTTGAAAATCTTATCTAACTATTTTACCTTATCTATCTATAGAGTCATATATATTTGTTACACTTAGGATGTATATTCTTGTGATAGAAATAGACTAGTACTTGATATAACCATGATTTGGTCAACTAACAATTAACTTGTATTCCTTAAGTACTAAGTAGCCTGCAATACCGCTTTCAAAGTATTAGAAGTAAATCTTGAATTATAGTTGAGTCATATGGGTACAATAGTTTATATTAGAGTAGAAAATATATATATATATACATATAATGTGTGTAAAGAATAATCTTAAATTTGAATTCTATAGCAATGTATCAAAATTAAACTTATTTTGCATCAAAATACAAAATTCTATACCAGTGAATTAAAAATAACTTTGTGAGTAAAAATTAAGGCATTAATTTGAGGAATAGACACAATAATCTATGACCTTGTTTTCAACCCTTCAAGATACAGATACATAAGTACAAATAAACACAGAAACACACACTCAAACATAAAAAACCGCACACACATACTCATACACATACATGCACACACAGACACATATGCACAAACACAGAGGTTTTTTAATCCTTTGATATTTTTTCTTTTTAAAAAAATGTTTCCATTATATAAAAAACTGAATGAATAAATAATTAAATAACCATTACCTAGGAAAGCAGAAGTCTTACTTATTTTTTTCTCTTTCACTTTCTAGTTTAATCCCTCTGACAAATTTTAGGTTGTCACAGTTACTGTTACCACATAACATCTTTGTCCCAAGACAATTTCCCTCTACTCTGGATTTCAGTTGGACAGATAAGAAGAGGCCGCAGCAAGGTGTAGAGGCAGGATTTGCTGTTCAAGAGTGGCTTTGTGGCTGCACACATTCAAGTGGTCTGCTTCTTTGGGGTCTGCTTAAGTTACAACGATCAATTTCATCTGAGGCAACATCCTTCCAGGAGAGCTCATATCTGATGCCTGCCAAGAGAGAAATATAAATGGACCAGCCATTTTCACTAGAGGCAACATCTAAGACAGAGCTTCCAGTGGTCACCCAAAACTTTTCATTGCTTCGTAATGGCTAGTTCCAGACTATGATCAATTCTACTCTCTCAGTCCTTTCACAAAGGTCTTCTGTGCACCTGTGCACCAGTTTCCAGTGTTTGCCTCCAGAGAACCAGACTGAAGGTAGGCAGTCCAAGCGGATGTTCAGAGAGTCTCCTACAAGATGGCATACTCTTAGAGTTGGTGAGTTGGAGCATAAGCTGGGAGAAGCTGGAGCTGAGCACCCAGACTCCAGTTTCAACTGATGTCATTCTCCAATAGGATATCTGGGCTTCTTCACAGCAGAGTGGCTATTTTTGTTTGTTTGTTGTATAAAACTAGCATTGTTTTAAAAGTGTGAGGCTGAAGATATTCTCTTCTAAGGATCAGTTTTACTGCTCCCAAGCCTATCGTTGCTTATGTTTTGACTGTGTTATATAAACAAGGAATTTCTACTCTCAGCTTTGGCATATACATACCCACTAATAAAATAGGTTTAAGAGAGAGTCCTTTTACAAGCTGTCAAAAAAAAACTATGGTAAAACTCTATTAGCTTCAGTTTTCTTCAATTACATACTTTATATGAAATTCATATTTATATTAAACACTTGTTTTAATGTATAAGACAGAAAAAATTTCATTTTATTTAATATTCAAGAAGCATGTGCCAAAAGAGCAATATAAACTTATTGCTTTGTTATAAGCCTTTGAAATTTCAAAATGTGTCTATTCAAACCACAGTGAATATTCACCATCAAAGGCACATTCTTCAGGTTGTCCACACTAGCAGAAAGGATTATATGAACAGGAGTGTAGTCACTGCTCATCATCTGGAAATTACTCCTGTGAACTGCAGCTGTCATTTCATTACCATTAAAAGCACAAAAGATACTTAATGTTCATCATATCCAATATTACAACAGAGAATCTGAGATCTCAGTTTGGGGCAGTAGGTCCTTTTAGTATTCAGAGAAACTTAGTGGGCACAGAAGTTTTCAAGAATGTTTCAGAGAAAGATCCACACTGTTGAAATATCCATCAGGAAGTTTGTTTGTATGCATACTTGTCGGTTTGGGGTTTTTTTTTCATGTTGTTTTGTTTTGTCTTGTTTTCTTCTTAAGGTGGGGTCTCACTTTGTAACCCAGGCTGGCCTTGAACTCACACAGTGGTCCTCCTTCCTCAGTCTACTGAACACTTGAGTTACAGTGACATATCTGTGTGCCTATGGACTGAGTTAGAATCCTTCACCTCAAAAACCATTTTAAGGCATCTCACTCCATTGCTTATCTTTAGGTGAAATGGTCTTCAAGCATAAATGCTGCCTCTTATAGTCCTTTTTAACATACCTTGGACAAAGTGTGTATTTTTAAAACACCATGCTGTTGACCCACAGAAGCTTTTATAATTCATTAGGACTTTGCACTGCTTTTTTTCTCGGGTACTTGGATCTAGCTCCTCATTACTCATTATACACTTTTTTCCTTTTTCTGTACCATTGAATGTCCTTTTTGCTCATCAGGGTCTTTTGAATTCTGTCGCCAGTCCTCAGGGGGTGTGTGCTTCTGCCAACCACCTTGTACTCTACCATACTATAATCAACACGCTCTTCTCTATAAAACCTAACGAAGGTGCTAACCTCTTCAGGAGTCAGCCTAATTACATCTTCAGAGGACCCACTGTGCCCACTGCATAGCACTCAAGTTAAAGAAAACCACGAAGGCTGATGCGCTGCTCGTTAAAAGACAATGTTAGAGATGAGGACAATGACAGAAGCTGAAGCATATTTTCCCAAGGCAACTCCTAATATTTGCAAATGCAGCTTTCAGGAGAAAACTAGGCATACATTAAAAGCTAAAAAATTGGTGGAACCACCTATGAACTGCACTTCTGGTCATGTATATCACTGACATGCATATGGAAATCAGAGCAGGACAAATTCCCTTCTTTAAAAAAGAACTACTTATCAAACCATACTTCATTTTGCCTCTCAGCAATGACTTGCCATTCTTTCAAAGAGCTCCTCAAATTGTTCATCTATAAAAACGCTCTTCAGAATCCTCAGATGCCACAGAAAATATGCAAAATGTGTGAGCAAAGTAAATAAGGTAAGAGAAATAAAGTAACAAAATTGGACTATGCAAATTTCATTACAGTTCATTATATACTAAGATAAATTGCAGAATCAGGAGTGGTCTGCAACTTTTTCCAGTGCTGATTTTCTAAATGTTAGAAATCTCCTAACTCTGTCCTGCTGAGGGATACTGAAATGCCTCTACAGCCTAAGCCAATGGCTGTAGCTGCAGGCAGATCAGAGCATCTCTAGATGCCAAATCCAGTTAAAGACTTGCTTCCTAACTCAACTCTTCTAGGCTTGTTACTTGGGAAAGAGCAACTGTTCATGCTCCAATACGGGAGCTAGCTAACCTTCTGAGCAAGTGCTGTACGGCAATTTGTCATAAATATATTCTGTAGCCACTAAAGTTGGGAAATGCTAGATACAAAATTCCATCACAGAGAACAATCAACTTTAGCATTTTAGATTTTCTTTACCATCTAAGAAAAATGAGAGGTTATTTTTGGTTTTCCAGTTTAAATTTCCCAAACTATGAGACTTGATACCCTATGAGCATATACAGGGGGAGGAAGTCATCCTCAGTCACAGTCATAGGGGAAGAGAGTAAGGGGAAAAAGGGAGGGAGGAAGGAATGGGAGGATACAAGGGATGGCATAACAATTGAGATGTAATATGAATAAATTAATAAAATATGTTTAAAAAAAAGAAAAAAATTCCCAAATTATGTTGACCAGGGTTCTCCATTTTAGAGAAAACCCACTGCCTGTGGACAAAAGTATCTCTTGAGAAAATGATATGCATGGAAATATTGGTTCATCCAACTTCCATTAAATATGTACTCAGTAAGCTTTTTTCCTTCACAAAGTTGGTGCTTTCATCTATGCTGTGAAGTAATGAAGTGAGGCATTCCCAGTGTCCTCAAGAACCTCTCAGAGGAATATGGAAAACAAGAGATTGAAAACTAATTGTATTATTAGGGAGAAAGATTTCAGACTGTAGTAGAAGTCTAAAATAGCATGCAATAAGATGCAAGGAAAGAAAGGAATGTGTTTAGTGAGTGATACAAGAGAGGGCTTCAAAGAAAGTGGGAAATCATAGGACTGACTTCAAGGCAGGTAAGACTTTGCTATGTAGAGCAGGGAAGTGACAGGGATTAAGATTCCAAAGGTGACGGTGGTAATGAGAAAAGGAGTGTACAGCCTGAGTTTGTTTATTTTTTTTTCCCCTGAGGGGTAACAAAGCTTAATTGTAGCCAAATTGTTCCCATCCTTAACTTTAATATATGATGGGCACTGACAACACAGAAGTAACTTTCTAGAATAGCAAAACAACTTTTAAAAAGGCTGATACCTTAATCACTATAGTCAGTAATTAGGTCAGAGATCAGGACATCCAACATATATTAATATTAATGTGCTGCAAAGAGAAAATAAAACTGCAAAGAGAAGATAGCACAGGCTATCAGTCCTGATCATACCCGAGAAATTCATAGTTGAAAAGGAGTTTGGAAAACATTATCCAGGTCTTCTTTGCTTTTAATGGGGGCAACTGGATCAGTTTTCTCTCTTACAGAGATAATTCAAAGGCAGTCTCAAAGATGGTCTCAAAACATATATTAATAACCATTTCATTCATAAAATGTCCCCGTCTCTTCTTTGCCCCCTTGTCTGTCCATCGCTTCCTCTCCTTTTTAAACAAGTGCTATAATCCAAAAAAAGCCATCCTAATCAAGCTAAACTAGACAGAAACATTAATTTTTGTGATTTACACCAAGAAGTCCTAGTATTTCTGATAATTCATAGCAACTCTAAGATATTCACTAGACATCTTTACTTACTGATCTTTTTATTGAAAAGATTGTTACTTGATTACTATTCAAGCATTGGTAAGAATGTTTGATTTTTATGCATTTCTTAGCTTGAGAGTATTTTACAGCATTTACATAATTTTCCTTAGGTATCCCCTTTTCACCGCATATGTTTAGATATTGTGATTTTTTAAAATATAAATCATTTCTTTATTTAATTCTACTAAGCATGAATAATAATTCATTGGACATGTGTTATTATAATTTACTAGAAATATAATGTCTGTCTATTTTACAACTTTATTTTAAGACCAGACTTGCTTGAATTTCTTCAATCTGGTTAATCATACAAGAATTGTTATTTTAAGATTCTGAAAGCCAGAAGCCTATCAAAGTAAGACTTGTGTGGTTAATGCTTACAAAAGTCTCTGGCAATAATAATTCTTATGCTATTAATAATAATTCTTATGTCTTCTTCAAGACAATACTAATCAACTAAGTTTGGCTGTCAACCCCTTATACAGACAGGATTTCCATTGACAAACAGATATACACGAAATTTCTGACTGGAGAGCCCAACTTATGAAAATCCATAAAAGCCGACCACTGAATTATTAACAACTAAAAATCATTGCCTTTCTAGCAAGATAGACAGGTAGGTAGATAGATAGATAGATAGATAGATAGATAGATAGATAGATAGATAGATAGATAGACAGACAGAGCCACATTTTTACCTCTCCATCCTAGGCACTTATCATAACTCAGTACAACAGAAGTGACAGCAATGTTCCTGGAGACCTAGCCCAGGAGATATGAGTGGAGCTGATGTAATTAAGAATTGTTTGTTAGTTCTTCTGGGTGATTGTAGATTTACTCTGAGGTTTACAGCCTTGTTCTGTTAAGTTTATATTATAGATTATATTCTTGCTGAAAATATTTATCATTATAAGCATTGAAAATCTTTCTTCTTATATTCCAAAGAGTAGAATAACTAAGTCTTGAGGGAGCCCTATTCGCAGTTTTCTGAAAAAGCGCAGATAGATTTCCAAAGTGGTTGTACAAGTTTGCATTCCCACAGGCAATGAAGGAGTGTTCCCCTTTCTCCACATCCTCACCAGCATGCGCTGTCACTTGAGTTTTTTATTTTAGCCATTCTGATGGGTATGAGATGGAATCTCAGAATCATTTTGATTTGCATTTCTCTGATGACTAAGCATTTCTTTAAGTGTTTCTCGGCCATTTGATATTCCTCTGTTGAGAATTCTCTGTTTAATTCTGAGCCCCATTTCTTAATTGGGTTATTTGGCTTGGTGGTGTTTAATTTCTTGAGTTCTTTATATATTTTGGATATTAGACCTTTGTCAGATGTAGGGTTGGTGAAGATCTTTTTCCAGTCTGTAGGCTGTCACCATGTCTGTTGCTGTGTCTTCTGCCTTAGAGAAGCTTCTCAGCCTCATGGGGTCCAATTTATTAATTTTTGACCATAAGGCCTGGGCTGTTGTTCTGTTCAGGAAGTTGTCTCCTGTGCCAATGTGATCCAGGCTCTTCCCCACTTTTTTTTTCCAACCAATATTGTGTTTCTGGTTTTATGTTGAGGTCTTTAATCCACTTGGACTTGAGTTTTGTACATGGTGACAAATACAGATCTATTTGCATTTTTCTACATGTAGACATCCAGTTAGACCAGCACCATTTGTTGAAGATGCTATCCTTTTTCCATTAAATAAATTTGGCTTCTTTGTCAAAAATCAAGTGTCCATATGTATGTGGATTCATTTCTGGGTCTTTGATTTTATTCCATTGATCAACCAGCCTATTGCTGTGCCAGTGCCATGCTCTTTTAATTACTGTTGCTCTATAGTACAGCTTGAGATCAGGTATGGAGATTCCTCTGGAGGATCTTTTATTATATATGATTATTTTAGCTATTCTGGGTTTTTTGTTTTTCTATATGAAGTTACACCACACAACAAGGACATATGCTCAACCATGTTGATAGCCACAACCTGGAAACAACCTAAGTGCCCCTCAGTCAAAGAATGGATAAAGAAACTGTGGTACATTTACACTATGGAATACTACTCAGCTATTAAAAACAAAGAATTCCCAAAATTTGCAGAGAAATGGATGGAACTAGAAATGATCATCCTGAGTGAGTTAACCCAGAAGCAGAAAGACTCACATGGTATATACTCACTTATAATTGGACACTGGCCCAAAAGGGATGTCCAATGAAAGTCTTCACTTACCAGGAGATTTGGATAGATGTGAGGACTTCCTATTAGGACTCTAGGTGAGAGAAGTATGGGAGAATGGGGAAATAGAAGGATCCAGAGGCAACCTACAAGAAGAATATCAGGATGGGTGGATCTGGACCCAGACAGGTCAACTCATACTACTGCACCCACCAAGGACAATACATGCAGTAAAAATTGAACCCCTATTCAGATCTAGCCAATGGACAGGATGTTCTCCACATCTGTGTGAAGAGAGGGGACTGACTCTGACATGAACTCTGGTGCCCCATATTTGACCACTTCCCCTTGATGGGGAAGCCTGGTGGTACTCAGAGAAAGGATAAGCAGGCTACCAAGGTGAGACTTGATAGCCTCTGACCATATGGTGGGGAATGAGGTCCACCTCAGTCATAGACCTAGGGGAGAGGAATAGGGTGAAAGCAGGAAGGAGTGAGGAATGGGAGGATGCAAGTGAGGGAAAAACAATTGAGTTGTAATCTGAACAAATTAATTAGATGAATTAGAAAAGAGAGGGAAAAAAAGAAAATCTTTATTGTTATGTTACTGTCCATTTTCACTTGTTCGGGATAAAAGGCATCCCTTATTTTCCGGTAAGGGGGCCCTTACTTACAGGAGAAGCATTTGCTAGAGCTGTAAAAGTCCAAGTCACCAATGGATGATGAGTCCGTGCTGCAGAAATGACTGTAGTAACTAATATTAGTGAAAGACCACTAAGATCTCATGTGTGTAGCTCAGTTAGCCATCGTTTAGTTTTGGAAATCTGAAGCCTGTTTTTTCCATGTAGGTTGCATCTCTTTTCTTGTGGAGGTGCTGAGACTGCACAGTGGTTCACACTATATTTCTCACTCACTGAGTAGCACTATTTCAGGTGGTTTTCAAGGGGACTTTTGATCTCTGCTAAAACATGTAAATCTAACTTCCTCCCCAAGAATATTATATCTTATAATAATACTCTTAGTATTTTTTTCTCAGAATTTTTGGAGCTATTATGGTTCCATATCATGAGAAGCACACAGTAAACTGGTAAGGTGAGAGCTGGGATCTCCACCAAGTAGTTTGGGGGTACTGATTAGTTCTGAGAGAAACTACCTAGATTGGTTTAATCCCTTGTCCCGACTATCCAAAGAATCACAACAAAATCCAAATTGTTCTAAAAATCAGCATTAGATATTGTCTGGGCATGAGCCTAGAGATCAAAATCAATAATACATAACCAATACTGATTGATAACCTCAGTTATGAAAAGTAAGTTCCTTTTGAGTTAGACTGCCACAAACTATAGAAGGTAAAGTAAACAGGATTTCTTTCAATGGCTGCATCAAGAAGAACATGTACATTACAACCAAGGATGAAGGAACTTGCCAGCCAGAACCAGGTACCTGACTTATCAGCTTTACGGTAGCATGACGGTAAGCTAGATCTCCTAGGAATATGGTTATACAGAAATTACGGTAGATGCCAAGGACACAATCTATCCTAATTCCTGTCAAACAGCTCCACAGTGCTCCATATTCCAACAGAGTGAATGCATGTAGGATATGAGCCACACAAAGACCTGGGGTGAAAACATCCGTGTCAATAGCTTTACAGGGATATTTTTAAATGGACAGAAAGTCTGTTACATATTTGTGAAAATTGGCTTTTCAAACATTCATTTTTCTTTATTTTTCAAGATTTTTCTAGGCTTTCTCTCCAAATCCCTAATTCTGGCAATTCATGATTACTTATGTGAAAATTATGTTCCAATTTTAAACCCTCAAGCATTTGGGGAAATGAAGTTAGGAATGACATCTGTTCCAATTGGCACTTCTACATGGTCTTCATTGTACTACAAAAAAATGTACTGACAGGGTTTGTGACCTACAGCATTGAGTTTTCCACAGACATCACATGGCAAAAAGGCTCTCATCAGCACCAAGTTCCATGCTTGAGCTGTTTCAACAAACTTCTCTAATAGGCTGGCTCATCCCCACCCCATCCTTGATCTTTTCCCTACTCATTATAAACCCTCCCTACAAACTTTCCTTTTTTATTTCTTTGGGTTCTACTTCAGTGCAATTCTCCAAATTTATTCCTGCAATCTTGATACAAAACACAGAGTTGAATAAGCTTCTGTGTTCTTTAGGTGTTGTTGTGTGTTGTTGTTGGTTGCTGTTATTGTTGTTGTTGTTGTTGTTGTGAGACAAAATCATCTGGGAAGAGGGAATGCGTACTGAGGAATTACCTTCATCAGCTTAGGCTGAATGAAAGGCAAGTCTGTGTGGCAGTTTTTAAATTTATAATTAACATGGGAAGGCTCAGCCCACTGTGGGCTGTGCCACGCCAGGGCAGATGGTCATGAGCTGTATAAGAAAGCTGAGCAAGCCACACAGAGCAACCTGGTTCCTCCACGGCGTCTGCTTCGGTTCCTGACTCCAGGGTCCTGCTGGAGTTCCTTCCCTGACTTCTCTTCGTGATTTACTATGATTGGAATAATTATTCCAAACACACTTTTTCTCTCTAGTTTGTTTTTGTCCATGATATTTTATCACAACAAAATAACCCAGCTGGGACAAAACTGGGAATCAAGATCATGAGGTGTTTTTGTGACAGACTTGAGGTATGTTCTTTGGGGAAGGACTGGAAGGTGCTTGGTGCTTTGGGCTGGAAAAGTTTCAGAAGGAAGCACCAATCCTATGAAAGGCCATTTATAAGATATTTTGATAAATAATACGTAGCTGCTGATCAGCTGGAGCTGAAAAATCAGTTATGATTAACAAGAGATCAGTGCCTCTGATATGAAACCTGTGCTTCACAGTTACAATCTACGTGAGGCTGAGGCATTGTCTGTGATTAGAAAGAGACCAACACCATTGAGGTACAATCTTCTGGAAAGAATTTCCTCAGGGTCAGCACACAGAGGCTGTGGTCCAAGGAGGGCCAAGGATGCATCTTCAAGCTGGCAACTGAACTTGGTAGTATATACGAGTTGTCTATGGAGTACTTGTCTCACAAGCTGATTACAAGTTAGTTTTTAATGTTGCTTATTAAATTATTTACGCAAAGTATACTAATCATTTCTATAAAATTAATCGTGGGGACTGGGACATTCTTCCATGGTTAGAGACACTCGTGTGCCCTCTGAACTACAGAAGTTGAGCCCTCAAATCCCACAGAAAGCAGGAGAGAACGCCAAGAGTTTCCCTTTGACCTCCACACATCTGTTGTGACATATGAGCACTTGCATTCATGCACACATAATAGATGGGTAGATAGATAGATAGATAGATAGATAGATAGATAGATAGATAGATAATAACTTAGACAGTTACATTAGTACTGACTTATTTTCTCCTGCCCCTCCCCTTAGTAATGAGAGCAATTTTGCCAGTCCTAAAATCCTGTGTGAAAGCACAAGGGCGTATTTTGTGAATGAATTTCAGGAGCCTTGCAGATGGGACAAAAAAGTAAAGAGATCTTTTACAGACTCACAATCCAGGTTCCAACAGGCTAAGAAATAAAAGTTAAAAAAAAAAAAAAAGATAGCGATTGATTGCTGTTGGGTCTGCACCTTAGAGAAAGATGTCTGTGCTAAGGCAAGAGGACACAAAAGACCTTGAAATAACCCAGTGTGAACATCCACCCTGTACGCTCCCTTCCACCTCTGCTGAAGCATTAGAAATAACTGTGTGAGTTTGTGTGACCTGGAACAGATGAAGCCAAGGTTATAGTCTGCGCTACCCTCAATGTGGAGACAGGTCTCTTTCATCTTTTGTTTTCTGTTTCATTTATACAAAGCTGCTGGGGACTTCAGAAGCGCTCAGTGGGCCTGAAGATTGTTGATGGATTTCAAGATTTGTTGAGTGTTTTAAACTGCAATTAATTATAAGTTACTGTTCAGGAAGAGTTGTGCCGCACAATTTTTTTTTTATATAATTGATTCTTACAAACTTATCAAATGTGTTATGCCGGCATTGTGGTTTGGAAATAGTTTGACAGGCACTTTTAAAATATTTCACCTATGACTTTAGTATCACTTGCCTGTATCCAGGTGTGTAGTTTTAGATATGTTGCACATATGCCAGTAAAGGTGAATTCTGTCATCCTCATCTCACAAACCTGAATGTATCCATCTCATTTTTTTAAACCAATTAACAGAAGCATTAATAACAGAATAAAAAAAAAAGAACTGTCCTTTTCCTAAAATTGTATTTCTTAAAATTCTTGCATTAACCATAATTATAAAAATATGTGAAAGACGTCTACACAAACACTTATTTCTTCTCTTATTATGATTTTCTCGCACCCACCATAGCCACTATGCTATGGAATCTTTGAGAAGATAATCTTTGTCCCTGGCCTAGCATCATACTTGATTCCTAGGAATTAACTGGGAAAAAAAGGAATTCTTAAATTCATAATGCTGTAAAATTAAAATTTTCTTCTAAACTACACTCATCTAAACATTTTGAAATTTCCAAACAATTTTTTTGTTTTTATTTTTGTTTTGCTCATGTTTTTAGCAGGGTCTGGCTATATAGCTCTGGCTGGCCTAGAACTTCCTATGTTGGCCAGCCTAGCCTCAAACTCACAGAGATCCACCCGCCTCTGCTCCTGGCCCTGGCCCTGGCCCTGGCCCTGCCCCTGCCCCTGCCTCTGCCTCTGCCTCTCCTCCTAAGAGCTGAGATTAAAGATGTGCACCATCCATGCTCATCTGAAACAAATCTATACTCTGAGTCTTGAACTGGTATAAAATAAAGTTATTTATTTTATTCCTTATCACTTACATTTATGATTAAACACACATAATAAAAATATTTAATATTTAAATAAAAAGACCTAAGTAGCTTTTAAATATCTCAAGAAAAATTTCTTTTTCATGTTTTTCCTCTCATGGTTGTTCATAACAAAATAAAAAAAGCATCTCAAACAAGATTAGAGAACTACAGTGAATCCAAAGATAGCCTTGTTATTCTCTCACTGTGTACAGAGACTGATGCCAAGAAGTCAGAAAAAAATAGAACCTTCCTGATGATATATCAACTCAGCTTCAAGAAATATCACTAGATAGAGAAATCAATGCTTTCCAGGTGAAGTTCTGTTTCACCAGAATTGAACTAAGCCAGAATGGAACATGAAACACAGTAACTTAGATGTGTAGCATTTAGCCATACAGAAAATGTGTCTTTTTTTTTTTTTAATTACAACCTTTCAAATTAATCAATTATTGAGAAATCTGTCTCTGGATATTTTCTGTGGTTGCATAATGCTGGCAAATAAGCCTCCACAAACAGCTAAGTCAGGTTGCTTGTGTGAGGGTAGAAAAAAAAATCTGTCTCCGTGGGGGTCGCTGCAGGCTGTGTGGAGACTGCTGTCTACCACAGAGTAACTCTCCCTCGCCCACTGCACATCTTGCCGCCTTTGCTACTTGAGGGACTCAGTTCCCAGGCTCTCTCAGGAATCCTGTCCCCAGTTCCCCAGTGCACAGGCTCTTGCCAGGAATCTGCTCCATCATATCAAACAATCCACCTTTTCCCTCTGTAGCTCTAGAAACACACGGAAGCCAGAGAAGGCTACTAAAAACTGCATTTTTCTGACAAATCTTTTCCAGATAATAAAAGTTACCTAAGCGTTTTGGAAAAAGCCAAGAAACATATTTCATTATTATTGATACTGCTGTCAGCAAGTGAGGGATTTACTTTTTAATATTTTGAAATTAAGCAAATCTGGGGAAGTGTTAAAGAGTGTCTACGCGGCAGTTAATAAATGCAGCGCAACTGCACACTCAGGAGACTTTATGTAAATTTGCTGAAGATAGTGTTAGTCAAACTCGAATCACAGGCAGTCCTCTGAATGCCTCAGGGAGTCCTCCTATAGTGCAAATATGCTCTTTTACTTTCTGTGGTGTTTATAAATCTCCTTTTATTATATGGCATGCAATCGATAAAGCTGGGTAAAAATGCAAGGCATTTGGGGTTTAGCTCTCACTGCGGATGCATTACATTTACATACAGACGGAAATAATGTGGGTGTATCCTCCAGCTGTTGTGAGGCCCTATCAGATTAGCACCAACTGAATGCAGCATCTCACCCCTCCCCTCCAATATACTACAGCAGGCAGGATCTGCAGAGAATTCCAGAGAGCAGGACTAAGGCCTGTTTGAGGACCCTGTTTTTACACAGACAAAGCAACAAACAGGTACTCTGAGATGCAGCCACAACCTGCAGTCTTGTTGGAGGTCCTGTTTCTGCCTTGGCCTCCCTCTTTGCCTCTCTCTCCACCACAAACACAACTTACCTATATTAATTGGTCTATTATAGCCAGTCATTTTCCTCTTTATCCTCCTCTTAGCTTTTAATTTTATGAGCCATAACTTTCCTTAGTGGTTTAGTGTTTCAAAATTTCATATTAACTTGGGCTTTTTACACTAAAATGTCATCAAATATGTTAGTATCGCCTGTGTTTCATTAAAACACTTTAAAGGTACATTTCCCTCACTTTCTAATTTTATCTGGTAATTTTCTTCTAATTTGAACACATCTCATTTTCAGCCTCCTCCAGGTTATTCTCTCCATCTCTGCTGTTACCAGGCCCTTTAGTTTTTTCTCTTTTTCAATGTTATGGAGCCCTTAATTCCCTTCTGAGTTGTGATAGCCATCTTGCCCCTTAATTTTTTCTTTTTTAAATTTTAATTTTATTAATTTATTCAGATTACAACTCACTTGTTATCCCATCACTTATATCCTCCTGTTCCTCCCTCCCTCCCACTTTCACCCTATTCCCCTCCCTTAGGTCTAAGACCAAGGAGGACCTCTTGCCCCACTATATGGTCATGTGCCATCAAGTCCTATTGGGACTCTAGGTGAGAGAAGCATGGGAGAATGGGGAAATAGAAGAATCCAGAGGGTCCTAGAAACCTACAAGGAGAACATTATGATGGGCAGGATCTGGGCCCAGGGGTCCTGCTCAAATTATGGCACCAGCCAAGGACAATACATGTAGTAAACTTCGAACTCCTACCCAGATCTAGCCAATGGACAGGACATTCTCCACAGTTGAGTGGAGAGTGGGGTCTGACTTTCACACGAACTCTGGTGGCCCATATTTGACTACGTCCCCTGGATGGGGAGGCCTGGTGGCACTCAGAGGAAGGATAGCAGGCCACCAAGAAGAGACTTGATACCCTATGAGCATATACAGGGGGAGGAGGTTCCCCTCAGTCACAGTCATAGGGGAGGGGAGTAAGAGGAAAATGGGAGGGAGGGATGAATGGGAGGATACAAGGGAGGGGATAACAATTGAGATGTAATATAAATAAATTAATAAAATATATTTTTTAAAAAGTCTTGGTAGCCTGCTTATTCTTTCTTTGAGTGCCATCAGGAAATAGAAGGACCTAGAGGGTTCTAGAAACCTACAAAAAGAACATCTTGATGGGTGGGTCAGGGTCCAGAGGGTCTGCTCAAACTATTGTACTCATCAAGGACAATACAAGTAGTAAACATTGGACCCCTACTCTGATCTACCCAATGGACAGAACATTCTCCACAGTTATGTGGAGAGCATGGACTGACTTAGACATGAACTCTGGTGCCCCATATTTGCCAATCTTGTCCTTTAAACATGTTATAAATTTATTAACATATGCTTTTATGGAAACCCAAGATTTCCAAGGCTTAAGGAGCTGCAACTCTGAAAAGCTAATGAAATGGAAACATTTCCTATTTCCGTTCAAGGCCCTGAGCATACACCATGTACTTCTGCAGCCACATTCCTGGTTCCTCTCCACCACGTCACCATATTCCAGAATGTGATTACAGAGACTCTCATCCCTATACACTCGTACCCAAGCCACCCATGGTCTTAGCTGGCTGGTGCGTGATGGTTTAGAGATATGAGGAAACATGCTGTCAGAACATTTTAAGAAAAATCAATGAAGAGTTCTAGCTGGGTATGATGACGCACACCTTTAATCTCCACTCTCAGAGGCAGAGGCAGGAAGATCTCTGTGAATTTGAGGCCAGGCTGGTCTACAAATTGAGTTTCAAGACAGCCAGGGATGTTCACAGAGAAACCCTGTCTCTAAAGCAAACAACAACAAAAAAGAGTTTTATAAATGCAGATCCTCTACTTTTTCTTTGCTCTACTTTATTCAGTTACTATCACGCGGTTATGTGTGCTACTACCTTTCAATCCATAGGCTGTCTGTGAAACAAGGCCAGTGATTGTATACCTCTTTATTGCTACCTGATGCCTTTGGGTCCTTTGGGACAGATGGTAAATACAACTGCATAAATTATTGTTGAATGCAGAAAGACACAAGGGAAGTAAATAAGCTGTTCACCATACTTATGAGGAATGCTTGCTCAGGCTTGAGATGGTCCGTATTGCCACTCATTTTCAGTTGGTACAAGAGCCTCTAAAGTCTTTACTTGTGTAGATGCAAGTTAAAAAAGGAGAAAGCCAGAAATACACAAGAAGAATTTTATTCAATAAGAGTTTCTCTACAATTGGATTGCTTCTTATATCACCTTTGTTTGGTAATTATTTGTTGTATCTCTGTTCTTAGTTATATTCTAAGTTATTTGTATTTTGTATTAAACACTTAGATGAATAACTAAACATTTTCTTAGCTTAATTTCTGATGAATAAATGAAACTATGTTCAACCCAATTATATATGTTCCTGCTACAAACACAGTTAGATATCTTGAATTTGATACATCTCTTATTCTTGATGTAATTATAGATAAATTTCTTATTAGTGAAAAGAGAGGTCATCCTAATTAAAAAACTGTAATCTACAGAATGAAATTAAGATTTGTACTTCTAAGACTATTTCAGTTTGAACATCTGTATATCAAGATAAAACCAGCATATACTTACGTTTGTTTACCTGTTTTCTTTTGTTATTTTATCTTATGATTTTATAGTTAGATTTTGTGATATTTTGTCCAATGAAAGCAGAGGAAGAGGAGGAGGAAGAGGTTATACCTCTAAATGGAGGTTCAGAGCTGGATCCTGGGCCCTGCTTATATTTCTTTGGTTGAAAGACTCAAGCTTCCTGACTGCATCCCTTGATTTGGTTATTGTGTACTCAAGACCCCTGCTTACACTGAGCAGCAGAAGCCCTGGCTTGGGTAACTCAGCAGGCAATACGTCCAGTGTCAACGGCTTTTGTTTGCTTGTTAGTTTCCAGAGAAAGGATCCTGATGAGCAGAGGCTGGAGAGAGAGGGGGGACTGCTGGGAGCTTCCCAAACATGGGAGTTCCGAGCTGAACTTCTGTGGAAGGCTACTCAGACTTGCTGTTGAAGCCGGTTTTTAGTACCTGAAGCATTTGAATGACTCCTGTTAGGGCGCAGAAATCAAATCTCTTCAGTTTGAGACAATGGGAGAATGCATGTATCTTCACAGAAATACTACCAGCCACTACTTTATTGTCGTCTTACCTTTTCAGGTTAGAGTCTAGGAAGAAAGCCAAATGGAAATGCTGGTGACAGCTAGTGTGGCAATGCTATGCAAGTATTGCTGCCAATGTGCTAGAACTCGCGCTAAAATCAAAATGATTTTTGGGTTTTGTCAGTAAGTGTTTGGGAGCAGATGCAGTGGTGTATGTGCAGGCCAGAGGTCAATGTCCAATGCCACCCTCTATTACTCTTCACCTTAATTGTCGGGACAAGGTGTCTTACTGAAATTGGAGCTCAGCATCTGGGGTAGACTTGCTGGCCAGCAGGCCCTAGGAATAAGCCTGTCTCCACTCCCTTGGCACTAGGCTTATGGATATACAGCTTTTATATAGGTGTCAGAGGGTGTCATTGTACTTGGAACAGCAATCACAGCCACTTTCTTCTTGATTGAGCCATCTTTCCAGCCCCCAAACTGTAGTCCTTATATATGTAAAACTTTGAGTATAATTCCAAAAATACAATTTGATAAATAGAATGTAAAATAAGATCAGTATAAATATAACACACAATCTTATTTAAATGAATTCGTACTTCTCAAACTACTGAAGCACTAAAAAAAAAAAATACATTTAAATCCTATGATATTTTGTAGCATTTACAAAAAAAATTTTTTTTCACTGGAGA
Organism: Acomys minous; assembly: GCF_964271855.1. Classification (NCBI taxonomy): domain Eukaryota; kingdom Metazoa; phylum Chordata; class Mammalia; order Rodentia; family Muridae; genus Acomys; species Acomys minous. Next base: position 13,776,963 of record NC_140487.1, read on the forward strand.
GTTAAGCAGGTGAGAGACTTTATTCAAGATGGTGGCAACATAGGGTCAGCACTACCATAGTGAGGAAATCACTGAACTCTGCCCCTCTGAAAGCAAAGGCAGGGGAGCTCGAAGCACTGGGGTTAGATCATGGGGAGTCACAGGGGGATAGCACGTGCAAAGGCTGGTCAAGTGATTAGGACAGTTATGGTGCCCACTGCATGGTACTGAGTCAGACTCCTGCCTTCCCTGGACCCTTGGAGACTGGGGTCCCTCCTCTTAAATAGCTATGTTCCAACAACATCCCCAGGGTTTGAAAATGTGAAGTAGCTACGGGAATGTACACATCTTCAGATGTATATAAAGCAAAGAATTTACAAATGCAAGTTTCTGAGGTTAAAGCTATGATGAAAGAGAAACTAATGAGCAGCTAAGGCCAATTAGACTCTCCAGAAAGTTGGGTCAAGCTGAGGTGGGGACAGGGAAGCCAAAGGCCATTTTGGTTCTTAGGATGAAAATGAGGCAGAAATTACTTATAAGATGTGGGAACGCACAATGTAAATACTTGTACGTGTGATTTTGGCAAGTGTTTTGACCTGGACTTACCAACTTGGCTAGGCTATGCTTCTGATCCAGGCAACTCCAAGGATCATCCTGACTCTGTCTCCCAGCCTGTAGATTACACACAACTGCTACCGCACCCAATGTTTTCATGTGCGTTACAGGGATCAAACTCTGGTCCTCGGGCTTGCACAGAACTTCGCTTTGGAGCTGTCTCTCTAGCCCCCAGAATTTTACATTCTGAGCTACAGTTTAACTATAAAAAAATATAAAATGACATTTAAATCATAAGCTTGTTACAAAATGAAGAATGATGCTAAAGAAATGGCATCCGTGTTTTATTTCAGAACACGTTGCAAAATTAATGAACATTTCAAATATAGATGTTTAAAAATGTATTCTCCGATAATAGTAAGGTACTTAAGTGCCATTTCTCTATCACATTAGAAACCTTCCTTTCATGTGATTTTGGCTAAAACATGATGATGACTTTCCTGATTTTATATGTTGTTTTAAGTGTCATTTTTAGCATAACTTTAAGATTTTTTTTTGCGATAGAAAAAGATGGCTGTCTTGATATTTTCATTTATGCATACATGTTTCTAAGTGTGGAGAACTAAAACTGCTAAATAAATAAAAATCACAAAAACTAAGCCACACCCCCCTTTTGGCCATTATTGTTCAAAATAATTACGACACTCTATGATTTTGCATGCAGCACTGGCAGCAGTGAGTAGCTAATCATGGGAACATCACAGAGACGTTACTTAATCAAAGGCTCTTAGCATGCAGAGAGTGCCATCCTGTATCTCTCAACCTTTGCTTCCTGCCTCCAACTCCTCCAAAGTTGAATATTTTATAAGCTGAATTTTCTTGAATCTTATTCTTTCCTCTTCTTGCCTAGATATGAAAATTGCCATTTTGCATATAACCTAAGGTTAAATAGTCACATTTCTGATAAACAGAATTGGCACTTCTATAATTTAAGTATTGCTTCCCGGGAGCTCCCTGCATTTCCATTTTATATTCTTTAGTCTAGGGCACTGCTAAGCCTGTAGATGTGCAGAGTAGGAAGAGAAGGGAGTTTAAAGCAACAGAGAGAGAGAGAGAGAGAGAGAGAGAGAGAGAGAGAGAGAGAGAGAGAGAGAGAACTTTCAGGAAATAAGAGGCTCCTGTGATTCCAGACGCCTATGAGGAAGACGAGATCAAGTTCAGGTAAGCGATGAAAAAGGTCGTTGCAAAGTGGAGGGTGTGTCCTCTCAGACACTCTAACTCACTAGAAAGCATCAGTGAAGCAAAAGAAATTCATCTGAACCACTTTAAACCTCTCAGAGGAAATGTGCTATAAAAATTCAAGGCAGTGTTGCCATTATTAAAGCTATTAGTGCTAACATTTCTCATACTGAATACCAAATCAGGAATGAGGAAAGGCTGGTGAAGAAATGAGCCCAGTGCTGGGGAGGGAGGCTGACATTTATTACTCAGATAGATGCTGAATTTTGTGATGTTGCGTCTATCTAATATGGGGGCTCTGTTACAATCTTTTCTAGATTGTGAGAAATAACAGTTTTTAATAAACGTGGGCATGTAAAAGAAGTGACTGTCTACAAGACTGGGAAATTGACTTTCGCTCTTGTGTGATGCATGCTACAACTTCTCATGTACCCTTTACTCTCAGAGGGCGCTTGCAGATGGGGCGTCTCTGTGAGTTTAATAAAAACAAACAAACTTTTCTGGAGATAGCAATTCATGATTATAATTCAAGGGTTTTGGAGGCTGAGGCAGGAAGGTTGTTGTGATTTGAGGCCCCATTGTTTCAGGTCTTTTTGAGTTTCAGATAGAGAAACCTTCTCTCAAAAACAAACAAAATACCAAAATTTAAAATAAAGCCCTATGTATTCATCCATATCAATGTCCAGCTTTGACATCAACTGGGGAAAACTGATGTGGGGCGTGAATCCTGTGGCTGGCTGGCTGGTGACCCTGTAGACTTTCTCTGAGGGCAACCTTCCAAGCCGGAACTGATAGTTACCGGCAACAGCTTCCACTGATGGTGGCAAGCTGGGGCTGGGGCTAATGACTACTAGTGGGGTCTTTCACTGATGGTGACAAGCATCTAAAAAAAGAAATAGAAAGAAGGAGAGAAAAGTAACACACACACACACACACACACACACACACACACACACACTCACACACACATACACATACACACACACTTAGACTAGACAACGAAGTAAGACAGACTCCAGCAAATAGGTTTCAACAAGCTGCTCCTGCTTCTTTTTTATTATTATCTTATTCTTATTCTATATCTGTTTTCTCATCCTTCTCCTTCTCCATAGTCTCACAGTTTACAGATCCCAACAAAATATTTCAAGCAGTACAAAAATCACAATGTGTTTACATTCTATTTCTCTATAGATAAATGATTACAATGGATATACGTAAGACAATTGTGTTCCCCAATACCTTCACATGGTCAAATGTTGTAGGCTCAATTTTTTAACTGCTATATTTTATTATGAACTTATTAAACAAGCCTACCTCCCTTACAACTTGACTAAATCAAACAATAGGAAGAGGAGATTAAAGAACACAATAATGAAACCTTAAGGATATTAATTCCAAGGAACGATTCTCCTGGCGTAGTCAGCAGGACCTCAGCAAACCAGCAATCCCACCAAGGTTGCTGTCGAACCTGGAGCAACCGGAACCTGAAGCCTCAGCTGGAGTCCAAAGCCTTGAAGCTTTCCCTGGCGCAGTTCTCTCTAGGAGTGTCTCTTCAAGTGTTGATGAACAGCCAAAACAATCCCAAGTCCTCTCTCTCTCTCTTGTTTTGGGCTAATATATATAATATTAGAGATATATATATCTCCTCTCAGAGTCTCTACTGGGATGTTTTCAGCTGAAAACATCCAAGCTCCCCCATGAAGTGGTTTGACTTCTAAGGGGATAAATATCCTGCTTTCTCACAAGTCTGTTTCTCATCCCACACTTGGGATCAACACAAAAACATGTTAATCTCCAAAATGTTTTACATATTATGTCTCAGGAACTAACATGAATAACAAGTTATTTCTAAGAACACACATACATTTGTATTAAGCAACTTGTTACATATTAACAGAGTATAAGCAAGCAAGGAAATTTCTTAGCCAGCTTTTTTTTAATGGCAGGCTGCAATTTGCAGCTATAAAGAAGGAATCAATTATCTTAAGAAGTAATCTTATAAAGATCTTTAAAGAATCACAACTCTGAACTCCTATATAAAAATAATCAGCCACTTCTACTTTAAGTCCTAAAGGTGCTCATCTACTCATTAATATGTATTATTAAATGACACCAGGAAGCTGAGGGCAGAAAAATAGAATAAGGAAATTAATAGTCATCTTAGTCACCAGCCCAGCTTGAAAGAGTCACATCAGCCAATTCTGCTATAGGCCATTGTTCTTGCTTTGCCAACCTCAAAAAGTCCCTAGCTTTACTAATAAGAGTGTACGTTCTATTAACTTCAATTGTTCCCTAAGATTTCCTACATCAGGGCCACTAGCAAAAACATCTTTTCCTTACTTTGCTAAACAATCTATTTTTCCCTAAAACTTTCTATGTTAGAGCCACTAGCAAAAACATCTTTACCTAACCTTGTTGAACAATCTGTTTTTCCAAATCCTTTCTAAGGGTAATGATCATTGTTAACAATTTACATCTGTAGATTGTTTTGAGACACCGTGGTTGAATCATTAATCTGCTCCAGCAGTGATACGTGAAAGAGATCAAGCATTGTTATTGCGTATGCCAATGATACTGCCCAGTGAGGGGCTAGGAGTCCCCTTTATAGTACTCACACAATTCACGTATTAAGGGAACTATAAGGACTGCAAAGGTAACAAGCAGACCTATGCTTCATAACAGCACAAAGTCCACAGGACATGTAGTTCTTGGGGTTATGCCTCGCTGAGACACACACATCATGGGTTTGCTAACTGGTGGGCCACATTCCATGAGTTCTAGAGCTGTTTTGCTGTTCCTCTTGCATGGACCCCAACACATCCAATGTTTCTTGTTAGACCTACTACGGCTAGTATTTTCAATTACATAAAATGTGGACTTACTTAAAAGTCAATAACTAAAATGTTTGGTTAAAAGATTTCATGGCGAACATCTATATGAAAGTAATATATGATATTTTCTAGTTTCAGCCCTTTGCCTGCAAATTACATGACTTCCTTGTTTTTAATATCTGAGTAGTTTTCCACTGTGTAGATGTATCACAGTTTCTTTATCCATTCTTCAGTTGAAGGACATCTAGGTTGTTTCCAGGTTCTGGCTATGATAAGTAAAGCTGCTATTGGTGTGCTTTTAAAAATTACTTTTATCTTGGGTTCCTTAAATCTCTTTCTCCATACTCCACCCCAATACTCCACCCCAATACCCCCCCCCCCCAACATCAAGTAGGAAAGAAAGAAGGTTAGTGGAGAGAGGGGGGCATAGTTTTCCTTAGCTGTTTCCTGCTGTTCAGGGTCATCGGATGCCTTTGGGTTCCAATCCTTGTTTCAGGATATATCCAACTTCTTCTTATCCAACTGCACCAACAGCAACCAGGGTCGGCAGGAGGAAGCACCAGCAGCGTTCTTCCTTCTAGGAGGCTCTTTGGGTCTAGCTTTTATCCCCTCTGACAAAGACGACACCCCCTCACAAGGTAGTTCACAGATGACAAAGATCACGTGCTCTCTCAGGAGGCAACTATCAGCTGTGAACAAAACAGGAGCAGCACCCATATCCTATACCTGAGATTAAAACAAAACATGTTTACGTATAAACCAAAACTTCCACAACAAACTGCTATAAACATAGTTGAACAAATAAGTGGTAGAGCATCTTTTTTGGGTATAGCTGGGTCTTGAGGAAGACTATTCCCCATTGTCTGAGAAAAGTGACAGATTGATTTCCAAAGTGGCTGTAAAGGTTGCACTCTCACCAGCAATGCAAGAGTGTTCTCCTTTCTCCACATCCTCACCAGCATGCGCTGTCACTTGAATTTTATATTTTAGCCATTCTAACAAGTGTAAGATGGAATCCTTACTGACTAAGGATGTTGAGCATTTCTTTAAGTGCTTCTTGACCATTAGCACTTCCTCTGTTGAGAATTCTCTGTACCCTATTTTTAATTGTATTATTTGGTTTGTTGGTGTTTAATTTATTGAGTCACTTCTATATTTTGGATATTAGCCCTCTGTTGGATGTAGGGTTGGTAAAGATCCTTTTTCAAATCTGTAGGCTGCTGTTTTGTTCTATTGACAGTGTCCTTCATCTTAAAGAAGCTTTTCAGTTTTACAAGGTCCCATTTATTAATTGTTGATCTTAAAGCCTGGGCTGTTGGTGTTCTATTCAGGAAGTTGTCTCCTATACCAGTGAGTTCAATGCTATTCCCCACATTTAGCATATTCAGTTTTATGTTGAGGTCTTTAATCCACTCAGAATTAAGTTTTGTGCAGGGTGATAAATATGGACCTATTTGCATTCTTCTAGATGCAGGCATTCAGTTAGACCAGCACCATTTCTTGAAGGTGCTTTCTTTTTTTCTATTGTATGGCTTTGGCTTCTTTATCAAATACCAAGTATTCGTAGGTGTGTGGGTTTGTTTCTGGGTCTTTGGTTTCATTCCATTGATCAGCCTGTCTGTTTCTATGCCAATACCATGTGGTTTTTTTATTACTATTTCTTCATAACACACATTAAAATCATTGATGGTAATACCTCCAGAAGCTTTTTTGTTGTACAGGACTGTTTTAGCTATTCTGGGTTTTTGAAGGACACACATGGCATGTACCCACTTACAAGTGAATATTAGCCTTATAGTACAAAATCATACTATAATCTACAGACCCAAAGAAGCCAAGTAACAAGGAGGGCACAAAGGAGCTTGCTTGAATCTCACTCAGAATTGGAAACAGAAAAGATAGTGGAAGTGGATGGAGAGAGGAAAGTGGGTAGGAAATGCTGTGTTGAGGAAAATGAGGGAAAAGAGCAGGGACAGGATGTGAGAGGGCTGGGAAAGGGAAACTGAGGCGGGAGCATCTCTGAGACAAGCTGGAGACGTACACAAGACAAGCTCCTGGGAGGAAATGAGGATAACTCTACCTGAGACTCCTAGCAGTGGAGGACATGGAGACTGAAGTGTCCAGGCAGGACTTCTACTGGAGGGAGGGGAGAACACCAACCAACCTCCAAAACCTTCCACCTAAAGGTTACCCTACCTACACTATGTGCAGGGATAAATATGGAGCAGAGATTGAGGGAATATCAAACCAATGACTGTCCCAACCTGAGACCTACCCCATAGGAGACAGCCAACCCTTGACACTATTAATGGTACTCTGCTCTGCTTCCAGACAGGAGTCTCACATAACTGTTCTCTGAGAGGCTCCACCCAACAGCAGATTGAAACAGATGAAACTCACAGCCAAACATTAGGCAGAGTTCAGAGAGTGTTATGGATGTGTGTGTGTGTGTGTGTGTGTGTGTGTGTGTGTGTGTGTAGGATAGAAGGACCCTGAGGGTACAAGAACTCCAAAAATTCAACTAACCTAGGCCCGTGGGGGCTTACAGAGACTGAAACACCAACCAAAGAACATCCATGGGTCTGGACCTAGCCCCCCCCCCTACACATATGGCACCAATGAGCAGCTTGGTCTTCATGAGGGTCCCCTAGCAATTGGAGTGGGGGCTGTCTCTGACATGGACTCTGTTGCCTGCTTTTGGATCATTTTATCCTAACTGGGCTGCCTTGTATGGCCTCAGTGGAAGAGAATCTGCTTAGTCCTGATGCAACTTTGATGTTTTGGGGTGGGTTGGTATGAGGAAGCTCACCTTTTCTGAATAAAAGAGGAAGGGAAAAGGGGGAAAAGTGGGAGTGTAGGGTTGGAAGGGGATGAGGGAGGGGGCTATGATGGAGTGTAAGGTGAATAAAGAAATAAAGTTATTTTTAAAAGAAAATGATGTAAAGAGCAAAAGGGTTTAGGGGAAACCCTCTTATGTGTATAAGAGCATACATGTGTAACCTGGAATTCTGGAGGAGCCATTACATTGCTGGTGTTATAAAATATATAGTCAATGGTTGCTCAAACACGGTTTTCTATAAGTCAGGCCCAGAGTACTCCAAATAAGCAGATGGGTGAATATTACTAAGGAAAAGTAAAAACTATCACTTCTTAATTAACAGTTTTGGAAGTTTTGTTTTATAAAATAGTTTTTTTTCATACAACATATTCTAATTATTCTGATTTCTTCTCTTTCTGTTCCTCCATACCTTCCACCAACCTAATTCCATGTCCTTTCTTGCTCTCTCTCTCTCTCTCATTAGAAAAAAGACATCTTTTTAAGAAGAAAATAAAAATTAAAAACATAAAACAAAACAAACAAAGCTAAATAGGACAAAATAAACAAATGAACAAAAAAAAAAGCCAGAGAAAACCAAGAAGCAATGAGAAACACACACATTAGCACCCACAGATATCTCCTTGAAGCACAAAACCACTTCCCCTTGGTGAGGAGACCTGGTGGCATTCAGAGGAAGAGTAAGCAGGCTACCAGGATGAGATTTGATAGGCTGTGATCATTTGGTGGGGGGAGGAGGTCTCTTTCTGTCACAGAACTAAGGGAGAGGAATAAGTTGAAAAAGGGAGGGGGAAAGGGAAGATATAAGTGAGGGGATAACAATTTAGATGTAATCTGAATAAATTACTTAAATAAACTGTTTTAAAAAGATAGAAAACAAAAACAAATAAAAAAAAACCCACAAAATCAGGAACCATACTATATATAAGTAAAAGGTCTGCGAGGTAAAAAGAAGGAAAAAAAGCCTAGACAAAACACTACAAAGAAGAAAGAAAAATCTTCCAAAAATACCATTTGCCATTTACTACTGGGCATAGAGGCTAGCTTTAAAAGTAGTTAGTATCTCCAGTTATACTCTCTTGGAGAAAACTAAATTTTCTTTGCAGGTTGTTATCAATTGGAGCTAGCTTCTGGGTTAGGGATGTGGGCTTATGTCCACTTATGCAGGCCCTGTGCATGCTGCCACAGTCTCTGTGAGTTTATATTTGTATTGATCCTGTTGTGTCTGAAAGACCTTTTGGATTGATGGTCTATATCCCTCTGACACTTAAAACCTTTCTGCCTCCTCTTTCGCCAGGCTCCCTGAGTCTTGAAGGGGTGGAGACATGCCATTTAGAGCTGAGAGTTCAAAGCGCCCCCCCCCTCTCTCTCCTTTCCTCACTCCCTCACTCCCTCTCTCTCCCCTTTCTCTCTCTCTCTCTCTCTCTCTCTCTCTCTCTCTCTCTCTCTCTCTCTCTCTCTTTTCTTTCTTTGCACATTGCCTAGCTATGATTCTTTATTCCTATCTATGGCAGAAGAAGTTTCTTTGATGCTGGCTGAGGTCTATGAGGATAGCATAATGTCTATAGGAACCATTTTGTTGCACCCATTCTTTTAGTAGAACAGTAATATTTTGTCTCCTCCTAGGTCCCTGGCCTATCTAGTCTCATGCTACAAGACACCAAAGAAGCACTGGAGACTGGTTTCTGTCTCATGAAGAGAGCCTTAAAATAATCGGACATCTGTTGGTTACTTCCACAAGCTTTGTTCCACTATTGCACTAGCTCATCTTGCATGTAGGTCAACCATTATAGATCACAAGACTTATAACTGGTTTGGTGCTTACATTTCTCCTCTGATGGTGTACAGAGTACCTAACAGTATATGAACATTAGTCTGTAGGGAGAAAGGCTCTAATAGGCACCAGCGTGACTTCTTCCTATTCAGGGAGTTATGCAGGTATTGTCTTCAGTCAGTTTGTGGAGAGTGACTTCATAGACCTTGGCAATAGCCTGGACTGTTTGTGGTTTACCATGGGATTCCTTAGGCCAACAAGTCAATTATGTGTAACCCATTCCTGGAACTGGAGGCTTTATTTAGTGATAGGAGGTGTTCAGTCGGGGGTCCTTCTCCATTATTTTGTAATTCCATTTCAGTCACCTTCATTTATGTATATATCATAGGAAGCTTCTAGCACATTAGGTTTCCATACAGTTCTTCATACGGCCCTTAGATTTAGCTGCCCCTCCCTTTATTCCCTCCTTTACTTCCCTATTTTTCCCATGTCTCTCTTCGATCCTCCAATTTCACCCCTCTCATCCATTCATATCTATTTTATTTTCCCTTCCTTTAGTGATCAATGCTACTTCCAAACTATACATAATCTCTGTGATTATGTTGACTGTAGCCTAACTATTGAGAACTTAACAACTTAACATCTACATATAAGTGAAAACATACCATATTTATGTTTGGGCATCTAGCTTACCTCATTCAGGATTTTTTTTTTTAGCCCCATCCATTACCTGAAATTTTCATGACTTCATCTCTTTAACAGGCTGAGTAATTTCCCATTGCATAAATGTATCATAATCCTTTATCCATTCATTTCTTGATAGACATTTAGGTTGTTTCCAATTCCTGGCTATTAGGAATAGGTAAGTAATGAATACGGTTGGGCAAGTGTCTCCATGCTAAGATGAATCATCCTTTCTTTAAGTATATGCTCAAGACTGGAATAGCTGGATCTTGAAGTAGATCAATTCTCACCTTGCCGAGAACACCACATTGATTTCCTTAGTAGCTGTACATGTTGGTCTTCTCACCAGCAATGGAGGCATGTCCTCCTTATTCTATATCCTTGCCAGCATGAGCTTTTGTTTTATTGATCTTGTTTTATTGTTTTATTGTTTTATTGATCTTGGCCATTCTGACATGTGTAATATGAAATCTCCAAGTAGTTGTGATTTATAGTACCCTTAGGAATAAGGCTGTTCCACATTTCTTTAGATTTTCTCTGCCATTTCTGTTTCCTTATTTGAAGCTTTAACATTCTTTCTTTATTCTGTACGTTTAGTGTTTTGATTATTATGTGGTAAGGGATGGGTTCTTTTCTGATCCAATTTAATTGATGTTCTATGTTTTTCTTGTGCCTTCATAGGCACCTTCTTCTTTAGCTTAGGAAATTTTTCTTCTGCGATTTTGTGGGAAACATTTTCTGTGACCTTGACTTGGGTTTCTTCTCCTTCTATTTCTAGCATTCATGGGTTTGGTCTCTTCATGGTCTTTTCCTGATGTTTTGTGCCTGAATCTTTTTAGATTGAACATTTTCTTTGACTGGGGTAACATTTTTTTCTGTACTGTCATCAACACCTAAAATTCTCTCTTCCATCTCTTGTATGCTGTTCGTAAGACTTGTCTATGAGGTTCCTTGCTGAGTTCCTAAAATTTTCACTTCCAGTTTTATCTCAGTTTGGGCTTTACTTATTGGTTATATTTCCACTTTCATGTCTTGAACAAATTTTTTATTTCATTCCACTCTGTGCTTTCATTTATTTCATTAACGAATTTATTTACATGGTCCTTAAAGTCCTTGAGAATATCATAATATCTATTTGAAGTCCTTGTCTTGTGCCTCACCTATATTACATCTCTCTGGCACTACTGTATAAGGATTTCTCAGCTCTAGTATACACATATCGTCATGTCTGTTATTGACTGTATTTTTATTCTGGTATCTAGGCATCTGGGTTTTGAATGCCTGTAATACTAGGTGTTGTTATCTTATTGTATCTTTATTGGGTTTTCCAGTCCTTGGTTTTTGTTACCTTCTCCAGATCTTAGGAGTGTGTGGTTGCCATGGGTTGCTGGATAAAGATTGCTTCTGAGTTTTTGCCATGTGTGGCCACTCAGGGTCTAGAGTAGAAAATGTTTCTAGGTAGGGAGCTGGCACACTGATATGGGCTACAAGGGGTATCTGAGAGAGTCTACAGGAGGTAAATTTGCGTCTGCAATTGGATCTGGAAGCACAGAGAGAGGAGAGGCCTTGCAAGTGATTTGCTTCCGGGAAGGGGATAAGACTGGGGAACAGGAAGGAGAGTAGAGATCACCTGTTTGACTCCCTGGCCAGTATTGCCAGTAGGTTTCCAGGATTAGAGTTTCTTGAGTATTGCCTTGTTTACTATAGCAGGTCTCTAATGTTAAACTCATAAAGAAGCTATGTCATATCTCAGAATGCCTCTCTGAATCTAAAATAGATTTTCTATGTTCGTACTCTACTTACAAACTGACTTTCTTCTTTATTCTATTGAATAATTAGGTGATCTGATTTGCATTAGTCCAAACATTTTAATTAGTCTAAACAATTTAATTTGATGATGTAACTATATTTTAATTTCAAAAATTAAAAGAAACATACAATTAAAGTAGGCATCACTCCAAGTTCTTAAGAGCAATTGGTGTTGACTTAGTCTCACTGCTATCATGTGTCTAGAGTTTGCAGTGTTCATTTTCTTGAAGAGCCAAATTCTTGTGAGCCCTCTTAGCATATTGAAAGAATACCAACAAAGAGCTTCTCAAGTATTTGTTCTTCATTAAAAACCTTCTAGGCCACCTAACTTACAATGCTCTGCATCATCCCTTCCATGTCATTTCAAATATTGACAGCAGGATGAACAGAGCTGGAGACATCCATGAGTCAATCCCAAAAGCAGAAGCAACATGGACCACATTTTCTAACCATACTCTATTAAAACTAGGCACAAGGTTATTTTTTATTTTTACTTTTTTATTTATTTAAATAATTTATTTAGATTGCATCTCGATTGGTATCCTTCTCACTTTTATCTTCCCATTCCACATCTCTCCCTCTTTCACCCTATTCCCCTCCCGTAGGCCTGTGACAGAAGGAGTCAAAGTTATTTTTATTTTACTTTATTTTTTAATATATACGTTTATTTTATTACACATGTGTAAAACAAACTATATACAGCAGGGAGAACCATGAGACAATCATGAGAATACTGAGTACTATATATGTTACATTCACAGTGACTTGGCCATCTGCATTCGTCTCCTTTGAAGTAAGTGCTTTTCCTGTCTTGTTGGGTCTAGATTTCCGAATGAGATTCAACATCTATCTTATCTCAACTCTAATAGCTTAACTTCTTTATCTTGCTCTAAAACCATCTTGTCCCCTAACCAGCTAAACTTGGTTATAGAACTATATTATCTTGTCTTCAATGCCCCTCAGAGACTTGAGAAGGAATAAAACTTAAATTCCTGAGTGAACCAGCAGTGTGCGTTAGCAGTTTCCAAAATGTACAAATTGACTTAAGACAGTTTACCTCCTGACCAGTCCCCCAATATTTATTTTACTTTAAATTTATTTAAACTTCATTAGAAAAAATTTATAAATTTTAACATTTAATAATAAAAATAATATTTTGTGATTTAAAACTCTCAAATGTTCTTTGAAGTCATCTTTGTTCAAAGCAAACCATAATGAGAGATTATTTTAAAAGTGATATGAACAGGACCTCCAGCTATCAAAACATATGACAAGCTTTCAAGTATGACTTCACACACACTATCACACTCTGTATGTCCATTCGTCATTCATCGTTACTTAAAATGTTAAAAATTAGAGACAACCTGCAGAAGTGGTTATGGGTAAACATTGAAAGTTTTGCTTTTAAATGGTCTAGGTAAATGCTCACAAGAAAATATCATGTGGAAAATGTGGAATTTAAAGCTATAGCTATTATGACAAAGCACCAGTGAGAGGAAATGTAGAATATCTAAAGATTTGGAGTGAAATAGAAGGTAAGGTAGAGAGACAATAACAAAACACATGGGCTGTGAGTTTGAAAGCCAGAAGCACTTTCTATAGTCTAAATCACTTTTATAATACACTGTAGATCTGACACGGATATTTTTTAACATGTCATCTTCTCATCAAACTAAAACTAATCTAGTAAATCTGAGATCAAGTTGAAGACATCTCATACATTTTGTCTGTCATGAACTATAATATGGTCAAATAATTTGGTCTCTAGAAACATAGATACCAGTGAACACATCTAAATAACAAGAACTTAAAATGGATATTCCATATATGGCAAATCTCATAATTCTCACAAAAATATTATTATGATAAAAGTGCAAGTTAGTATTATAAATGAGTTTAAAAGAGAAATTAATTTTTCTAATGAAACAATTCTTCCATTCACATCAAACATTTATACTAACCCTTTTACTTTAACTTGATACAAAACCTTCATTAGTTAAAAATAGATATAAAAATTACTGCACAAGGAATCCAGAAGTCACAGTAATCTTTGTCTTTTTCTTTTTTTTTTTACATCAAGTATTGGATACTAAGGTCGGTGTTCAGATGCATGCACTCAATACTGTAAGCTGTAAGCCAAGTCAGGTTCCTTAGGAAGTGTGTCGATGGAACCCAGCTTTGCTTGATTTCCCACACTGAAGCATCTCTCCATTGGGAAGCATTATCATCATCTCCGAGCATATCCAGAAATAATAAGGCATAGAGAAAATAAATCAGAGTATTGTGAAAGTTAATTATTTGAAATTATTTTCAGGAATATATTTAGAATTAGTGACCACCACAGATCAATGTTACTTTTGTGACTCTCTTTTGAGATCTTCAAAATCAGCCACCAGAAAACCTTCAGAAGCTGGAACTTGTCGTTCCCTGCCATTGTCCCTCCTTCCCTGGCTCAAGAGCGCGAACAGAGACAGGCCCGGTTACTTTATTGTAGGCAGATAAAACGCATTGACAGTGCTAGTTTCCTCTACATTGTAGGTGTTATAGGCTGACACTTGCCTGCACAGTGGATGTACATGAACTCATCAGGTTAAACAACAAACAGAGAAGCAAGATGGATCCATTGGCCAACTCCTTGACTTTACCACCAAGACTATGTCAGGTGAGTGACGTGCAGCACCGTGACATAAAAAGCATGCATTACATAAGCCACAGAAGATATGGAAATTTGTTGCATCAGGAATAGGAAACCAAAAACTGATCCCATGAAAGAGGCGTAGTAATCACATTTCTAAGTAAAATAACTTTAATACTTCTCACATGGGATCCGGGTAACCAAAATATGATTGTGCCAGGCGAAAGAAGGAGGGAGGAGTTAATAGGAAGATACAAGTGGGGTTAAAAGAAATTTAAAAATGATTGTCCCATGAAGCTATAGCCCTTTAGTAAAGCAAATAAGGTTTTAATTTGATATGATTCATGGAATCTAAAAAAGAATCCAGCCAGGCATGGTGGCACATGTCTGTAGTCCCAGCACTCAGGGAAGCAGAGGCTGGTGGAAATGTGAGTTAGAGGCTAGTTTGGTCTACAAAGTAAGTCCAGGACAGCCAAGGCTACACAGAGAAACCCTGTCTGGGAAAAAAAGAATTCAAAGAAAAATTATACTTTTAAATCAATCCATTATCACCTAAGGTTTATCTAAACTTCATTTAAAGGGTCCGACTTACAGAAAACAAGACAAATATTAAAGCAACTTAAACATAAGTTCTACGTTCTACGCCAAATGTTTTTAAATTTTATGCTTTATAAACCTTAGTCATGTTTATACATCTTGAACATGTGTTTTCCCATGGCAGTGTGGTTGTTAATTTTATATGCAACTTGACTGGGTTACTGCTTGTATCTGTGTAGCGTTTCCAGATGAGCGGCAGACAAAATAAACAAATAAATGTGGACTGAGAAAGAATTCTGTCTGTCCTCTGTCTTCTAATTCAGACATTTACCATATTTGGTTTCATAGGAGATCTCAGACTGGAAGTTATACCACTAGAATCCTAGATGATTCTAGATAATGGGACTTGTTAGCTTTTATAACCATGTAAATCAATTCCTTATGGTGAGCATTTTTATAAATAGTAGTATATCTGTAGGAAGAAATTGAATACATTATATTTTATATAGTATATATGTGTATATACTAATATATACTACATTGTGCATGTGTGTGTGTGTGATGTGCAGTTTTTACTTCTCTATGGGACCTAATATAGGTATAGGAAATGTGGAAAATTATTCATAATTGCAAACCAAGAAACACAGAAAGGAAGATCACATGAGATCTCCTCCTGCAAGATGGGAAGGCAGTGGGGTATTAAAGAAAGAAGTAACGTGCTAACACATGAGTTATGAGTTTTAAAATCCTCCTTCTGGTTACTACGTTAAACACAGTCAGCAGTGGAAAGAGAGAGATCAGGCTAGAGGCCTTTTATATACATGAGTGGTTTGGATCATACTGAAGAATCAGAGCAACGGGAAAACACGATAAAAATTTTTTAACGAATTAATAAAAATTAATGAAAGGGTTGGAGGTGTGGCTTATTGATAAAGTGTTTGTCACCCAAGTGTGAAAATGTGAATAAAGCTCCTGGGGACCACTGGGGAAACAGAGACAAGCAAGTCCCAAAGGATTGGTAGCCAGCCAGTCTAGCAGAATTGCAAAGCTTCAAGTTGAATGAGATAACTTGTGTTAAAAAAATATGCATGCATACACACACACACACACACACACACACACACACACACACACGTTAACTTAATGAACACTATAACGACTACTAAGGTCTGAGAGAAAAGGAAACATCAGAAAAGTCAAAATAGCATTAGGTTTCTCAGGAGTATTAAATAGATAGTTCGACTAAAATAAAGGAATGCTGTCAAATTCTGGAAGTTTTTGCTTTGTCTTCAAACTAATGTATTTAACAAAACTCCAGTGAAGAATGAAAAATTCTTAGGATATCAGAACTGACTTGCAATCCATCTGGGAAAATCATTTCAGAATGTTCTCTAGCCAAGTGACAGAGTTCAGTCTAGACAGTAGAAATCTTCCAGAAATGATGACTGAACAGGAATAGATGTAAAAAAAAAAAAATCAGTGCAATAGGCAGAAAGCACTGAGCTAGACCTCAATCAAGAGTAAGTAAGCTGCAAGGATAATGGTATATGTGTGAAACAAGTTAGACAAATCAGAAGCAGGACAACTATTCCCTTCAATAATGTTCTCATCTTTAGCAAACAGGATCTACATAATCATCATGTAAACACATTATCTTCCTAAGATTAGTACTAAGTATGCACTGAGTGTGGGAATACTTAACAGCATCTCTCTCAGCAACTGTAGAATATGTATTACATTGTATCAGTTATAGTCCCCATGTACAAGCAATCTATGAACTTACTCCACAAACATATGTGCGGTTGCTTAGCTTAATTTAGCCTTTTACACCATATATTTATCTCAAGGCATCATATTATAATCTGCAATTCAATTTGCCAATTTAAAAACCAAATAACTTTGAAAGATGCTAAGAAGGGAATCAGAGAGATGGCTCAACAGTTAAGAGCATTTGCTGTTCTCGCAGAGGAATGGGATTCTGTTTCCAGTACCTACATAGCACCTCACAACCGTTTGTAACTCTATTTTCAGGAGATCAGAAATCTACTTCTGGCATCCATGAGTGCCAGACACGCACAAGGTACACATGCATATATGCAGGCAAATACTCATGCTTATAAAAATAAAAATAAATAAAACTTTTTTTAAAAAAAAGAAGCTAGAAAAACATATTGCAAATACAAAATAACTAAGAACACAAATGATAAAATACTCAATATATAATAAACAAAAATAACAAATAAACAAATTTCTATAAAATATCACACACAGAAACAGAGAGAGAGAGAGAGAGAGAGAGAGAGAGAGAGAGAGAGGTAAAAGCTATTTACCCTGAAGACTAAGATTGGATTGACAGTTATAAAACATACGGACTTTGTTATCAGCATTTTTTAGCTTTTTTATTTGTTTAGAACCATATGTATGCATTAATTTAATACAATTGTTATGAATCAGCTGTTAAAAAATCAAAGCTCTATTATTTATTATTTCAGGGTAGTATTTGATATGTAAAGTACCAGTATTTCAAAATAAAATATGTAAGTGTTTATATATATGCTAATTCTTACTCTGAGATTGGATAGATACCAACACATTTGATGTGTGCTATCTATGTAAGTTATTTAAGCTAGTAGTGTAGACCATGCATCTTGGTAAAATGTCAATGCTAGGTGTACTGTAAATACAGTATAAATTGAACAGATGGATTTAAGTCAAATATTCCCCAGCTCCAATAATCATTATCTCATCACAAGAAAATAATAATGCTTTCTTACACGAAAAACCTTCAAGCCATCCTTACAAATCTGCATATGATTTTCCATTACCTTTTAGTGTGAAATATTGAAATGGGAGATTATTATAGGAGCACTTCATGACTTTTTCTCATTCAGTAGAGCTTCGATATTTCATAACAACTTCTGAATGAAAAAAAGCTATATTTGGGTCATCAAATTAAACCATGTATAAAATGAAAATACAATTAAAAATCTTGTGTTTTCCATTTGCTATGAGGGCAAACACTTAACCTACCACACCCCAGACTGTAGTCAAATGCAGACATAAAAAGCCGTCCTTCGAATATTCTCCACAGTTAAGTGGAGACTGGGGACTGACTTCCACAGGAACTCTGGTGCCCCTTATTTGGCCATGTCCCCTTGATGAGGAGGCCTGATGGCACTAGGAGGAAGGATAGCAGGCTGCCAAGAAGAGAGTTGATACCCTAGCATCATATTCAAGGGGAGGAGGTCCCCATCAGTCACAGTCATAGGGAAGGGGAATGGAGTGAAAGCGGGAGGGAGGGAGGGAGGAATGGGAGGATGCACAGAATGGGATAACAATTGAGATGTAATATGAATGATTTTACTTTTCAAAAAAAAAAACATTAAAAAAAAAAAAAAGGGCTGTCCTTCCCTGGAGAAAATGAATCCCTTCAAGTCAGACACTATAGACTTTTAAGCCAGGACATTTTAAATGTTAAAATAGCATGGATACATACAATGTGACATCTACAAACAACATGAGTAACAAAGAAACAACAATAAACTTATCTAAACAATAAAAAGATAGTGCCATTTGCTAACTAAAGCTCAGCAAGGCTCATGGCATACTTAGTGGCTACTCTGGTTTGGCAGTTTTCTTCCCTCCACTTATTCCCCTGCCTTAGTTTCATCCTTGGGGGTGGTGTCACTTCTCTGCCTCACAGATCACCTAAGAACACTTCCATGATCATCTAAAAGTTTTCAGGAAAGAACATTCAGACAACGAGCAAGAAAATAACTGCACTTCTGATCCTCTGACAGTTTAGGATTTTGCCCCCCACTGAAGAGAACAAACCTTTTAAGGCTGCTGATTCCAAGAGACAGCAAGTCCTTCAAAAAGACACCTGATACACAAGCGATCCGTCCACAGCAGGCACCCACAACCAGCTCCAGGCCTTCATACACCTGCCCTAACCACCCAGGGGACAGGACTCAGGAGTCAGGCAACTAGGAGTAGGTACTCCCTTGTCCCCAGAGTCTCATGAACCTTTATGCACTAGTCACCCCTACATCTATCTACTCCGCCATGCCTTTTCCTTCCCATGGAGACCATAGGAATAGTTTATGTTGATTTCCCCTTGTTCTCTGTAACTTGAACTAGTCTTTTCCCACATGGTCTCCCACGTCTCTTCAACTTTGAGAAACAATCATTGTAATGATTGTATCCATATTTGTTGACCTAGCCATATCTGAATAATAATAAAACCTACAATGAAAAACTTTCTCCCTGCCCTCAACAGTCTAAATTAGACCACACATCTACTCCTGAAACAACAAATCACTGGCAAATAGAATAGAATTGAAATTAAGTGTTTTACAGTGGCATGGAAAGTGCACTCTTGGATGTCACAGTGTGCTAACAAGAGTGCTGCAGTGTGTTATAGGGTTTTTTTTAACGAAATATGTGGATTCCTAATATTTCTAGGCCTGTTAACTTGTGGGATTTCACCATTTCAACATTAAATCCTACTACATCCTTTTCAAGGTTTCAATGCTTTAGAAAAACTGGGTTTTTTTTTTCAAAAGTTACAACAAAAATAAATAAATAGGATGAGCTGAGGGTAAGAAGGCTGAAGGAGAATATCTTCGTGATCCATTGGGGATGGCGTTAGAGGAGAAAGGGAGATCACAGCAAGTTTTCTGCTGTAGAGCTGGGGGTGAGACTCGGGGATTGGCTCTGGAGGAGCAGCAGAAGAGGTGAAGATCTGCAGTCAACCTACCGGAGTCCCAGGGAGCAGCGGCCTTAGGGCTAGCAGGGAGTGACTGCTGGAGTTAGGGCTGGCATAAAGCGAAAAGTGGAGGGAAGCAGGTTAGAAGAGGGAGGTTTGCAGGATCTATTAGAGATGGGGTCATGGAAGCCTGCCACAGGTGCTCTGCTGCAGAGCTGGGAATGAGACAGGCAGAACAGAGGGGAACAAAGAGTTAAGAAATCCCAACAACCCAGACTGCTTCCAAGAGTATATGTTGCTCTCCACAAATTGACAACAAGGCTCCACATAAGATCTATACAACTCATTGAACATAAGAGAAGTTGAGCTGCTGCCTACAAAAAGCCTTCACCCCTACATGCCATCATCTTTTATACAGGAAGATACTCTGCACCCTACCAAAAGAGAAATGCAAACAGCAACCCAGCCACAGAACCTTTGATCTAAAATGGTCTCCTGAGTGCAAGATATGCTAGGGCAATGGTGCCACAAACTCATGGGAATAACCCACCACCAATGTCTGGTTTGACTTAAAGCCCACTCCACAAGATGGAACCCATCAACAAATCAAATAGGGACAATTCCCCAATTGAGATCACCTCTTTCCAGATGTGTATTGAAATTAGTTCTTCCCAAATTGACAGTAAAGAGCAGCCATTTCAGTTTTGCTTTCGGTTATCTTAAATATTCTACAAACTTTTCTAATGGTCAAAAATATATTGACTGTCATCATCATATGCTAATTATATGCAGATCTTTCACATTACTTATGATTCCAACAGTAACATCAATAAGTTGATATGTCATTATTTTTTAATGTAAACAAAATGTAGTAAAACTGTAGTCATTTAACTCATTGTTATTAGGATAAATCTTTCAGGTTAATTGTCTCCCCATCATAATTATAACTTTCTAGACTATTGCTTGCTTACTTTTGTTGTTTTGTGTTTTGCCAATTCCTCTGTAAAATTCTTTCTTCTCCTAGGTGACAGCCATGTTAATCAGTTCTCCAAAACTGTTTTATGTTTCAAAGTTATGTATTAAAAATATCTTCTTTATCTGTTTTTTTTAGTTCTCTTTTCTGCCTTTCTCCCTCTATGATATTCTTTAAAATTCATTTCTCAGACCTTTGCTGTCAGCATTTTCAATTTCGTTTCTCTGTGTGACTTTCTTTCTCTAACTTATGCCCCATTAAATCTCAAGCTTCCAAATGCATGTTGCCAGTTGAATGTCTCCCTTTTCCATCAGAGACTGTATGTCTAAACTAATCTCATTGCCTGCCTTTCCAAGATGATGGCAACCTGCAAACTCTCTTGTGATAGTAATACTTGCCCTGGTTATCTCCATGTGGGGCCTCAAAACTGCTCCATGCTTCTTTCCTGTCTCCCACCCTTGGGAGACCCCTCTATGAGCATACTGTCTCTGCTCACAATCAACTTTCTTCTGCTTCTTTCTTTCCAGGTTTTTATTTTTCTTAATATTCAGTAAAAGGTAAATACAAGATACATGGACATGAAAGTGACCACAAGATTTTAGACCATCTCCAAAAACAGGAGGAACTTGTAGTTCAAACAAGCTCTAAGCCATCATTGTGGTGAATATGTCTTAAGCCTGTCAATCAACTTGGGGAGGGAGGATGAAGAGCAAGGGCAAGAACAAAGGCAGCACCCTAGTCCAGCCAAGCTGATGGCCATGGTAGCCTCAGCTTCCTGTTGATTCTTGTCATAAATTCAGAACAAAAGCACAAGGGGAGACATGCTCAACATTAACTTCATTGTTAATTTGGTTGTGAATTGTAACTTGATTAGGACATATTTAGTGAGATATTTTTTTTTTTTTATGGAAAGACAACAATTAATAGATGTTCCTATTTTCACGCTGCATAACAGCCAAGGCTGTTCCATGACAATCAGGCAATCCTGGGTTTTATCAGAGATCATGGGAACTACATTTAACTGACTTAGAGTGATAGAATACACCGGGTAGTGGTTGTACACACCTTTAATCCCAGTCCTCAGGACACAGAGACAGGCGGATCTCTGTTGTTTTAATTGAAAATCCCAGACCGTACTATTTTACCAATAAAGGCTCAGGAGCCAGATGTTGGGGTGAAAAACCTGCTAGCTCAGAAAGGCAGAAAAAGTACACAGCTGAACTTCCTACTCAGCTCATATCCCAAAGGAGAAGGCCCAAAAGGCTCACTAGCTCAGCTGACAACCCAGGAGGAAAAGGCCAAAGGCCAAGAAGCTGAAGAGCTCAAGAGCTAGAGAGCTAAGAGCCAAAGAGCCAAAAGCTAAAGAGTTAAAGCTAACATCCCAAGAGTGATGCCCAAGAGCTAAAAGCACCAAAGACCTCTTCTACTTCTCAACTCAAAGTCCCTCCTACTCTTTAATCCCTGCCAGCCGATTTCTCGCTCCACTCTTTACCTAGGGTTAACTTTATGAAACCCTGTGTACAGACAGCTCTAGGGCTTTACTCTTGGGATGATAGCTTTAGCTCTTTAGCTTTTAGCTCTTTGGCTCTTAGCTTTCTAGCAATTGAGCTCATCAGCTCCTTGGCCTTTGGCTTTTGGACTTTGAGCTAGCAAGCCTTTGGCCTTGGGTTTTCTGGCCTTTTCCTCTTGGGTTGTTAACTGAACTAGTGAGCCTTTTGGGCCTTCTCCTTTGGGATGTGAGCTGAGTAGCTAGTTCAGCTGGGTGCTTCCCATATCTCTCTGAGCTAGCAGGTTTTTCACCACAACATCTGGTTCCTGAGCCTTTATTGGTAAAACAGAACGATCTGGGATTTTCAATTAAAACAACAGATCTCTGAGTTTAAGACCCGCCTGGTCTATAGCAAAGGCTACAAAGAGAAAACCCTGTCTCTAAAAACAATTAATAATAATAAAGAATAATTTTCATAGATCAATTAATATAGATATGATCCTAGAAATACATGCTACTCAATTACAACTGAAAGAATGGAAGAACTCATTTATGCTGTTTTTTATTTCAAATTCCTTCGGTTCTATCAATCTGCCAATAGTATTCCATGCTTTCCTTTCCAATATCTTGATAGGTTTTTTTTTCTGAGAATTTTATGTATGAGCACTGTATCTACATAACTCCTACCCCACCCTCTCCCTCTTCTAACTCCTCCCTCTCCTCTGCCAAATTCATAATCTTTTCTTAATTAATGTTCTTACATGAATATATAATATATATGCACACATATACATATTACCTACTGGGAGTGTTTAACTTTGCTCATATGTGTACATGTTCATGGCTGACCACTTGATATCAGGCAACTTGTGTGAGAGCTTATCTCTGAGTTGATAATCACAATAGCATTTTTCTTCTTGCTTAGGATTGCTTTCTTTGTCCTTTGACTTTCTGGTTCCACGTGCTTGGTTGTTGTTGTTGTTGTTGTGTCTCTATTTTTGTAAAGAATTTTATTGTATTTAATCTGTTTATTGTTTTTGGTAGCATGGTCATTTTTGTAATATTGATTCTACCAACCAACAGGCATGGATACTCTTTCCATTTTTAAAAATCTCTTTCTCAATCTCTTCAGAGTAGTTTTTGTTGAGGAGGTCTTTGACAATTTTGGTTAGGTTTAGTCATAAATTTTATTTTATTATTTATTTATTTATTTACTTATTTATTTGGTTTTTTTGAGACAGGGTTTCTCTATATTATCCTGGCTGTCCTGGACTTACTTTGTTGACCAGGCTGGCCTCGAAATCACAGTGATTCACCTGCCTCAGCCCTCCCAAGTGCTGGGATTAAAAGCGTGCACCACCATTTTCAGCTTAGTCATAGATATTTTTAAGACTGCTGTGAATGTGAGTGTCCCAATGATCTCTCTCTCTCTCTCTCTCTCTCTCTCTCTCTCTCTCTCTCTCTCTCTCTCTCTCTCTCTCTTCTGTATAGAAAAGCTACATATTTGTTTTGTTGTTGTTGCTGCTGTTGTTTGAGACAGGGTAACTCTGTGTACCCTTAGCTGTTCTGGAACTCACTTGAGACCAGGCTGGCCTCAAACTCAAAGATCCATTTGCCTCTGTCTCTCACATGCTAACATTAAAGGCATGTGCCACCATTGCCTGGTTGAAAAGCTGCAGATTTTTGTAATAGGGACTTATGTTCCAACTTTGGGGGTATAAATTGATTTTCTATCCTGACACTTTTCTAAAATTATTTTTCATTTCTAGAAATCTTCTGGTGGAGTTTTGCTGTTGCTTGTATATAATTTCATATCATCTGCAAATAGGAATAATTTGACTTCTCTTGCCATTTTATTTTTTAATTTCCTTTTGTTGTCATATTGTTCTGGCTAGTGCTTCTGCTTCAAGCACTATTTTGAAAGGAAGTGGAGAATACCGCAAATCATGTGTTATCCCTAATTTTAATAAGATTCCTTTGAGGTTTGCTCCATTTAAGATAACATTGGCTGTAGATTTGCTATATATAGCCTTTATTATGTTGACATACACTCCTCCCATTCCTACCATTCTGTCTAGTAAATTTATCAGAGATGACAACTGTATTTTGTCATGTGCCTCTATTGAGTTAACCATGTGAGGGTTTTTTGTTTTTTGTTTTGTTTTGTTTTGTTTGTCTTTAAGTTCATTTACATGATTTATTATTCATTGATTTGTGTAGGCCGCACCATCCTTGCATCTCCCTATGCCCAGTGTTTGGTTGTAAGTTCCAGTGTTTAGAACCATGGTTGGGTGGAGTCTCTCGGAGGACAATTCTGATAGGCTCCTGTCTGCAAGCTTAGCAAAGTATCTTTAATAGTGTCAGGGGCTTGGGTTGGGCCAGGCATGGGTTGTACAGTCCCTCAGTATCTGCTCTAGCTGTTCTATCTTTATCCCTGCATGGGTTGTAGGCAGGGTAGGTTTTGGATCAAAGTTTTTGAGGGTGGCTTGGTGTTCTCCTCTCTCCACTAGGAGTCTTGTCTAGTTAGAAAGTGTCTACTTTAGTCTTCATGGCCTCTGCTAGTAGAAGTCTCAGCTAGAGTCCCCCTCATATCCTCCCAGAGGCCTATTCTGATGTAGGTACCCAGCTTGTCAGAGATTCCCCCACCCACAGTTTCTCTTTTCTCTGCAGGTCTTCAAACACTGTGTTCTTAATTGTACAGTGCTAGTGAGTTTTAGCTGTCAACTTGACACAACCAAGAATCATCCAGATAGAGAATATTAAGGAATTGTCTAGGTCAGGTTTTATATGTGGAAGATTATACTGACTGCATATTCACAGGGAAGCTTCAGTCCATTGTGGGTACTCCCTAGAATGGGTCTATAACTGTGTAAAAGTGAAGGAAAAACACTAACAAGCAAGCAGATAGCTTACTCTCTGCTCTTGACTGTACATATGAGACAATAGGCTATGTCAGGCTTCCGCTGCTGAACATTCCGTGAAGTGATGGTCTGTAATCTGGGATTGTGACTTAAGTTAAACACTTTCTTCCTGAGTTGCTTTTTGTCATAGTATTTATCACAGAAACAAAAAGGAAACTAGACACCCACTCTTTTCACTAAATAAGGTACTAATTAATTAACCTTTCTGAACCACACTGTCCTTGTGCATAAGTGTAGGAAGACTACCTAGCACCTTCATTTGGTTTTTTTTTTTTTTTTTTTTTTTTTTTTGGTTTTCCCAAGAACTAAATATAACACTTTTACAGGGAATGGCACCTGGTGTTTCCTGCTGTTCAGCAGACATGCCGTAAGTGATTGACATGCAAACCTTAAAATGAGGATATGATGTGGAGCTTCTGTAACCACTGAAGAGACACTGAAGAGCATAAAGACAAAGGTAAATACTTTGTGAAAATAAATTAGTCAGGAGTCATATACAGGGTCTTTTATCTGTGTAAGGCCAAGCACTAGGTGCAAGAAGCCCAAAAGTGCCCATTTCCTGACCTCAGGGGAATGTGGAAATACAGTTACAAATATAAACTCACAGCAGTGAAAGGAGGAAGAATGAATACTGCTTATTTTTTAGATTTTATCAGATTACATTGTTATGTTGAACAGGTGTAGCCACAGTCATCTTCCTAATTCAAAATTGATTTGGTGTTTTTGTAGACTATAAGCACTACTTGTTTTCATAGAGTCTTACTCAGGGAGTGGGAAAATGGTCTTCATTTCTAGTTAAAACACAGCAATACTGAATACCCACTTTTACATGATGGGGTGAACTTATTGGTATGAAAGGTACCCAGAGAAAACATAGCTTCAATGTCACCGAAGGGAATAAAATTTTCACTAAACAATTCAGTTTCACCACAGACTTCAAGTTATCCAAATAAAAAAAATCATACAATCATGCACATAAAATTCCTGAGTGTTAACAGGGGTATTGCCAGAAGGTTTCCCTAGCACATCTGGTAATATCTGGAAGATGACAAGCAACACCTGGACCTGAGGGACCAGCATGGCAGAAAGAAGGAATAACCAGAGCAGGCAATGTAAGTTGTGAGGCATAGATGGACTGTCTGGGGGAGGAAAGACTAAAGGCATCCAGAAGGCTGAACATTGCTGACATACAGGAAAGTGAGGCACGCAGCTGCAGGAGGCGGGAGGTCTGAGAGTCTGAAAGGCCTTGTGGACCCTGATGCAGAATCCGAATTTTACTCTACACACAATGGAAAGTTACTGGAAAAAATGTGATTAGTAAAGGCTTTTTAAACAATGGTGGCTTCCATGTAAGACTGCATTAAAAGGGAAAGGAGAGAAGGACATGTTCCAAAGTAAGTGTGAGGATGGTGAAACAGAGAGGTCACGTCATGTGGGTAAGGTAATTTCAGGAGAGTTACATAAACCTGGATACATCTTGAAGATAGAATCTTCACCAACTTGCTGGTAAATTTTTTTTGAAAAGAAAGAAATTAGAGATGATTCTTTTAATTTGTAAGCCACAGGTGAAGACTAGATGCAAGACAAAACCAAGGGGGAAAATTCATAGGTTCCATTTTGAAGTTTCTGATCTTAAGTGACTTTGTAATAACCCAGAATATCAAGTAGGTGGTTAAATACTATAATAATTATCTAAACATCTAATTACCAAGCACTTCTTACTACACAAAATGTACTGTAGTTTGTATTATTGTACTTACTTGTGAAGTAATTCCATCATTGTACTTAGTTTATCAAAGAGAAAACTCAAGAGCAGAGAGAGTAGGTGACTTGGTCAAGCAACTGGTTAGACCTGGCAGCTAAGCTTGGATATTATGCACTCTAGCCCAATATCTTAGCTTCTGTACTCCATAGTCTATTATTTCTCAGGCTCTTGAACCTACTACAACAGATTCAATAGTAAATGAATATATGTGAGTTATTCCTTATGATCAGTCTTATGAAGATGTCCTTACTGAACACTTTTTAAATGCCCTCAAGATTATCGTAATATGAGAAATAGTAATCATTGTTATAAAGAAAACTAAGCACACAAGAAGAATAAGAGGGCATGGAGTGGCAATGAATATTATTTTACATTTAAAAAAATGGCCACAGGTGGTCACTCTGAGAAGGTGACATTTAGGTAAAGAGATAATGGAAATGAAGGTAGCACCTGTGCATGCAATAGACTTAAAGAAGTGTCCCAGACAGAACAATCCAGGCCAAAAGCCTTTGAGTCTCAAACGTTAACTAGCAAGTAATCCTGCGCATTTGGAGGGAAATGAGTTCTTTTTAATACCGAGGTTAATCATAACATATAGAGAGTTATAAGAGTAGTAGAGACACAACTAATGCCATCTGACTACGTATCTTGTGTATAGGAACGGTTTTGAATAATGAAAACTTGGGAGTTAGAGAGACGACTTGGGCAAGATGGTGGCACCGTTCGCACACTGCGTCTGATTAGCAGGAAAATCGGGGCTGCACAGTGACCTAAAGACCGAAATGAGAGCTACAAAACACCAGTGCTGCTGATTCCAAGAGGAGAGGGATTCACATTGTGTGGGGCACGAGTGGGTCCGACCCCTGGGCACCCAGATAACCCACAAAAATTCCCAGGGGGCAGGCCACATTAGCCGCCATCTTGGGAAGGACTGTAGGATTTCCCTGCAGCTTGGGCTCTAATCGCCTGTGTACTGCTTGCAAGATCCGGGACCGAAGGACTGTGGAGTATAGTCTGCTGCTTGCTGGATGGATCTGGGACGGAGAGTGAACAGGAAGAGCAGTCCTTGCACTGGACACAATCCACATTAGCTGCCTCCCAGGAAAGAGTGTGGGGCACCCAAGCTCCTTTGACCTCTGATCTCTCTTAGCACCCCAGCTGCTTACTGGCCTAGCCTGGCTGGGTCACAGAGAAGATAATCACACCCCTGCCATCCCATAACGGCCTGTGGAACTTCTGAGCATTTTGGAGTTCAGATTTTCCACAGCCACCCCAGCTGCTTACCAGCTGGGAACATACCTGATGGCCTGCAAAGCTGAATCCAGCTGAATCGCATTAGTTGCCATCCTGCGAGCAACTTCAGGCCTTGGTCTCTCTCCACCCACCCACCTGAAGCATATATCTCAGATACAGTTAAAATACAAGGCAAGCAAGTCAAGCAGAGACCTGCTCAGGCCACAATCCTAATTATCTGTGATCCTGCTATCCTGCGAGCAGATTCTGGCTCTGATCTCACCCTGCCCACTTATAGCCTATTGGCCTGATCCACCTAGGTCTCAGAGCAGAGACCTGTGCAGACCATACCTCAAATTAGCTGCTATTTTGTGAGCAGCTTGGGACACTAATCTCTCTTGGCCTGCCAGCGGCTTACCAGCCTAGCCCAGACAGGCCACAGAGAACTATCTGGAACACAGCAGATACACAGAGCCCTTTCCTTGGTTTGCTTAACCATTCCCTCCCCCCGCCCCATCTCGGGGCTCCTTCTAAAGTATTATATGCCCCATTCAGCCTGAAGAAACCTTAAGAGAATGACATCCCATTCCTTCTAATGGGGATTAGGTAGGTTTCTGTTTGCTCTATTGTTCTGCAAATGCTTATTTTCATCGGGTGGTGTTTATAAGTTATTATTGGTCTTATACAAAGAGTAAACTAGGCTGAACTCAAGGATGTCTCTCTTTTCCTTTATGTTTCATCCATAGGCAAAGAGATAGGAGCTGAAAAGAGAGAAAAGGGGATATAGAAATATAGAGGGAGGATAAAACAAAAGGTAGATAATTAAGCCTACTCCTTAATTCAAGGCCTTAATGTTACTCACAAAGAAGGTTATCTCTAAGTTCATTGGTATAGAATTTTGTATATTGATGCAAATCATGATCATGTCAAATACTAGTCTGATTTAGCACAAGAATATATATCCTAAGTCTAACAAATAGATATGATTCTATAGATGCATAAAGTAAAAGTTAAATAAGGTCTTCAAAAGCCTCAGAGACCCAGATAATATGACATTTAAAGATGTTTTATTATTCTAAGGACTCTTTGACAACAAGACAAGTTAACTCCTGACAATGCCCAGCTGACCTCAAAAAAGATGATAAGCATCAAAGAACCTCCTTATGGAGTTGGCTTCAAATGTGGCAAACATGCCACTGGCCAAAATGTCCTAGTTTCTGTCACACACAGAATTCTGTCTAAAAATGGGCAAGCTTAGATGCAGGCAGAAGTCAATGGCCGAACTCTGCCAAGACAGGGTAAGCAAGTCCTCAACAGTTCCTGCCTTGCAAATAAGTCTGGCAGAGATAATGGGCTAGAAGGCCAAAGATGAGACTCCAACAATATAGAGAGTGTTCAGTGACTGTTCAGGCAGTAAACTGTCTCAGTCATTTTTTCATTTTGGAAGCTCCTAACCTACACTACCGGTTCACTCAGGCATTTAAATTTTATTCCTTCTCAAGTCTCTGAGAAAGGTTGAAGACCAGATAGTTTAGTTTTCAAACAAGTTTAGTTTGTTAGGGGATAAGATCTTTTTAGAACAAGATAAAGGATCTAAGTTAATAGAGATCAGATATGATAGATATTGAATTTCATTCAGAAATTTGTACCCAATAAGATATGAAAGATGTTTATGTCAAATTTGACAAATACAAATATCCAAATCACTATGAATGTAACATTTATATAACTCATGATTGTCTCATGGTTCTCCCTTCTGTACGTAATTTGTTTATTCATGTGTAATAAAATAAATATATATGTTTAAAAATAATAAATAAATAAATAAATAAGAAAACTTGGATATATCTGAAACACTTGTGACTTAAAAGTCAGATAAAGAAAAAAACTATAATGAATACTCCCAAGAAAAGGTTATCAAGGAAGATGGGAAAAATACAATGTCAGAAAAATTAAGAACAATGAGTACTGTAAGGACATGGTAAATTATTTGATATTAACGAACAAAGCAAAAAGTAGAAAAATTAAACAATGTGGAAATTGGTACTGAGCTGGAATAATAGTTGCACTGATCTCATAAAATGGACTTTGTTATGTAGCAAAATAAAGCCAAAGTGCTACTTTACCTTTCTCAGTAGTATGTACCTTTGATGGCTCCTTGACTTAAACTATTTTTGTCAGTTTTTGTCAGCTTGAAACTATAAAACTCATTTCATAGGTTTATAATTTGTTTCATAAGGTGTACAAAGCATCAACCTTGTCTTAGTTAGGAAGAGGTGAACTAGCTGGTCTTGGAGGATTTTATTTTTAAGGATATAAAATGGGGTGGGGAGGGAAAGGTGAAGGAGGGATGTCAGTCAAAGCACATTGTATGAACTCTCAGAGAACTAATAAAAACTCGCATATGCACAGAATCTTTTTTTTTTTTTTAGAAAAATAAGCTAGCCAGCTGATTGTGTGTCCTCATTTATACTTGGAAAACCTGAGGATATGAATGAGTTGGCAGACACTCCATTAGAGTAGGAGACTGAGAGTGAGGACAGAGGCATGCACAGTCTCCACAAATGCATGTTACTTTGAATTTTCAAAATGTTTTAGTCATCCTCTGCTGTGTAATTAGCTCTAAAAAGCGCTTTCTCCAAGTTTGTGTTTTGCAGGTCAAATTGACAAGATGGAAAGTCTGAAGCTCAAGTCAGAACTAGCCGTGCTCCAGACTGAACATCCCAAGACCGATCCAACACATGCATGTAAACCCTCAGTCCTAAGCTTTGTGCTTTGGGACCTCTAGCTCCGTGAGCTCCTGTCACTCGGGCACATGAAAATCTGTTGCTCTCTTCCTGTGTGGTCATAAGGCTTCTTTCAACATGGTCCGCACAGACTGACACCATTTCCACATATCTCCTTAGTGTACCACAAAATAGATTGCTCCAGTAAACTTGTAGAAAAAAAGTGAAATTATCTTGAAGGCTGTCATCTCCCTGAGTGAAAAGATGAACTTCCAAACACCAGGTGAAGGTCAATCACAAAAGGCAATAAATGAGTAATGAACGTCCCATTAATTTAGCACTGTGGCCAGAGCCTATTTCTAGGAATAAATATATACACATAGTGAACATGCTTTCTGAAATCCTCATTATGTTTCCTTGCATCAGCTATAGGTGCTTTCCTATATGCACTGAACAATACTCATTGTTCTCGACAAATCTCTATATAGAAATCTAACTGAAATGTAGTTGTCCTTTGAACCTGAACATTTAGATCTTAAATTTTTTTCTGTTACTTACATTGTAGATTTACACTTTTCAGTCCTAGCAAATGTATTTCATACTTGGTTCTCTTTAAGCTATATTTCATTTCTAACAAAATGCATGAATAAGAAAGCAAGCCGTAGAAATTAGAAGATTGACATCAGCATCTTCTGATTGTGTGTTTTGAACTACACTTACAAGCTTATTTATTTATTTGTTTGTTTATTTATTTATTTATTTATTCAGTTTACATCCCAACTGTGACTCCTTCCCTCCACTCCTCCTGGCACTACCCTCCCTACCTCTTCCCCCATCTCCCCTCCCCTACTCCTCCAGAAAGGGGAGGCACCTGCCCCCCACCAACCCACCCCATCACATCAAGCTGAATCAAAGCTGAGCATATCCTCTTCTGTGGTGACCTGGTAAGGCAGTCACACCAGGGGCAAGTGATCAAAAAGCATGCAAGAAAGTTCTTGTCAGAGACAGCCCCTGTTCCACTTACTAGGTCTCATCTGGACAGCCTGCATCCTCCTTCCTCTGTGTTTCCACAGGGCATCTCTGCCAACACGCAGTGATGAAATGGTAGGCACCAGAGTTTGTGTCAGAGGCAGTCCCCCGCTTTCTCCTACCCCTTCCCCATATGAGAATGAGCTGTCCATTGGCTACATCTGAACAGGGGGTCTAGGTCCTCTGCTTGCAATGTCCTTGGTTGGTGTATCAGCTTATGCAGGGCCCCTGGATCCAGGTCCACGAGCTTTGATAGGCTCCTTGTGGAGCTCCTGTCAACACCACCCCCCCCCTGGCCTTCCATCCCCCAACTCTTCCATACAACTGGCTTCGCCTAGAGTCCAGCTTCAAAGCCCAGTATCTGTCCCAATCCCACGCCAGGTGGAGTCTCTCAGAGGACATTCTTCAGATGATGGACATCTAAGTTTTTTCCAGATTCTGGCTTTTAAGAATAAAGCTGCTATGAATATAGTTGAGCAAATGTCCTTTTGGTATGGTTGAACATCTTTTGAGTATTTTCCCAGATGTGGTATAGCTGGCCTTGAGGTAGAACTATTTCCAGTTTTCTGAGAAAGAACCAGATTGATTTTCAAAGTGGTTGTACAAGTTTACATTCCCACCAGTGTTCCGCTTTTTCCACATTCTCACCAGCATGTGCTGTCACTTGAATTTTTGATCTTAGCCACTCTGATTGGTATAAGGTGGACTCTCAGAATCCCTTTGATTTGCATTTGCAAATGATTTTGATTTGCATTTCTCTGATGGCTAATGAGTTTGAGCATGTTTTATGTGCTTCATTTTTTGAGAATTCTCAGTTTAACCTTGTAACCTGTTTTTTTAATTGGATATTTGGTTTGCTAGTGTTTAATTCCTTGAGTTCTTTATGTATGTTGGATATTAGCCCTCGGTCAGATATAGGGTTGGTGAAGATCTTTTCCCAGTTTGTAGGCTGCTGTTTTGTTCTGTTGTTCTTTGCCTTACAGAAACCTTTCAGTTTCTTGAGGTCCTATTTATTAATGGTTAATCTTAGAGCCTGAGCTGTTAGTATTGTGTTCAAGAAGTTAGCTCCTGTAACAATGAGTTCAAGGCTGATTCCCAATTTCTCTTCTAATAAATTTAGTGTTTCCAGTTTTATGTTGAGGTCCTTGATTCACTTGGACTTGAGTTTTGTTCAGAGGGATAAATATGGATCTATTTGCATTTTTTCTATATGTAGATATTCAGTTAGACCACCACCATTTGTTGAAGATGCTATCCTTTTTCCATTGTATGGTTTTGGCTTCTGTGTCAGAATTAAGTGTCCATAGATGTGTGGGTTTATTTCTGGGTTTTTTATTCAATTCCATTGATCAACAAGTCTGTTTCTATTCCAGTGCCATGCAGTTTTTATTGTTTTTGCTCTATAGTACAGCCTGAAGTCATGGATGGAGATACCTCCAGAAGTCTTTTCATTGTACAGGATTGTTTTAGCTATTCTGTTTTTCTTTTCTTTTTTTTTTTTTTCTTTTTCCATATCAAGTTGAGAATCATTCTTTCAAGGTCTATAAAGAATTGTTTTGGTATTTTGATGGGGATTTCATTGAGTCTATAGATTGCTTTTGGTAAGAAGGCCACTTTTACCATGTTATTCCTACTGATCCATGAGCATAAGAGATTTTCCCATCTTCTGATCTCTTCTTCAATTTCATTCTTCAAAGACTTGAAGTGTTTGTCATACATGTCTTGCACTTCCTTGGTTATACTTGTTTAGAGTTACACCAAGATACTTTATATGATTTGTGGCTATTGTGTTGTTCCCCTAATTTCTTTCTCAGCCCATTTGTCATTTGTATATAGGAAGGCTTTTTAGTTTTTGAGTTAATTTTGTATCCAGCCATTTTGCTGAAGGTGTTTATCAGCTGCAGGAGTTCTATGGTAGAATTTTTGGTGTCATTTATTTATGCTATTATGTCATCTGCAAATAGGGGTATTTTGAATTCCTCCTTTCCAATTTGCATCCCCTTGGTCTCCTTTAGTTAAATTATCACTGTAGCTAGAACTTCAAGTACTATATTGAAGCGCTATGGAGAGAGTAGGCAGCCTTGTCTAGTCCTTGACTTTAGTGAAATTTTTTTAGTTTCTCTTCATTTAACTGGATTTTGGCTATTGGCTTACTGTACATTGCCTTTATTATTATATCCCTGGCCTCTCTAAGACTTTTATCATGAAAAAGTGTTGGATTTTGTCAAAGTTTTTCTGCATCTAATAAGATGATCATATGATTTGTTTTCTTTCAGTTTGTTTCTATAATGTATTACATTGCTAGATTTTTATGTGTTGAACTATCCCTACATCTCTGGGATAAAGCCTACTTGATCATGGTGGATGATGTATTTGGTGTGTTTGGGAATTGTGTTTGTAAGAAACATACTAACATAATAGATTTGAAAGTAGGATCTATCCTTCTGTTACATACAAGAAACACACATTAACATCAAGGGTAGACAGTGCTTCAGAGTAAAAGGATGGAGAAAGATATCTCAAGCAAATAAACCTGAGAATCAAGCTGACTGAGATAGTTTAATATCTGACAAAACTTCAATCCAAAACCAATCAGAACAGATAAGAGAGAACACTACATACTCATCAAAGAAAAATACACCAAATGGAGATTGAAATTCTAAATACCTATGCACCAAACATTCAAGTCAATAAAAAGAAACATTATTACAGCTAAAATCACATATTGAACTCCTCCACAGTGACTGTGTGTGACTTCAAAAGCCCATTCTCACCAATAGACAGGTCATCCAGACAAAAACTAAACCATCCAGAAATGCTGAAGTAAACTGATGTTATAAACCAAAGAATCCTAACAGATATTTACAGAATATCCACCCAAACCCAAAAGAATAAACCTTCTTCTCAGAACTTTGTGGAATTTTCTTTAAAACTGATCATGTACTTCTAAGCAAAGTTAGTCTCAAAAGATACATGAACAATGAAATAACACCCCACATCCTATCTGACTACCATGGATTTATGTTGGATATCAATAATGACCAAAAGAACAGAAGGTTTTCAAAATCATGGAAAATGAACAACTTTTTTCTGAATGAAAAAACAGTAATAAATCAAGACAGAAATTAGAAAAAAACTTCCTAGTATTGAATGAAAATGAAAACACGAGTTACACAAATGTATGAGATCAAATAAAGATGGTTCTAAAAGACAAGCCCATAGCATGAAGTGCTGACATTAAAAAAAAGCTGGAGAGATATCATAATTAGCAACTTAATAACATGCTTGAAAGCTTTAGAATAAAAAGAAGAAATAACACTCAAAAACAGTAGATAGCTCTTTGATGCTCATCATCTTCTTTGTGGTATGCTGGGTGTTGCCAGGAGTTACCCAATCTCATTGTCAATGAATCTTTAAAGAAATAAAAACTTTTTAAAATGCCATATTCTGCATTTCTCTGGGGTATCTGAAGACATTGTCTTTCTATAGAGTCATATGTATCTAAGATGTATATTCTTGTGATAAAAGTAGGCTAGCAATTGACATGACCATGATTTAATCTACTAACATTTAATTTGTATAACTTATTTCTCTTAAACAGCTTGCTATAGCACTTTCAAAGAATTGGAAGTAAACCTTGTATAATTGAGTTACAATAATACACACACACACACACACACAATGGGCACAATAACTCATATTAGAATATACATATATATTATATATAATGTGTGTGAAGAATAATCTTACATTTGAATTCTATGCCACTGTATCTAGAACTTATTTTTCATCTATATACAAAATTCTATGGAGATGGTTTCAAATGTGGCAAACTATCCACTGGGCAAAAGGTCCTCATTTCTACCACAGACAGAATTCTGCCTTTAAAAAGGGCAAGCTGGATGCAGGCAGAGTCGACAGGCAAACTCTGCCAAGACAAGGTAAGCTAGTCCTCAATAATTCCTGTCTCACAAATATGTCTGTCAGATATATTGGACCAGAAGGCTGAAGAAGATGCTCCAACATTATAGAGAGTTTCGGGTGACTATTCAGGCAGAAAACTGTCTCTGTCATGTTTTCATTTGGAAAGCTACTAACCTGTACTCCCAGCACATTCAGATAATCAAGTTTACTCTTTCTCACGTCTCTGAGGGAGTTGAAGACCAGGTAGCTTAGTTTTACAATGAAGCTTAATTGTTTAGGGGTTAAGATGCTTTTAGTTCTAGATAGGTGTTCTAAGTTGATAATGACAGTTTGTGATGGAGATTGATTTACATTTAGAAATTTAGATGCACCAAGATAGGAAAGATGTCTTCTTCGAAGCTGTCAAATACAAATAGCAAAAACGCTAAAAATGTAACATTTATATAATTCCTGATTGTGTCATAGTTCTTCTTGCCAGAGGTAATCTATTGTATATATGTGTAATAATATAAATTAATATATACAAAAATAAAATAATTTTTAAAAAGAAAAGAAAAATAAGAGTAGATAGCAAGAAATAATCACGAGGACTAAAATCAATATAATAGAAATACATAACAATAAAAATACAAAGAATCAATGAAATGACAAATTAGCTCTTTCAGAAAACCAGTAAGATTGAAAAGCCCTCATCCAAATTAAATAAAAAGTAGAGAGAGATAATCCAAATTAACACAGAAACAAAAAGGAGAAGAGAACAACAAATACAGAGGAATTCCAGAGACATACATTAGAAACATGTGTTCAAATTATAAAATGTACACAAAACAGATAAAGTTCTCAATATATACCACTATCAAAGTTAAATCAAGACTGTACAAGCAATTTCAGAAACAGAGGAAAACTGCCCAGTTCTTTTTATGGGGCCACAGTTACCAAGATATCCCAACCACATAAAGACCCAACAAAGAAAGAGAATTAAAAGCCTATTTCTCTTTGAAGCACAGATGCAAAAATTCTATTTACAAACCAACTTGTAAACTGAATCCAAAAACACATCAAAAACATTATTCACCATTATCCAGTAAGTTTCATCCCAGAGAAGCAGAAGTGGTTCAACATCCGTAACTCAATAAATGTAATCTACCATATAAGTATACTGAATGACAAAACCACATGATCATCTCATTAGATAAATAAGATGCTTGTAACAATATCCCAAACCTCTTCATGTTAAAAGTCCTGAAAAGACGACAGATACACAGGGGATACCTTGACATATTAAAGGCAGTTTACATCAAGTCCATTGCAACATCAACTCAAAGCATTTCCATTAAAATTGGGAACAAGACAAGGTTGTCTTCTCTCCCCATACATATCTATTTCATTATTTCTTAGCTAGAGCAGTAAGACAATAGATGGAGATCAAGGAGACACACATTGAAAGATGCAGATATTATGATAGTATACATAAGTGACCTTAGAATTCCACTGGTAAACTCCTATGGTAATAAATATCTTCAGTAAAGTAGCAGGATACAAAATTAACTCAAAAGAAAAAAATCAGTAACTCTCCTACATACAGAAGACAAGTAGATTGAGAAAGCAATTGGGGAAACAACATCTTTCACAACAGCCTCAAAAATATAATCTATCTTGTGGGTAACCCTAAACAAGAAAGTGAAGGGCTTGTATTATAAAAATAAGACATTAAAGAATTTTTTTTCTTGCTCAGGACTCTTGGAGATCATCTTTATTTTATTTTTTAATATATTTTATTAATTTATTCATATTACATCTCAATTGTCATCCCATCCCTAAAGAAAGAATTTTAAAGATATATTGAAAAATGGAAGGCTCTCTCATGTCCATGGATGTATAGGATTAATATAGTAAAATTGGCTATCCTGCTTAAAGCAATGCCAATCAAATTTCAACACAATTCTTCAGAGACCTTGAAAGGGCAGTTTTCAGCTTCATATTGAACAAACAAAAAACAGGATAGCTAAAACATTCTTGAATGTTAAGGAATTCAAATTGTATTTATGAGCTATAGAAATAAAAACACATGGTAAAGTAGAGAGTAGAGGACTGGGGTTGGAGGGAGGAATCTCTCTAGGATGGGGAAATAGAAATGAAAGGTATAGGTAGATGTGCAGGGGACTTGAACAGTAGTATCATTAAGAGTTGGAAAGAGAAGAGGGGATGAGGGAGGGAATAATAGGAGGGACAAATAAAATTAAGGGCCATTTGAGAGATTGTATAGAAACCTAATACAACAGAAGCTTCCTATAATATGACATATATGAAGGTGACCTAAATAAAATACTCAAAGAATGGGGCAGGCAGAGATGCAATTGGACATCTCTCATGACCAAAGGAAGTATCTAGTCCTAGGAATAGGTTATTTAGAATAGAGTTATTGGCCAAATGGGTCTCATGGGTACCCCCAAAACAATTCAAGCTATTGCCAAGGCTTGTGGTGACTCTCTACAAATTGTAGAGAAGTCCCTATGACTGAAGACAACAGTCATTCAACTTATTGAACATGGGCAAGTCAAGCTGGTGCCTACCTGGGCCCTTCACACTGAGAACTAATATTCATGGAACAACACTGTATTCTGCACGATACCAAAGGAGACAAGTAAATACCATCTGTGCTACAAACCCTTCATTCCACAATGGTGACTTGTCTGTATAATATGCTGGGGCAATAGTAGCTCGAAGCTCGTGGAAGTAACCAACAAATATCTGAATTGAATTAAGGTCAATGGGCCAGGGGCCTAGGGTAAAACCAAATACTGCTGTTCCACTAAAAGAACTAGCAATAAAATGACTCCTAATGATGTTCTTCTATATTCATAGATCAATGAGCTCAGCCATCGTCACAGAAGCATGAGGACAAATACAGAAGCATACAGCCAGACGAGATGCAGAGGCTTAGAACATCCGGCCCTAAATGACATTTCTCTGACAAATCCCTTCCCTCGGGACTCAAGGAACACTGCAGAACAGAAGGTAAGATGGGTGTCAGAGCCAGAGGAGATGGAGGACAGCAAGGAGCCAAGCTCTTCTAGACACAGCAGGGCAGGCACACCTAAACCCGCGTATTGTGGCAGCATGCACAGGCCTGCATAAGCCTGGGCCTGATGGGGTCTCAGAGCTGACCATGAAAGTAGAAATAGGTCCACATCCCTAACCCAGAAGGTATATCCAACTGACAAACTGCTCACAAAGGCAAAATTAGTTTTCTCCAAGGTTCTTTCACTATGTAAATGAACCACTCATAAGGCCAGGCACCATGCCCAGTAGTCGCTAGCCAACACAAAACAAGCCCAGCGGCATCTTTGGAGGTTCTTTGTCTCATCATGTTAATTCAGAGCATTTGTTATGATCCAGCTTTTTTGGTGTTATTTTGTTTTGTTTTCTGACATAACAGGTCTGCATATATTTTGGCTTCTGGATTTGGGGTTTTTATGGGGGTCCTGAGTATGTAAATGTATATCTGCCTCTGCATCTATATGTGGTTTTTGTGCTTTTTCTTTGGTTCTTTTCCTTGACTGGTTGTTTTTCATATAATAATTTGTTTGTTTTCAATTTATTTTATTTTATCGTTATTATTTTGATGCCTGTTTAGTTTCTCCTGAGAGACAGAAAGGGCCCGGATCCAGACAGAAAGGAAGCGAGGAGAAAGTGAAAAGAGTAGGAAGGAAAACCATAATTAGAATATATTGTATGAAAAATGTATTTTAAATAAAAGAAAATTTCATTTAATATAATCTTCCATTTAAATTGTGTTTAAAATTTTTTCAGTAAGTATCAGCTTTTTGAGAATAAAGGGAGAATATTGTCTGTGTCTTTCATCCTTATAGTAGTGATGTCACTAAAAAGACAAATATGATTCATATATATAAATGGGAATATGGGGGGGGAAAGTGGGGGGAGAATGACTTATGTGGCGTTATAAGAAATAAAATAGCTAAGGCAGAGTACATATAGGATTTCTGTGGGGATAAAAGTTACTATTTTACATAGGATGGTAGTAAGAGGGCTCTTTGAAGCCGACAGAAGAACAAAGACATAAAAGAAACAGAGAGTGATCCATGTGTAGATTAGGGGAGAGCTTCGCAGGCAAAGGCAACACAGAATCCATGACATCTTAGCAGAAGGGGCTTTGCTTAATTGAGGAACAGCGATAAGCATCGGTGTTTGGATGTGCTCAATACACCCTTGATAAATGAAGTAATTAATGTGTTCTCACAGGCAGAGCTCTTGAGAAGCAAAATAAAATCATTTTAATTTACCTCCTCTTCCTTATGTTAAAAATGCCAATGAAGAGGAAAAGATGGAAAATAGGAGAAGGAGACGGGGGGGGGGGGGTCTAGAGAATAGATAATTAAGTAAGGACTGATTGCATGATTAGCTCTTTTGCGTTTTCACAGTTGCTTATAAGCCGTAAGTTTGAGGTAGTCAGACGCTATGCAGAATAGCATGCAGATCTATTTAAAATTAGTGTATGCACCATTTGCCAAAGCCCAACCATATTGTTAGGCTGTCATGTTCACTTCTGAAAGATTCACTTCACTGTATGAAAATCTAAATTTTATTTAATTGGAGTTATGTATTACTAATTGATCCTTCCCACTCTTCACATTTCTTATCATTTAAAACACACTAGTTACCATGGAAACAAAGTCATTGAGTGAGGGCAAATCTTAGTGACATCCACAAGTGAAATATTAAATCACTTACTATAATGGCTGTGCAATTTATAGTAGTTACTTAGAAAAGGTTTCACGGATAGAGTGAAGGGGAAGGGGAAAGTATGTTCAGCCATCAAGTGTTTCCTGCCCCCCCCCCATCAGTGATGATTTCCATCAGCCAATACCTTCATAAATCTTCTCCCATTTTAGACACATTTTGCCATAGAAATGATCTTAGAAATTATAGTTTCAGTTGCCCTGAGGCAAAATGACAGATACAGACCTACAGCCTATACCCTACATACTGCCTTCTATTCAAAACCCTTGCTTCTTTCTAGCTGCCTCTTCACATATAGGCATTGCTTTCTCAGCCCAGATACTCCTTTGTATCAGAGGAGCCTGTCTTGGTTCAAGAAAATCCCCAGACAGACAGCTGCTCAAGCCGTGAGGTTTCAGGCAATGAAGCAATTGTGCATATGAAGCCATGACTTTTCACCCGTCGTGGCTCATGCATGAATTCTACCACTTATTTCTGTTTGTTGAGCATTGTCTTCTCTAGACTCTCTCTCCTAAACTCATTACACAACTTGCAGAATTTAAAGTATGAACACTATTCAGAAGTTTCATCATGAGAAGATGAAACCTCTCCATGAGGAAGCTGCTTTCAGTGGTCAAGTATAAAGAAATCAGAGAAGTCCTACCATTAAGCTCACAGCAATAGCATTGGAGCGTTGAGATCCTGAAACAGACATAGGAAGCCAAGTAAGAAGTGGATGCAGGTAATAAGTTTTGGATGTCAGGAAAGGATAAAAAGCCAGGGGTAGTGAAAGACAAAACCAGGAAGTCCAATATGAGAATACTTTGTGAATGACTGAAGAGAAGACTACACATAGGGAAAAAAAGAAGCCACCATTAATATTTGCAACAATCTATGTAAGCTCTCCATTGCAATGCTGAGTGGAAGAAATTAAGCCTCAAGTGACATGTGTAGTATAAAGCTATTTATGCTAAGTCTAAGAGCAGACTGAGTACAAATGGATGTTCTGAGGTGCTCAAAATCTCCTATATTTTGATCTTGGTGGTCGCCACATAGGTATAAGCATATACAAATTTATATATATATATAATTGGTGAACTTTTTGCAATGTATGTTTCAATTTTCTAAAATTTTTTTAAAGAATGCTTTAGGAAGATGAGAAGCACAACAGACAACAGATGCTAGATTCTGTCAGGATCTTCAAGGAATTATTTAGAATGAATCTCAACACTGCTTATCTGGAACATTAGCTCTCTTCCTGGCATGGAAATGACAAGGGCATCCCCAGGGATCCACGCCATGAATCCAGAGATGCTCTGAGTCAGAGAGCAAACGATGCCCAGTTCACACTGAAGGCACAGGCTGTGTCAGCACAGCGATGGCCAGTTCAGAACTAACATCTTGGACTGTGGCTGGAATCAGAAGCAGGGGAGAAAATGAGAAGCAAAATTCGCATGTCTAACTCATATGGACCCTCCTTCCAGTCCAAGACCACTGTACATTACATGACATGGATGTCCACCTCAAGTCCTAGTTGCTATGACCAGGGTAACCTTAGTGAGCAACGGGGAAAATAAAATAAAGGCAATAAGTATGCCTCAGATAAAATAGGAAGCATTTGTGATCGCCATTGACTCTGGAAGAAGAAAGCTGTTAGGTTATGGGAAATGGCTATGGAGGTGTATACTGGTGGTTCTCATTGTCAACCTGACCACATATAGAATTACCCAGACACACCCCTGTGTGTATGTGACGTCATTTCTGGTGAGGTTT
Organism: Acomys minous; assembly: GCF_964271855.1. Taxonomy (NCBI): domain Eukaryota; kingdom Metazoa; phylum Chordata; class Mammalia; order Rodentia; family Muridae; genus Acomys; species Acomys minous. The sequence continues at coordinate 13,819,123 of NC_140487.1, forward strand.
GTCTAAGGAGGGAAGACGGATCCTGAATGTAGGTTGCACTAGTCCACAGTCTCACTAGCAGAGCACGAGCAATCAGCTCTCTGCTTCCTGATGGATACAATGTGGACACATGCCTCATGCTCCCATCGTATGCAAGATGCCTTCCCTACTTTGACAAACTATGTCGTGAAGTATAATGCATTCCTGCATTCCTGGGTGCCCTCCTGCTTCTACTGAGACACTGGCGGGGTTATAAGCAGAGGATCAAGATCCTTATTCATGGACACAAGCTGACCAGTACCAAGATGCCTTCGGTGACAGAGTTAGAAAGCTAGGAAAGTTGGGGAATATTTAACTTTCTGTGCATGCTCTGCACAGAATCCACTTCAGTGCAGGCTGGGAAGACTCACTGACTACTTAAGAAACTTCTTTCCTACAAATAACTTTGAGCACTTTGTAACCATTTTTAGAGAAGGGGCGGGGCTGAGAATGGTTCTCCTTAGATTCAAATTAAGCACATTCATATACATTAGTGTCTCTATGTGACCCCAGTTATATCACAGACTTGACTCTGTCAGGGTACAGCTGCTGTAACAGCACTTAACATTCTTTATGGAGAACTTCCAATAGGCAGAGAGAGTTAATAAAACCTATTAATCATACAAATCCCTGTTACAGGTATGGTTGTTGCCTGGATACAACCTACCTACTTTCACTCTCTGTTTTCTGTAGCCTTTACAGAAAACACCAGAGCCCAAGATGTCACTCTGTGGATTTAAACCAAACAGGACATTCTGCTTGTTAGCTTCTATTATTTCATATCCTAATACCAAGGTGAACATACATCTTTTCTTATTTCTTGGGAAGTGTAAAACTAGGAATTGTGGGTCCCCTTGCACTCATAGTCTGAAACGGAGCCAAACTCATAGAAGAAAGCAGAATGAGGCCAGTGTGTGTTGAAGCATTCTCAAGTGCACAGCACGCTGGGGCTTCCAAATGAGAGCCCAAACTTTCCGTATTATTTAAGACACATTGAGCTGACTTATTAGTCAACTGCTAATTATTTTATTGTGATTTATCCTGCCTTATGCTTACTTTTCACTTAAGTCTGTGGAGCATACCCTGGGGTCTATGCTTTCCATTGAGGACATTTTCCACAGTCACTTTCCACAATCATTATATAACGTATTTCAAATTAGTTAGAATAAAATATATTTCTTCACCTCATCAAAGCCAAAGTATCAAGTGTAAATTAAAACATACTTGTTAATCTCTTCATATTCTTTGTGACTATTGTGAGGAAATCCAGATTTAATCAGAAACTCCAGAGCTACCCAAATTAATCTGAGACAGCTGAGAGGTTCTAGAGTGCAGAAGTATCTTTGCAAGAATTTAATCTACGGTGAGAGTAGAAAAGCAAGGTGACTTGCATTCTGTCTCTGCAAGAAAAAAAAAATCTGAAGCCAGAGAACTGGCTTGGCTGGTAAAGTGCTGGCTGCGCAAACATAAGGACCTGAGTTCAGATTCCTATAAAAAGCCAGGCATGGTTCACACTTGTAACTCCTGTGCTGCATGGGTACAAGGAGCGGGCACAGCAGGGCTAGGTAGATGATTGAAATTCACTGGCCAGCCATCCTAGATCTATCATAGAGCTGTGAGCTCAGTACATGATCCTATCGAAAAGAAGAAGAAGAAGAAGAAGAAGAAGAAGAAGAAGAAGAAGAAGAAGAAGAAGAAGAAGAAGAAGAAGAAGAAGAAGAAAGAAGAAGAAGAAAGAAAGAAGAAAAGAAAAAGAGAAAATGGACAGAAGGACACCCAGACTCTGCCTATGACTTGCAGTTGCACGTGCTCGCACTTGCTCATCCACCTTCACACACTGTGGTGATTTAAATAGCAATTTTCCCTCATAGGTTCTTACACTTGAATGTTGTCATTAGGATGTGGCCCTACTTGAGACGGAATAGAAGGTGTGGCTTATTGGAGCACATGTGGCCTTTTTGGGGAAAAAAAATGTGTCGCTGTCGGGTAGGCTTTGGAGTTTGAGAAGCCTAAGCCACGCCCAGTGACTCTCTTTCTCCTCCTGTTGCCTGTAGATCATCCAGTCATCCCAGCATCCAGGATCTCGGCTCTTTCTCCAGCGCCATGTCTGCCCGTGTGGTGCCATGCCTCCTCCCATGCTGAGAATGGACTAAACCTCTGAACCTACAAGCCAGCCCCAATTAAGTGCTTCCCTTTATAAGAGCTGCCACGGTCATGATGTCTCTTCACAGCAATCAAACACCGACTCAGATACACACAAGCACACAGCAAATAATCAGAGCAACTGAACACACAAAAATATCACTTAGATGCTGAGGTTTAACGTAAAAGATAACACTTCCTTTACAATCCTTCTACTCATTAACTTTAAAATAAAGTGGGGATGGAGAGATGGCTCAGCCATTAAAGGCTAGGCTCACAACCGAAAATATAAAGTAAAGTGAAGGAGTAAAATAAAAAGCCTCTGATTAGTAAATTGTGTTACAACATTTATATTTAGCCTTTTATATTTTTGGTTGTGAGCCTAGCCTTTAATGGCTGAGCCATCTCTCCAGCCCTATGTTTAGCCTTTTATGTATCAATACCACTATATACTAAATTGGTATTAGTGTCATTAATTATCATTATTTAATTATACTTAAATATTATTAATTATCCTTAAAGTTATGAAGCCAACAGACTTCACAGATGTTTATCATGAATCTAAATCTGTTCTTCTGCCTTTTTCCACCATGTGCTCAGATGTCTGGCCATGGCCTCATGTTTGAGTCGAAAGTAATTCTACTTAATGTCTCTGGGAGGCCACAAGTCTACCTTTCATATCTCTGAATTATGACTTTATTTGGCTCCATTTTAAATTAGGAGGGGAATATTCTGAATTATGTTGTTAGCAATAAAGATTCTCTTTGCTGATGGAATGTTTTTACTTTGCTTTAAAAATAAATACCCAACCAAACGTATCTAGTATTCATATTTCAAGAAAATTACTTTGTACTGTTAATATTGTGAGTTGTTTAGGCTTGTATGAGGTGGGTGGGGGGAGTTAGGATTGACATTTTGCTCATTTCTTGTTTTCAACCAATTATATAGAACTGGTGAATGTTATTGGTAAGCTAGATTACTTCAAAATAAATAATAATTTCACTTGGTCACTCAGAAAACAATCAAGGCTGACTTTTCCTTCATTCTTCAAATCATCTGGTTCTGATCTGGCCATAGACTGGTCCTTTTCCACAATACTGTTCAGACTGTTACTAATCACTCTGGGAAATGGAAAACTAGCATGTCAAATCATCTATTGGCTTTATACATTTGGATTTTGTTCACACTTACACACTGAAGCAAATCTCATGGCCATGCCTGAAGGCAAAGAAATGTAACCCAATGTGCCCTAAAGGAACAAACAAAAATAAGTAATAAACAGAGCTAATGAATACTAAGCCATCAGCCAATAAATTGTGCTCTGTTCTAGTCCTCCAACTTCCTACCTTGTCATCCCCATCTACAGCAGTGGGAGAAGAGATATCTTAGGAACAGCCCTTCCCTCTGCTCCGGCCATCCAGGGATGCAGCTACGTGTTTTCTTGGCTGTTCTCGTCATCTACTCCTAGTGTTCTCCTGCCCTTGTTTGTCACAATCATGTTAGCTTCTCCCACTCCGGACGTGTCTCACTTTGTCCTTACCATTGCTATTTCTTCTTAGATGTTCCCTCTTGCTGCTCTTCCTCACAGCTGTATGTTTGAGAATGAATTTACATGGCCCCAGAACTGCCTCCTTCACTCCCATCCATGGCTCAACTCACTGACCTGGTGATACCTTAACTGCTTTCACTGAAGTCACCAATGACTACGCTGTCAAGTCCAGAGCACACAGGTGTAAACTCACGCACTTAACTCTGGGAGGATTTGGCTACTTATTCCTCTTTGAACTCTTCACTCTGGTTGTTTCTCCAGCAACGTTTTCTGGGTTATCTTTCTACTTCTTCAAAAGCTTCTGCCCCCACTGTATGAATGGATCTAACTTGATACTTGCTCTTTAATAATCTTATTCTCATGTTCCTCCTTAAGTGTCAAGTTACCAATGTGCTGATGATACTCAAATCTATCTGCAAAGAGCCGGTGCAATTTCAGGTATACTACACAGGGCACTATCCTCTACTCCCTTGTGTGTCTTCATGTAGAAACAATAACTTAAATTCAAGATACTTGACTTCATAGCAGAAGAAAGCTTTCTTTAACTAAAACTAAAAGGAAAAAATAAAACATCATTTTACTAGCACTTCGCTAAACTTCAACAAGCCAAACTCTAATATGTCTATTTATTTGCTTAATATCTCTTATTTCTGTAATTGCACAGTGGATTTTTAATGAACAGTTATAAACTATCATTGCAGTATTACTAAGTAGCTTTTATCTGAATATCTTCGCTTTCAGGCACTGGTTCTTGGCAGTTCTGGTTTACCCAGTTAAATGGAATTGCCAAGGCGTGCAGAATCTTCTAGTGATATCCTGACTTTTGAAGCAGTTAAAGACTGGACAGTTGCACTAACAAGCAGTCCGGAAACATCAGTACTTCATAAAATAAATAAATATTAAATAAACAACGAGCAAATAGACAAACAAATAAACAGAAACAGGCTCACTTTTCACGCACCATGCATGGCTTAGGCTTACTGGAAACTAGTGGGCAGCAAGAATTTTAATCACTCTATGAAGTCTCTTGATATGAGCTTTGCCACTAGGTAGGTGGCTAGCATGGCAGTCCTACAACCATCAAGAACAGGGGTACCATCATGTTAAAAATGCATAGCACATTCAAAACACAGAAATTAGCTTTCAGTTGGGGGTGACGTTCAAGGAGACAATAGTATATGACAGGAAGTTGCTCATGAGACTGAGGGGAGGTAAACTTGTCCACTTGCAGAGGTGGGACAGTCAGGAGACTAACTACACTTTCATGGGAGCTAAGTGTCTGGTAATTCATTGTGATGATCACCCATGGCTGTGGTGAGCAACTGAATTTACAAAAAGGGGGTGTGTCCAGGCCGCACCATCTGATTGGTTCTCTGCCAGGTGACTACCCCTTTATGCAGGACTATGCTACCTCCACCACACACTCTGGCATTTTGCATAAATACTTTGGTAAGATTTTTTTTTCTGGAGCCAAGCAGAACCAGACTGGATCCAGTTTCTATTGTGTATGCAGTTTTTTTTTTAATGTATTCAAAAGTACTCTGAGGTCAATAAAGCACAGCCAAGGGGGAAAGACAAAACACAAATAAAACAAAAACCCACTGTTGGAGGCCATGCTTGCATCATGTGTTTATTTAGACAGAGTTTTTGTTGTTTTGATATTTTATTTCATTCATTTTATTTTGTTTTTGAGACAGAGCTTTAATAAAGCACTAAATGTTAAATGAGTTCTTAAGGAGAGGCTCTTAGTCCAAGAGTACCAGTGTGCTTATTAAAAAGTGTAAAGACACAAGAGTGCTTGCAGATAGAGAATACCATAAGACAAACTAGAAGATAGCCATTAGCAAATCAGGAACTAAAACTACGGAAAAGTTAGTTGACAGTGGATAGTTGCTTGGGCAGGAAAGTAACTCTGTTTGTAGGTATGTGGCCACAGGTAGATTTCCCATGTGCCAATGGGATGGCCCCACACTCATGCATATTTGGGCAGTAGGTTTTCAATAACAACAACAAAGGGATAAGCATCACGTTGGGAGGGATAAATATGATCATATTTCATTGTATAGATTTATGAGTTCTCAAAGGTTTTTTATTGTTGTTGTTTTGTTTTGTTTGTTTGTTTGTTTGTTTGTTTCTGAGATAGGGTTTGTCTGTATAATAGCCCTTGATGTCTTGGACTTGCTTTGTAGACCAAACTGGCCTTGAACTCACAGAGATCCACCTGCCTCTGCTACCCGAGTGCTGGGATTAAAAGCGTGAGCCACCACACCAGTATACACACACACACACACACACACACACACACACACACACACATGTCAATTCATTTAATTTGTTTTCTCTTTCTACTTCTCCTTTCCACTCTGTACATCAGGCTGGCCTTGAACACAGAGATCCTCCTGCCTCTGCCTCCTGAGTGCTGGGATTAAAGTCTTGAGCCACCATGCCTAGCCCAATTCTCAGAAATTTTAAAGCTGGAGGTATCTTGATTTGAGACTTCCCATTTATTGCAATAGGAGAAAATAAATTTCTGCATTGTGAACCATGAAATCAAGGAGTAAGACAAAACAAAGAACTCACTAGGCCCAATAATCTTATTCATCTGGACACTGTCTCCTGGGACATTCAAAGGATCCTATTCAAGTATCTACCACAACCACTGGAAATATATTCAAAGCATAAAAGATACCTCATTGTCCAGAACAGACCCAACAACACCTTTGAAAAGCCACCCCATTAAAACTATTCTTTTCCAGGGTGGAGTTCACACATTCTGAATGAGCAACTCAACAGGAGAAGAATGGGCTGGTGACAGGATGTGGGTGGAGCTTAAGGGAGATGCTAGCAACCATGGAGAAGCCTGCCACTCTGCCACTGTTAGTCCTGAAACACAGCATTTCCTCAGCAATACATAACAGAAGGCTTTGTTTGGTCTTTGTGGCAGCCTATATGCTTTTTTTTTTTTTCAAGGAGTGGTCACCTAGGAAAATGTCCTCAGATGCATCACTGATCTTTTCCAGATCTATATTAATGTGGTATGTTTTCTATGCTAGATTTCACAGGACCAAAAATTTTTTTTAAGTTTTGCATCATTTAAAAGACAATACTGCAAAGTTCTATAGATTTAGTTATTGCATCTATACCAAATCACAACAACAACTTGGTATTTTTTGTGTTTAATACAAGGCAGACATGGTTCTAATTAAGATACAAAACAAGCAACACTCTGGGCACACTGGCCTCAGTAAGGGTCTCTACAGTGAGGCATAAGGATGAACGTTAGGTGCCAACGACTTTATTAGCATTAACAATAACCAAATTGAAACCTGCAACTAACATTCTGTCCTTGGCATTCTTCTTTACCACAGATCAGTGTCTCCCTTGGCCATCAACAGAACAGTTCCCTGCTGGGGTGGCTGTAAACTAATACAGAGATCCATGACTGGACAATGTGCAGAGACTGAGAGACAGTGGAGCACTCCATCCTAATGGAGTGTCTTCATCAGACCCTTCCCCTAAGGGCTCAGGGAACTAGGTGGAACACAAAAAGGAAGGATTTTAGGAGACAAAGACGGTAAAAGATACCAAGGAAGCAGTGTCTTCCAGACACAGCAGGACCAATGCTTATACAAACTCACTCACGCTCTAGCAGCATGCACAGAGCCTGTGCTGAATCAAGCAGGATGAGGTTCCAGTGCTGGGGAGGAAACTGGATACAAGCTCTCATCCTGAATCCGGAAGCTATCTCCAATTGACAACTGCCCCCAAAGGAAAAATGAGTTTTCTCCAATGGAGTCTCAATGGGTATACAACCCACACATGAGGGAGGCCCCATGCCCAGTAGCAGATGGCCAACACACAATAACTCAATGGGTTTTTAGGAGACGCTTTGTCCCATAATGTTTTGTTTGGGCATGCTTTACCTTACTTTTCTTTTGCACATCTATTATGGGGACTGATTTTCTGTTTTTATGGTGTGTGTGTGTGTGTGTGTGTGTGTGTGTGTGTGTGTGTGTGTATGTGTGTGTTTCTATTTATATTGCCTTTGTGTTTCTTTTTATCCTCTATTTGTTTTGTTTTATATTGGTTTGTTAATTTTATTATTGGCTTGTTTGTTTTCTAAAGAGAGAAAGAAGTCATAGAATTGGACGGATAAGGAGGTAGGGAGGATCTGGGACGTGAGGGAAGGGAAACACTGGTCATACATATGGTATTTAAAAATATTTTCAATAAAAAATTCTGTCCTTTGGGTAGATAGAAAGAGATCCACGCTAAATTCTGCTTACATGGAACTGAAACATAAGAAATGTGGCCTACAGACGTTATCATGGAATACTTTTTTGAAACAGTTCCCACACTGTCCTGGTGAAGTGAGTTGTTACAGAGAAAGTGCTCTCTGCCTCCCAGAACAGTCTCCGGAATCTTCCGAACCAAAGAAGTCACGATGTTAGCTAGAACAATGGCTAGGAGGCAGCTTACCAGGGGGAAGCACCAAGCTGCCCCAGAGCAATAGAGAAGTTATCATCAGACTGTTGTTGGCACATCTCTGGCCTCTGGGAAGCCATCCCAGAATGGCATCCTGGACCAGCAGCTGCTGCCTCTCCCATTCTTCTGGCTTTGTATTTGCCTTTCCATTTGGGCCACACTACTGGGCATTCCATGCTTCATCTCATTTCCTAGCCTTTTTATGGACTTTCTTTTCCAGAGGACATAACAGTGTCTTCTGCATCTCACAAATACTCAGCACCCAACCCTTCACGGTGACTCTAGCTGCCGAGAAGTCGTGGTCAATGCCATTATCTAGCCACCCCATCATGGTGCCTCAGGTGGCAGTTGTTCACCCCCAAGGCCTATCCCTCCTACTGGGCAATTTTTAAGAGTGAGATTTGGATTATGATTTGAACATTAAAGATGCTCAACAGCTCATTCCTTGTCTTCAGAGAATGAGCCTCTTAGGACAGAGGCTCTCCATTTTCTTAATGCTGTCATCCTCTAATAATATTAAATAACAGCATTCCTCATGTTGTGCTGACCTACCCCAACCATAAAATTATTTTTATTGTTTTGTAATTTTGCTACTGTCATATCTTAATGTCAATACCTTATATGCAAGATACCTGATATGAGACCCCTGTGAAAATGTCATTCAACCCCCAAAGGGGTCCTCTGGCACTGCTCTTAGGAAGTGCAAAAACCTAAGTGCCTAGAATCAGTTTGCAGGAAGTATTTCCTTGGGAGGACTCCTCAAAGCATCACCACCCTGACTCTTTTCTTCTCTTCTTTTGCTTCCTGGCTGCCGTGAAGTGTGCACGGTGAACAGGTCCAGGGGCAACCAGACCAAGCAATGACTAAGGCCCACAATAAACCTTTCGTCTCTCAAGTCGATTTCACTCGGGCACTTTGTTTCTGTGACACAAAGCTAACTGAAACCATCTACATATTTTAGTTTCTATCCATTGCTCTGTCCAATTAAAGAGTGGTGTAAGATATTTTTATCATAAGCAGCGAAACATGAGACACCACTCCCACCAGCAGAGCTAATACCAGACAACATCTTCCAGAAATCTACTAGCCTTCTGCCAAAATGCTCAGCCACTTCTGACCAGGGCTAAAAGGATCACATTTTCTTTTGAACACTGCTGACCACTACACATCAGCCAGGGGCTGCACTGCCACCCTGGGCAACTGTGCCAAGGCCATATTTGATGTCATCTCCAAGACTTACAGCCACTTAACATCGACCTCTGGAAAGAGGCTGTGTTCACCTAGTCTCCTTATCAAGAATTCACTGATCATCTTGTGAAAAACCACACCAGAGTCCCTGCTCAGAGGACCCAGGCTTCAGCTGTGGCTACCACATAGGGGTTTCTATACAAGAAAGGTAAAGTGAATTAAATCTGGAAGAAGGAGGAGGAGGAGGAGGAGGAAGAGGAGGAGAAGGAGGAGAAGGAGGAGGAGGAGGAGGAGGAGGAGGAGAAGAAGAAGAAGAAGAAGAAGAAGAAGAAGAAGAAGAAGAAGAAGAAGAAGAAGAAGAAGAAGAAGAAGAGAGTGATTTAATGGTGGCTGACATGTCACGTTCAGGTGTTCTGTGCATCCACCTCATGAATTCAGGAATGGTAGTGAAATTGAGGGTTTTTTTTTAAAATAAATAATGAAGAATTTACTGGATTTTAACTTTGCTATGTGGAAATAAGCTTTCCAAACACTTCCTGCTGCATCTATAAAGCTTTTCCTCTCAGACATGTATAATAACTGTGCTTATTAATCACTCTTGGTGAAAATAGAATGTTTTGAAAAAGTTTCTGATCTCTCTCTCTCTCTCTCTCTCTCTCTCTCTCTCTCTCTCTCTCTCTCTCTCTCTCTCTCCCCTTCTCCCACCCCCCACGCCCCCCACCCCGCCTTCTTCCCACTTATGATCCTCGTCCTTTGTCTCTGGGATTCCCACCCCCCTTTCCTTATCTCCCCATGCTCACATACTAAACCTCTCCATATCATTAAAAAAAAGTTTCTCTGATCAAAAATATGGGAAAAAAAGTAGTACGTAAGATTTCTGCACATGTGTTATCATTTTTGCAGCAACAAGAACAACAACAAATGAGATGCGATTTCCACACTGTGGTTCTTCCAATAAATCATGCTGACATGCAACAAACAGACAGTGTAATTTTGATAAAGAATAAAAGGAGAAGGTAAGGGTTAATTGGCTGTTAGGCTGACTAAAAATTGTCTGTAGAGTTCATTATGAACACTAAAATCTCTATCTGACTTTCACTTCTCATCTCGCATATCCATTTGTCTTTTAATGAAATAGTGTCATCTGACGGACCAAAAAGTCTCTCAGTCTTTAACAACATTTGAAACTTTACATGCCACACCTCTACCCTATAGGATGAAGGATTTGCAATCCTCAAAATTTCTTATTAAAATTAAATTGCCACATGATACCTAGATATACTTGTGGATAGCAAGACAAAACAGATGACTTAACTGAACCCTTATTTCATTTGCTACTTGACAGAAGAAGCCTTGGTAAAGCACAATTGAATTTCCTTTGATGAAGAAAAATTTTTAAGTCTAAAGCACAAGAAACTACCAAAGGATAGCCAAGAACGATGAGCAGTCAGGAGAAAGACAACACAGCTGCAAAGTGCAGGAGCAGATGTCTGATGCCTGAAACACAAGAAAATGATGTAGGAAGAAGTAAATAGAAGAAAGCCTGCCTCATTCTTGCTGAACAGCTTCACCTAATCCAACTGAAAGGAAACATCTAGAATGGATAATAAAAACTGTAACTGATATAAAGGATAAAAATGCCCATCACAACATGCTGAGCATACTTCTGTTATAGAACACAGGTCTTTTTCTGTTGAGACATCTTGGGAGTTGTCTCAGCCTTTGTTTCGATGACGAGTCTCATAGGCCAAATGACTCTGTTTTTATTTCATTTCTGCAAGACCAGAGCCCAATGCCTATCTTGAACTGAAGTTCAGGTCATGCTTTGATGTTAGCGTTGTTGTTGTTTTAAAGTTTTGAATGTGTTGATTAAACAAAACATCTAATGGATGCTGGGCAACGACCCTGTCACTGAAGAGTAACCCCAGTTTTCTATTTATTTTGACAGTTAAATAAGCAAAATCAATTTCTTTCCTTTTCTATATTCTCTGCTTGAAATCTTACTGTAGAAAACTGAACATATGTCATACACCATGGGAATTTGTTTGTGGTAAAGATTTTTGAAACGTGCAAGACTTGCGAAGTTTAGTATGTCATTTCTAGGGCATGGGCTCCCAAATCCAACCAAGAAGCTGTAAGCAATTGGTAGCAGCTGGCGAAAAGAAACTAACTTTCCTCCACTGAGGTCTCACTGGGTATATTAACCACACTCCAGAGCAAGCTCTGTGTCTGGGAGTAGCTGGCCCACACAAAAAGAGCTTAATTATATTTTTGTAGACTTATTGCCTCATTTTGTTTTGTTTGGGTACTTTCTGTCTTATTGATCGTTTGCTTGTTTATTCCTATCTCACTTTTTTGTGCATTTTATGGTGTGATTCTGTGTATGTCTCTGTTTCTTGTGGGTTTTGTTTTGTTTTGTTTTGTTTGCTTTATTCTTGTTTTTGTTTTTGTTTGTCTTAAAAAGACAAAACATAAAGCTGAATCAGTAGGGAGGCTGGGGAAGATCTGAGGGATCTGGAGGAGGGTAAAACACCATCGAAGTTTATTTTATAAAAATTATTTTCAATAAAAATAAACAAGCAAAACAATCAAAAAGAAATGCCAATACTTTCACTCAGAACTGTGGCAAACATGTCCAACATCACAACGCTATTGAAGTAGGTGCCTTACTTATTGTCAGGACAACACACATGCTTAGGAATGCTTAGTCATACCTACTATTTTGTTACATCTATCTATTAAGTATATGTATGTTTTATGCAGGAAGGTGAATGCTGTATGGAGGTCAGAGAATAATTGCAGGAGTTGCCTCTCTCCTGCTACCATGCGAGTCTCAGGGATCACGCTGAGATCAGCTGGCTCAGCACCAAGCAGCATCACGGGCTGAGCCATCTCACTGGCCTCTGCGCACTGTATTTTATAGAAATCATTTGAATCAACCTCAAGCTAGATTTCCACCACATTATACTTCAATATATGCAGGAAGGATATCGGTGAGATACACTTAATGACTCAAAAACAGTTCCTCTAGGTATCTTATATAGCTTAAGCTTAATTTAATTTCCTGATTATGTAATGTATAAATGTATGAAATTTTCCCCCAAACATCTCTCTTTGCACATTATCAAAGTATTCATACTGAATTATTTTTAAAAGATGGCATTTAGTATTCAATCAAATAATGAGAATGTGTTCCTTCCCAGTGGTTTAATAATAATTCTTGCATCACTAACTCTGAATATTCATGTTATGGAAATGTGCCCTACTTCTATAGATTTCATCAGTGTCAGCAGGTGCCATAGCAGAACATGGGACAGTTAGTCAGTCTTCACACCTTCAGGATTCCAGCAATTACCAAGATGTCTTCCTTGACATACCATCCATAATTCCAACTTCTGAGTAATGCTGAGACACAGGAGACTAGTCAGTAAACATTCTGTTATCCTTTGGAAAACAGCCACCGAACTGCATAGGTTGTGATGTCACTGACAGAAGTCTTGTTTCAGGTCTATCTCTGTGACATGAAGACTGATTTATTCTGTGGGAGAAACAAATCAGTCAAACCAGGTTTTATTTCTGTGCTAAATCCACTCATGAAATATTTATTCTGCCCTCCCTTTGCTATTACAACACACTTGTCAGTGGTCTAATCATCACTTTTCTTCTTGAAGCACATACTAGTCTTTAACTTCTGTTCAATCAGTGGTGTGACCTTTGCACAGGCCCTTAATTGATCTAGGATTCATTTTATTCATTTGCAACATGAGTTAGTGGATGAGATACGGGAAATAAACTTTTCCTGTAAGATGGTGAGCATTGGGATTTGTGGGATATTTGCTCTCTGTGATGCCTGTGTAGGCCTTCATTGTAGTGGAAAGCAGCCATAGAGGATGTGAGACATGTGAGTGTCTCTGTGGTTCAACAGCGTGCTGTTCTCTAAACAGCCAGACGGTGAGATGGATCTGTCTGTGTGCAGTAGCTCACTGACTTCTCTCGAGTCTTTGTGTGAACAGGCACCTAACACCACAAGAGGTAAAATGAGCCTGTCAAGTCCCTGTTGCTTGTAGCTGAAGTTCACAGAAGTCCCTCATTACAGAATGACTCCTTTAGAACATCTCTGATGAATTCTAAGGAACCCAGCTCATCTCAGAATTATGAGGGTCACTCTAGCTCGGCACGTGGTATACATTTTACTGGTGGTCCCAGCATCACTAGATGCCTCAAGACCCAGGCCGAGTTTCTTGTTTCTGCATGAGGGATGAATATGCATATTTGCTTACAAGAACGATGGGTTTCAATCTGGGTTTTGTGGCTTGTAAGTGGCTTAAAAAACTAATCTGCATTTTAAAATGATGAATGGGAGAAGCATTCTTTGTCTTTATATGCAGCACCTAGTGCATGGAGGAGATCAGATGGTAAAAGACCCAAAAGTAAAAGTTGTGGGTTAAGCCTTGTGAAGGCCTACAGAGTCCGATGGTCTTGTCCTGCTTTTGCAATGCTGAACTGCATATCCACAGACACATACAGGGGACCACAGATAGAACAGATACTCTCTGGAGACTGCATGCAGGCTTAAAGATGACCCTGTTACAATCAAAGCAAGTATCAGGGTGGCACACAACCATCTATGACTCCACATCCAAAAGATGCTATGTCCATCTCTAGCCTCTGAGGACATCTCCACACTTGGCATATACACAGAGAGAGACATCTACACATAAATTTTAAAAAATTTTTAAATTAAAATAAATCTTTACAAGAAAGTGAGAACATTGATAGGACTCTTAAAACTCCCCCACAACTTGGCCACTGTAGTGGAGGATGCCTGAGAGTATGATGAAGGACTATCTGATTTCACTTGGCTTCCTTTGGCCAGATAATTACTTGCTAAGAGGGCCTCCCACGCACCACAGAATATTTACTAGCATCCTGAACTCCACCCACTCGATGAAGCAACCTAATCACAGCTCCCTCATTCCTTATTTATGGCAAGCAAAGGTGTCTCTGGACATTGCCACTGGTCTTTAGAAGAGGGAAAGGTCCAAGCATACCACACCTAGCAAAGGACATCAAAAGTATAAAAATGGAAGATATTTAATTGGCCATGAATCGTGATCAATGCCTCAGAATCAGGGGATATTCCATATATAATCAAATTCTTACAAATATTTCACTACAGTGTCTTCCCAGGTCTATCACAATTAATTCCAACTCATGATTCAAATGGTGAGAAGTAAAGAAGAGCAATTTCTAACTCATGCCCAACAATAATAAAATGACTTCTGAATTTTACATACACGAAAGTCAGGCTTAACTCGCTGTGTGTCCCAATGAACTCACAAGTTACTGTACATTATTGTTCATCCCAGCTACTGATGACCCATACAGCCTTACCCCAAGAACTGAGTTACTTGTCCTGAACTTTTAGGTACCTAATCTCAAGTTATTGTGCCAGGACCACATCTGTTTTCATTCTAACTTTACACACAGGAATTATCTTGACAGTTGCTATAATCTTTTCCAAATCCCCCTATATGTTCCCACTGAATGCTACACAACTCCCAAAGGACCAAGTCTAGCTGGTGAGATTTCACTGGGCTATACCCTGCCATTACCTTTTGGCTCCTTACGTGCAGAATATCTTGCGTACTAATTATGTCTATTCTCTGGGGTATTGCTGTTGAATTTTTGTTCTAAAATTTGTTGTAAAATCAATCATTTACCTATTCATTAAAAAATGAGAGTGAGCATATGCTGCTATAGGGTGATGTCAAAGGCATCCCTCCTTGAGAGCATCATAGTCTAACATGACAACTACAATGGACAGCTCATTCTCCACGGTTGTGGGGAGAGTGGGGACTGCCTCTGACATGAACTCTGGTGCTCGAATTCGATCACTTCCTCTTGGTGGGGAGGCCTGGAAGCATACAGAAGAAAGGGACGCCAGCTATCAGGATGAGACCTGGTAAGCTGTGGTCATATGATGGGGGAGAGGGACCTCTTCTGTCAGAGGCCTAGGGGAGGGTCAAAGAGGGAGGGAGAGTGGGAATGGGAAGATACAAGTGAAGGGATAACAATCAGGAAGTAATCTGAATAAATTACAATTTAATAAAAGAAAAAAGAAATAGCATCCCTCTTAAATATATTGTTATGTCATATGTCATACTGCTGTGCATTTTCTCTAAATTGTCACATACTTAGGGAAATTTGGTTTATGTATGAGAGTAACTAGGAACTTTTCTCTGAAATTCAATAGTGAGGTGAAGTTTGAAAGAAAGTCTGTTTGCCTTGTACTCCACTCAGTGAGCACCAGTGAAAACTACATGAACATATACACCTCAAGTCTTGCTGCTTTAGCTCTGCGCCATGTGGGAACTGCAGAGGGAAGAGCATAAGTCTTCCAGGCGTGACCTGGAGAGCCTGTGTTGTGGAGAAAGAGAAGAATCTCTCCTGGACAAAGAAGAGTCCACGAGAAGTTGGCTGGCCTGCAAATCACAAAATAAAGTTACCGATGCCCACTCTCGAGGTGAGGCTGCTTCTACTAGGATGCATATGGGAGGAAACAGCCAGCATCAGGAAGGAGCAGCGACAATGCCATGGTTCCAACACGGTCGCTCTGTTTAGAAGCACATCCCTAACCAACAGCTCAAAGAGTAAAGGAAGAAACAGGGGTGAGGTTGGAAAATTCTAGAATCATTGTCTGGTGCCAGTCATATATTTTAGATCATGTCTAATCTAAATGAGAATATAATGAAAAAAATCAAGAAAGAGAATCACTGTAGGTTGTCAGTTTCTGAAATCTACTCACTAGAAATAAGTTTGAAAATTCCCAAGCCTCACTTATCAATTCATTCATTTACTTATCCAAGCCTTTTTGCAATAAATGAACACTACTCACTCATTAGCACAATGAAATTTGCTCCTGGCCTCATAGATTTGATGAAAACAATGAACATGCTCTCCCAGCTCCTATGAAGTGCTCTGTTGGAACTACTTTATGATGAAATAGTATTTAAGTGTTTAGGTCAAAAGGCTTGGTCAGAATAAAGTTTAAAAACACTGCCAGCACTACAAGGCT
The DNA here is from genome assembly GCF_964271855.1 of Acomys minous. Taxonomy (NCBI): domain Eukaryota; kingdom Metazoa; phylum Chordata; class Mammalia; order Rodentia; family Muridae; genus Acomys; species Acomys minous. The sequence goes on from NC_140487.1 coordinate 13,835,583, forward strand.
CAGCAGTCTGCTCCTCTGAAAAGTGCTAAGACTCACAGGCATCCACACTGATATCAAGGAAAGCCAATGAATGTAGATTCTATCCACATGCATAATGAGAAATATGGTTCTACACACTACATGTAATTACTAAATACACAGAGACCATCCAATAATGATGACGACTGCAAGTGGGAAAGTTTCTATAATTGTCTCAGAATCCAGAAAAAAATGACAAAATAAGAATGAATAAATACAAATACATTAATGTAAAAGTTTTTAATTTGAAAAAAATTTTTTAATTTGGTAAAATTCATTAATTAGGAATTGAAAAGACAAATGAGAACACTAAAGCATCTCAGAGATAATAAGAAGGCAATGATAACATGGCTAGGGTTGAGGGAGTAGAGAGTTTATTAACGGTAGCCTAGAGCAAAACCCCGTACAGACCAACTGGCTTCGGAGGGGAGCTGATAAGCGGCTGGGGCTGGGTTCCTGGGCTATCGGAGGGGCTAGAGTCTGTGTCTGCAGCCTCTACAGAAGAGACGCCAGCGCGCGTGCTGACTCTGCCCATGTTAGGGAAGTGATCAAACTGGACTGCAAAGTAAGTATTAAAATAAATTACCACAGGGAAAGAAAAGGGGGGTGGGGGCTTCATTACAGCCAGCCTCATCAGAAACAACAGTGGGACAGACAAAAGCCAAGTAGTATCAAAGGCAGAAGCAACACCAAAACATAAGGAGCCTGTTCAGTTCCCTTCACCATACTCTCTGTCCCCCTGGCTCCTGTGACTGAATAACCTACTTTTAACCTACTGACTAAGCAGAAGCCTACTTTGCAGATGTCCAACTTCAGTATCAAAAAAAAACAAAACAAAATACAGCCAACTCGACTGCTGCAGAAAGATCATAGTTTAATGTTCAGTACGGTAACCTATGGCAACACCTTCATTTCTGAAACAATAAAATAAAGACAACAGTGCCTACCACAATGAAGTGTTTTGAGAATCAGACAAAATTTGCATAAAGCACCTTCTTTATTGCTTGAAGAATAAAACACAATTATTTAACAACATTTAGTGATTTCTCCTGATTCATCCTTTTGAGTACATCTGCCACACCTACTGCCTTCCTTAAACAACTGTATTAAAGATCTCTGAGTGCACCCTAACCTACAAGACTCTGTCTTAATAGGAAAAGGTCATTTATAAAGCTTCAGATAACACAGAGTTCTTCGAGGTTGGGGGCCATATTTGAAACTTATATTTCATTTGTATATGTCATAATAACATATGGAAAAAATATTACCTAGATCTCTTTGCACTTGAAATTTCACCTCAATATGTAGGGTCTCCCGGTTCATGAAGACATTCAAGGGCCTGCATAATTGCTCCGGGAGGAAAGGTATTTTCTTCCAAGCCTGACAAGCTGGGTTTGATCCCCACAACCCACATGATTAAAGAAGAGAACTGCCACCCACATTTGTCCTCTGACCTCCACATACATGTGATAACATACTAATCCCATAGGCAGTGGAGATCCAAGATGGCGGCGAGCAGTGTGGACCGTGTTTGAAAGCTCCAGTGAACAATTCAGGGAATTGCACAGATTTCTGAGCCAGGAACACCAAGGTCCCCACACCAAGGCAGCAGAAGTGCTCCACGGTTCGGAGGGACCAGGGTGCGGAGGACCTGCTTGGCCCTGCACACGGGAGGAGTGTGGACTTTCTTGGATCAGAGCAGCATCGGCAGAGACAGCAGTGCCACCAGCAGCACCAGCAGCACCAGCGGCTCCAGCGGCACCAGCGGTGGTGGCTGAGGTTTGCAGCTCAGAGCCTTCCAGTGGAGGTGATTGGTGTGGTGGACTGTGGGAGAGGGGACTCTGGACAGGATTTGGGTCACGTGGTGCCTTGAGACCCAAACTGGACTCAGCAGACAGTTCAGCCCCAGAGTCCTATGTTTGCTCAGTGAGCTGTGCCATGGAGAAGCTGGCTCAGCTCAGCAAGCAATTTTGCCCGAGGCACAGCTCCCCTGCTGTGACACGGAGCACTCACTTCCACCATAGGTGCTTGCTCAGCGCAGTTGCAGTTCTCTTGCTGTGACGCAAGCTGGGCGGAGCGCTCACTTCCACCAGGTGCTTGCTCAGCGCAGTCGCAGTTTCCCTGCTGTGACACAAGCTGGGCAGAGCGCTCACTTCCACCCTAGGTGCTTGGTCAGCGCAGACGCAGTTCTCCTGCTGTGACGCAAGCTGGGCGGAGCGTTCAGTTCCACCCTAGGCGCTTGCTAAGCACAGTCGCAGTTTCCCTGCTGTGACGCAGGCTGGGTGGAGCACTCACTTCGACCCTAGGCGCTTGCTCAGTGCAGTAGCACTTCTGCTGTGACGCAGGCTGAGTGGAACGCTCACTTCCACCCTAGGCGCTTGCTCAGTGCAGTCGCAGTTCTCCTGCTGTGGCAGACAGTTCAGGCCCTGAGAAACTAGCTGAGCTCGACGCGTGGTTCGGGCCCAGTATCCCTGGCTGGACTTGGCAGGGAACCCAAAAGGCTGTGGATACCTTGGCCTGATCCAACGCTCATTCAGAGACCCAGAACAATTGCAGGACCCACAGCAAAGGGGAGCTGAGGATCACTGGCTGTGACAGCACAAAAAGACAGGGCTAACCTGACATCCACACCAGTGAAGTATCAGGGCTTCCAGCCTATGGAAATCGTGAGAAAACAAGTGAATCTATCATCAGACTCCCTCCACCCAACTCTGGAAGTTACCCAACAAAAACAGAGACGGCAAGATGTCTAAAGGACAGTATAAAAGCATACGCAAAAAAAAAAACCAAAACAACATGGCGTCTCCAGTTCCCAGCTATCCCAAAGAAAACAACCCAGAGAACTCAAATACAATGGAAACACAAGAAAATGACCTCAAATCCTTGGTAATGAGGATGATAACGGAGGAAACAAATAAAATTCGAAATCAGATGCAGGAAGACGCAGCCAAGCAGGTGCGAGACATAAAAGAAGCACATAGAGTGGAACTGGAAAATTTTCAGGAAAATGTAAACAACCAGATGAAAGAAATAAAAAAAATCTGTTCAAGATATGAAGATGAAAATGGATTCAATGATAAACACACAGACAGAAGAAAAACGAGAACGTGAGGCCTCAGAGAAGAAGGCGAATGACACAGTGCTGAGCTTTTCTAACAGAATCCAAGAGATGGAAGAATGAATCTCAAGTCTAGAAGATACAATCACAGATCTTGAAGCAACCATTAAAGAAAATGCCAAATCTGGAAAACTCCTGACACAAAACATCCAAGAAATTAAGGACACCATGAAAAGAAGAAATCTGAGGATAATAGGCATTGAAGAAAGAGAAGATATCAGACTCCAAGGCCCAGAAACTCTTCTCAACAAAATCATAGAAGAAAATTTCCCCAATCTAAAGAAAGAGATGCCTATAAACATACAAGAGGCATACAGAACACCAAATAGAATTGACCAGAAAAGAAAAACTGCCCGTCACATAATAATCAAAACACAAAACATATAGAACAAAGAAAAAATATTAAAAGCTGCAAGGGAAAAGGGCCAAATAACATTTAATGGCAAACCTATCAGAATTACACCCGACTTCTCAGCAGAGACCATCAAAGCCAGAAGGGCCTGGACAGAGATCCTGCAAACCCTAAGAGACCACAGATGCCAGGCCAGACTACTTTACCCAGCAAAACTATCAATAACCATTGATGGAGAAAACAAAATATTCCATGACAAAACCAAATTCAAACAGTACCTAGCCACAAATCCAGCTTTACAGAAGGTACTAGAAGGAAAACTCCATCCCAAAGGGTCAAGCTACAACCAAAACTACTCAGGAAATAGATAACTATACCATGGCAAAAACACAACTACACAAATGCTCGACTGGAACCAACATCAAAATTAAGACTCTCAACAGTCACTGGTCATTAATATCTCTCAACATCAATGGTCTCAATTCTCCAATAAAAAGACACAGACTAACTGAATGGGTGCATAAACAGGATCCAACATTCTTCTGCATTCAAGAAACACATCTCACCCATAATGATAGGCATTACCTCAGGATAAAAGGTTGGAAAAAAATATTCCAAGCAAATGGTCACAAGAAGCAAGCAGGCGTAGCCATTTTAATATCGAACAAGATAGACTTTCAACCAAGATTAATCAAAAGGGATGAGGATGGACACTTCATACTCATCAAAGGTAAAGTCAACCAAGATGACATCACAATTCTGAACATCTATGCTCCCAATACAAGGCCACCCACATTTGTAAAAGATCTGCTAAAAAGGCTTAAACCACACATCGATCCCCACACAATAATAGTGGGAGACTTCAACACCCCACTCTCTCTGAAGGACAAGTCATTGAAACAGAAACTAAGCCGAGAAATAACTAACCCCATAGACCCATGCATTTGTGCATATGAAAACACACACACACACACACTTTAAAAATATGGTTTTCTAAATACATAAGTTATTCTGGCAATATTTAAAACTTGGTCCAATATCCTTCAACCTAAAATACAGTGGAATATGAAACTGCATGCTGTGTCTAAAAATCTGAGCACAGAAGCTCAGCACCACTTTTTTCATGCCTGCAATCCCACAGCTATGGTGGCTGAACGCTGCGCTAAATAGCATGGATCTTACTACTAGGAAGAGTGATTAAAAGTAGAGGCATATCAAGCTCCACAGAGAGCATCTTAGAGACAAGAGCTGTTCTGCACAGTCTAGTTGCTACTCAGATGCTATGATAAAACACTGGCCAGAACCAACCTGTGGGCAGTAGTTTATTTCTTCTTACAGGATAAATAAGGTTCATCATCAACAGAAGCCAAGAACTCAAGGCAGCAACCTGAAGGTAGAAACTGAAACAGAGGCCACAGCGGAACGCTGCTTAGTGGCTTCTTCTGCGAACCTGCTTCCTTCCTTCCTTCCTTCCTTTCTTATATCTGTGTTGAAAATACTTATACAAGATATTTTGGTATGGCTTCCTCTCCTTGATCTCCTCTGAGACCCTTCCTATCTCCCCACCCATCAAACTCTTCCACATCTTTTATTTCTCTTTAGGAACACACAGGCAATTTTTTAAAAGACAGGAAGGAAGGAGGGAAGGAAGGAAAGAAGGAAGGAAGTGAGTGAGTGAGTGGGGGAAAGTGCAAGAAGCACTCCCACAAACACAAAACCCATAAAAACACAAAATCAGAAATATAACATACAGGCAAAAGACCAGTAAGGTTAAAAAATAAAATAAAATAATGAGGAATTATAAGACAAAAAAGCTCAAAAATATTACTAAGTTTGCTTTGTGTTATCTATTTACCACTGGGCATGGGGTCTGCCAATAAATGCAGCTTATATACCAGTGAAACTCCACTGAAAACTAAGTTTTCCTTTACATGCAATTGCTACTTGGAGATAACACTGGGTTAGGGATGGGAGCTCATCTCCACTTCCCCTCTCAGTCCTTGGACACTATCTGGCTTGGACCAGTGCAGTCCCTGTGCATCCGACCTTCTCCCTTGTACAACCTAATAAATTTATTCTATCAGTCTGTTCCTTTGAGAACGCTGATTAATACAGACCATTTAAAAAACAGCTCTTATAAAAAATGGAAATCTTAATCTTGCTCGATGCTATGATTTCCTATTATTCTACTCCTTTCTTAACCCAGTCCAGCCCTTATTGTACACTGATTATAAGACTTTGTGACATTGGAGAGATGATTTGGTAATTAAGAGCGCTTGCTGCGCTTCTGGATGATGTTGGTTCTTGGAACCCAGATCAAATGGTTCGTAACCACTGTAACTCCAGTTCTGGGGAATCGAACGCCCTCTTCCTCTAGTTTCCACATGTGCTCACACACACCTGTGGGCATATGTACACAGAGGCACATGCATACACATAAACAAAGTAAATCTTTTTTAAAGGCCTTGAGAAAATTTAACTTCTACACCTCTGAAGCCCTTGGTCAATGACCTACTAACATTATCCTCTAAGTTTGCTATAGAGTGTAAACTCAGAATTGGTTTCATGGGGATTTTGCTGTTTAAAGTGGATAGTTTCAGTTTCACAGGATGAGAAAGTGCCAAGACTCTGCAACAATGTGAACGTCGAAAGGACTCATGACTACTGAACTGAGTCAAAGCCGTTAGGATAAATCTTTTGTTTTTTGTGTTTCTGTCTAAATAAAAAACAATATTTTGTTTCAAGAGTGAAAGTCACCACGGACATGCATATGCATAAACTTACAAAACATATGCATTGCTTATCACAACGGCTGACACATCATAAGCCTGCAAACATCTATGGAGTTCTGTCTTTGCCACATCTGAGTTTTGCAACAATTTTCTCACTTCAGCTTCACCTATGAGAATTTCTAGTTTCTCTTCCTCAGAACACAGTGGGGACTTAATCACATTCTGTCCAGTTCTGCTCCTTAATGGTTTCATGTGGGGTTGCTTTATTTTGCCAAGTAGATTGTCAGTTCCTGTTGAGAAGGAGCCAAATATTATATTCCTTTTATGTTCCCCTTCATGCTCAGTGCAATTTTGTCATTATCTGTTGGCCTGGCCAAGATTCTACAACAAATGAGATGGATCCACCCAAAGCCAGGGCATTCCTGTTACCACTGCACTGCCCACTACCAACCAACATTTGTATATTCATCTGTTGCTTTATATACAAGTCTCTATTTGGAAAGTAAGCAATGATGGGAAAGATAAAATGAAATAAAAAAGATAAATAATACATGATTATTCTCAAAATGCATATGATTGTACATACAAGGCAGGCATTTGATGTATAAGGAACTATAAGGAAAAATGGCATTACATCCCATGTGTCTTACAGGCAAAATAGGATTTTAGAAATCCATAGGTAATATAGCAAAACTTCAACAAGAGATTAGCTTTGGAAAAACAGAAGCACTATCAAATATTTTCTTTAGAGTGACATGTTTTTTCACAGGAAAAACTGTACTTGTTTATTAACATTTAAGTTTGATATAATATTATTATATAGTTGTCAAGATAATAATAACCATATTTCAGGCACTGCAATCAATGGTAGATCCTAGGTGAAAGGGAAATTATTTCTATTTATTGGTACATAAACAGCCTCAGAGAAATTACTCACCTGTGAATAAGAAATTAGCAAACACTCAATCTGAACATACTGTGTGGTCATAGATCCTTCCCACTGTACAAGTCACTGATTCATCAGACATGTGCTGAATATCTACTATGAGCAAGGATGGTAGAGGAGATATAAAACATCCGTCTTCTGCCTAGGGTTCTTATTCCCATGAGGGGGCAGCTCCACACAAAGACGAAGTCTACAAAAGCCAGTCCAGGATAGCCAAGGCTACACAGACAAACCCTGTCTCAAGTACCCCACCATCAAAACACAATAACAACAACAACAACAACAACAAAATACAGTAAATCTAAGAATCAAGTCTGCAATACATATAATGGATCATACAATAAAGAAACTTTACTTACCTGAAAATTTGTGGCATCGTAAAGAACGAAATAATTGATAGCATCTTCCACATGCATACTTTCTAGGCATCTCTGCTGTCCCTACTCCTGCTTTACAGATGAGAACACAGAGGGCACACTTAAAGTTTGTAAGTGGGAGAGCTCAGCTATGAGCACGTTCTCCCTCCCTGGTATGTTGCATATGTGTAAAAGTTCATCATATAAAAATAGACTAAAAAAAAGACAATTTTGCCATTGGAAACTTTATAACAGAGTACAGGATGAAAAATTACAGTGACTCTGTATAAGTGCAAGTGTAATGTGCAAGCCAAGCATTTCTGGAGCTGGAAATGATGGATAATAAAATGGGACAATTGGGAACCATATTATTAAAAATCCATGTCATGCTAAGGACCTTGAAATTTTCCCTTCATAGATGAGGGAGGAGCATTTTTTTATTCACATGCTGACAGATTTATGCCAGCTATCTGGAGGGAAAGGGACGTCATCAGAAGAACTGTGGCGAACTTCACAGAGAGCTATGGGAAGGTTGGAAATAGCACGTGTCTAGATGAAAAAGCAGCAGAACTTGGTGATAAATTGGATGTGACTACCTCTGCCCATCAAGATTTCCCATTTCAAATAACTTGTTCAGGAAAAGCAAAAGCATAAATATGATAAATATGTGAACTTGTCATTTTGGAAGTGACTAGGCATAGTGCCAGGCAGAGGAGCATTAGCGATAAATAAATCAGGGGCGGGAAAGATGGCTGAGCGGTTAAAAGCACTTGTCGATCTTTCAGAGGATGGAAGTTCATTTCCCAGTACCCACGCTGAGTGGCTCACTAACACCTGCTACTCCATCTTCAAGAGACCCACTGCCCTCTTCTGTTCTCAGACACCCACACATGCATTTCCATGAATACACAGACCCATGCATAAATGATAAAATTAAAAAGTGAAGTTAAAACCTTTTTAGAAAATAAATTTTAAAAGGTAAGGGGGTGTGGTTCAGTTAATAGAGTGCCTGCCTGAGCATGCACAAAGACCTGAGTTTAATACCTAACACCATAGAAACCAGGCATGGTAGCACCTACCTGTAACCTCCAGCACTAGGAAGGTGAAAGCATGAGGATCAGAAATTCAAGCCCCGCCTGGAATACATAAGACCCTGTGCTGGCTGCCTTACACTGTAAACTTGACACAGCCTGGTCCTCTGAAAGGGAAATCTCAATTAAGGGACTGTACAAATTATAACGGCCCTATGGGCATGTGTGTTGAGAGTGTCTTCATCCTTCATTGGTGTGGCAGGGGCCACGCCCACTGTGGGTTGTGTCATTCCCTGGGAAGATAATGATGGGCTACATAAGCAAGCAAGCCAGAGTCTGCAAGCAGCAGTCCTCTGTAGTTCCTGCTTGAGCCCCTGCCCTGCCCCTCCTCAGTCCTGAACTCTAACCTGTAAGACAAAATAAACCGTTATCTTCCTCTTACGTTGTTTCTGGTCATGGGGTCTGTCACAGCCACAGAGAATGACATGAAGACAGCCCATCTCCAAAATGCAAAACAAAACCTCAGCTCCTCTCCTAGGAGCTTCTGCTGTATGAAGTGACCTGGGCAAATCTAACAAGGGATTGTGTGACTACAAAAGATGCAGATACACAGGCACCAGAAACGAAAGCAAGGACAGTTTTCCCTAACTGGGGGGGCCAGACATGAGTTTAGAAAGAAGATTTTCTGGACTGAATGTGAAGAAAAGAAGCAGGCCATCTCCCGTGGATCCCACACGACTTGGTCTGAGTGCTTCGCCAGCGCGGACTGGCAGGAGTAGAGCGGAACAGATAGCTTTGATGTGTTATGCAGAGGAGGAGGATCAAAAAGTATACAGCGAATCTGTTAGATGCTAGCTTCCCTACGAAAGTCCCTAGTAAATGAGGAAAATTTAGGTCACAGAAAATGAGAGGCAAGATAGTGATCTGCAGTCAAACGGCCAACAAAGCTGCAGCTTGACAGGGCTGCCTGGCCCTGCCATCACACGCCACCTACCCCAACTCAGGGTGCAGAGGTGGTGGTCAGGATGCCTGCAGAAGTGCACAAGTCTGTTTGCTCTCTACCCTAGGTTCCAGATTATATATGAAAATTGTAGGATGTCATCTTAAGACTCACAGTGAGGGGTCTGGGCATTTAGCAGTTTCTACTGCCTTGCTAGGAAATTGTAAATGACCTTACAATACTTTAGGCTTAAAGGAGGCCTCCCTGCATCAGTCACAAATATTGATCTTTGGGAATAAAAGTGCCCTTTACAACAAATATGTTTATGCAGATATTTTTTCTAAATGCAAAACCAATGCCAAAAGGGCAATATTGTTTAAGTATGAAGCCTCCTTCCTAATAAAAAGAACCCCTTTGTTTAGCCATTTTTTTTAATTTCTTGAGAATTTACTACATGAACATCAACTATATTTACATAATTTTCATGCTTGCCTTTCTTCCCCCAGCTTTCCCTGTGCCCTTCCCATTCCCTTTCAGAGTTATGACTATTTCTCCAGCTCACAATTGGCTGTAGTCTTGGTGGAAGATCAAGGCCTGGTGGGCTTGTCCCACAGCCAGATGGGCTTCTCTGCTAGGTCACGCTGTGCAGGTCATGTTTAGGCAGTGAGCATGATAGAGACTTTATTAACGTAAGCTTATAAAACAATGTCACTCTATAACTTTATGAGCATTCTTAGTGTTATTTATCCCCCATTTTTCACTCTCTCTGTATTAACCTCCCTCATTCTCTCCCAGATAAAGCCCCACCCTTTTTTTCCTATTTCCCCCTTCATAGCACCTGTGTCCAACTATTCTGCTCTCCAGAGCGCCTTCACCACACCATAGGTCCTTTGTACTTTTCTGACCTCTGCAATTTCTTCACATTCTATACTCAAACCCAAGAATTTAGAATTCGGGTCTACAAATAAGAGGAACATGCAGAACTTGTCTTTCTGGTCTGGGCTACCTCAGACATACAAAAATTTCCAGTTCCATTCGTTCATCTGTGAAAAACATGATTTCACTTTCTCTTTATAGCTAAACAGAATGCCACTGTGTAAATGTACCACCTTTGTATTATCTGTTCATTAGTTGAAGGTTATCTGGGTTGTTTCCACTTCTTACTATAAAAATATCTGCAATGAATATGGCTGAACAAATGTTGAAAGAAAGAGATAAAGTCCTTACAATATACCCAGGAATGGTATACCTGGTCAAATGGGAGACCTACTTACAATTTCCAAACCTCTGGCATCAACCTATAAATGGTTCTTTTGTCTTTAAACTCAAAATCATACCATTTTCTCAAACAATCAAATAAGAAAAAGGGAAAATCTGTCATAGAAATAGATAACAAACCTACTAGACTGTTGGGTGATTGATTGTATCATCCATAACACACCAATACAAAGCATGCCACCAGGTATTTTATTTTGGATAATTTCAATATTGTTTGTGAAATGACTTAAAAGTATTTTCTACTATGTATTCAAATTCCCAAATAAAGTAAGATTAAGTAATGCTTCAGAAAAGAATAAAATAATTTATTTCGAGGGAAAATATTTAATGAAATAATTTTCCCAAGTCGTACTGTTTTAATGTGCTGAGAAGGAACTGCCTACTAATAGACACCCTGAAGTCTGATCTGGGTTGACAAAGTCAATCTGAACCACGTTTTCATTCTCATCATGGATCACTGCCTGGACACCTGCAGGGACCCCTTCAACACCCATGACACATGCCTGGCCTCAGCAGCTTTCCTTAGCATTGGATGCTTGACTCTAAAGCCAGAACCACCTGGCTGAAGCTGCCAAAATTCTGCTGCTTGCTAGCCTGGGATTTGGTCCCCTCCTTTATTTGCATTTTCATCAGCTTTCTATTGCTGATGGTTTCCTTCACTGCTAAACTTCTAATTCCTTTTCACAAGTTGGAACCTTAACTGGGTGGGGTCTTTCCCTGAGGTGAACTTTTTATCTCCTTGAGCACTGGATTTAGCCCCATTACACTTTCTGGTGCTCCTTTTCTCCTCAAACTATACATTTTGGTTTGTTTGTTTGTTTGTTGTGTTTTTTTTGTCCAGCTTTCTCCTTTCCATTACAGATCTTTAAAAAAAAGAGTGGTACAAATAACCACATGACAGAGTCAATACTAGGCTGTCTTGAAATCTCCTCTGTCATCATCATTAATCAAGAACTCTTCAATTTAGCCTCAGATAGGTTTTCAGGATAACAGCAAAAAGAAGCCATGTTCTCTGCCAAAATATATCAAGAATGGTCTCTAGATCACTTATCTAGATCCCTCTGAAAGGTCTTATCCTGGTCTCCCATTTGTCCATATCACCCTCGGTACCACTGCCCTTGCTCCTACTAGCATAGCCCATTAAACCCCACTTAGGGCAATTCTATCACTTTTCTAGTTTAAAGTCTACTTTCTACCAATAATCAGTATGGTCAGGCCTGGTACAGCAATAACCCAGTCCTGGTACCTATTTTTGTCATGGTCACTATTTTATTACTGTGAAGGGACACCATGGCCAAGACCATTCTTTTTCTTTTTTTTAATTAATTAATTTATTTATTGACTTTACATCCTGATCGTAGCCCCTTCCCTCCTCTCCTCCCAATCCTACCTTCCCTCTTTTGCCTATCCTCCCTCCCCTCTTACTCAGAAAAGGAGAGCCTCCTCCCACCAACCCACCCCAGCACCGGATAGAAACAGATGCTGAGACTCACATCCGAATATTGGGTGAAGCACAGGGAGTCTTGTGGTAAAGTTGGGGGAAGAGCAGAAGGACCAGGAGGGGACAGGAGCTCCACAAAGAGATCAACAGAGCCAACTATCCAGGGCCCAGAGGAGTGGAGCTCTCAGAGATGGAAGCACCAGCCAAAGGCCATGCATGGACTAGACCTGGGCCCCCTACACAGATGTAGCAGATAGGAAGCTCAGGCATCATGTGGATTCCCTGGCAAGGGGATCTAGGACGCGGGGGGAGGGGCTGTCTCTAGCAAGACAATTCTTATTTTTAAAAAAGCATATAATTGGGGCTTCTTTACAGATCCAGAAGCAAGTCCAGTTTCATCATGGTGGGAAGCATGGTACCAAGCAGGTAGGCTTGGGGTGTAGCCTTGGTGCTGGAGAAGTAGCTGAAAGCTACATCCTGATCCACAGGAATCAGGAAGGGAGAAACACTAAGCTTAGTGTTATCTTTTTGAGACCTCTAAGCCCATCTCTGTACTAGGCACAAATTTCTTTGTGCTATCAGATAACATTAGGGGAACCAGGAATGCTAAACACAACACATCCAAGGAAGGGATGCCTAACCTGTTATACACCCAGATGTCTGGGAGGGGAGGTGACCTTTTTGCTATCAGTGTGTCCAAGAACATACCAGATCCTCCCCCAGGCACACATCATAAGTCTGTTTTCTGGTCAGTCTATCTTTATGGAAGGTAGTCACTGCCAATCTTTGTTTAGTTTATTGTGTGCTTTATTGTGCACAGAGCATTGAGTTAATTATCACCAGAAAAGTGATCACCAAATTGTGGTGTGATTACATAAGACAAAAATAAATCACTTGGCATCAGATTCCCAAAGCTACAAAGATATATTGAACAGAATCATTACTCTGCTGGCTGTGGTGGTCACAAATACCTACTCACCCCCTACTCTGCACACACTTCTGCCAGCAAGGTCACACCTTCCAATCCTAATCCTTCTCAAGCAGAGCCACTCTCTGCTGACTACGCATTCAAGTAAGTGACAGCATGGAGTCCGTTCTTATTCCAACAAGCCCAGCCTCACACTGTGAATCTTCTTTTTCTTCTAGACAAACTACTTTTGTTCATTTCCTCAAATATCAACGATAGAGAGCTCTTCTCAAAAAGAAAAAAAAAATTCTTCTTACAAAACTCTTCATCTCAGAGTTTTATTTCTAATCTAAAGCCCAGCTCAATAACTGTGGGAATTATTATAGTGGTTTTGCTGACTTCCTCAGTTCTAATCCGGTATAGCTTTCAGTCTTCCATCAGAGACATGAAGCTATTTAGTGAGGATGACAAAGCATAATCCATCTCTAACTGGCTCCCGTGCCACTTAATTGTAGGAAACTTTAGGAAATAATACATTAGAATTAAGTTGTATTTAATTTCTACAATTTATTCTGATCAACTCTGAGTGCTTAGCCAAAAGAAAAAAAAATTGTTAGATGATTTTAATCACCCATTATGAGAGAAGTAATTAGAATTTCTAGATGAAATTCTATTTCAAAGAGCATAAAAGTAAAAGGATAATAAAAGCAATTTGTCTACAATAGATCACCATGACTCAGAGATATGGAAAATGTATTTTGTTTAACTGGTAAAGATCTAGTATGTCCTTTTCTGGTCAAAGAATAAAGCATGATTACACTAGCATTTCTGTTTCATGTTCTTAATCTCTTCAAAGCTCCTCTGAAGGTTACAGAAAGGTTACCATGGAATCAATCACTTATCCAGTCTCCTCAGTGCAGAGTGTGAACTGATCCCAACTTGGTTAATTTTTTTTTCTTTTTGTGGTTATGTGTTTGTTTTGCCTAATGTTTTTATATTTTGCCTATTCTATTTATATTATAAAATTTTGAGTAGATTTACCCACCTGACTGAGGCTCAACCTATCTTAGTTGATACATTCCTAAGTTTTCTTTCTAGAACAGATAAAGAAAACACAAATAAAATTCACAAATAAATCAACACAAAACAGGAAAAATATAGATATGAGAATATAACTTCTATATAGAGTTAAAAATAGAAAATAAAAGATGTTTACCAGTAAAAATGAGTCTTCTTTCCTTTAAGTCAAAATTTCTCTTAAGTACCCCTGTGGAGGAAACGGAAATATTCAAATGCATTGCTGACTCTTGTTTGTTTGTTTCCAGACTGTAGTGCTTAGTCAAAACTTATCTCTCCAAGAGATGAATCTGAACTGTGGCTTCATCTGGGTTTGCTGCTTTAGGTCAACCAGAGATGGTGCAGCTATGAAAAGACCATCTGTCTCCATACCACCGTAATTATACTCTACTGATTTTTAAATTTTCTGTACATGTCAATCTTCCCTATCTACTGTTAATAGATGTTTCTATTACAAAATGCCAAGTATTTTATAAAATTCAATATCTATCACATAACATTTCAGCTTTGTGCTCCTTCAGATTTTGACTCCTTAAGTATCTAAGCAAGCACTGGAAAGCAGGAAAAGCACTACAAATATTTCTGATACTCATATATTCAAAAACCTACCATGTTTTGGAGTACAAGGAATTTCAATCATTCAGAAGCTAAATCAAAGCACCGACTTCCTAGAGAAACTTAGAAAACAGAAAAATATAAAAATCTACAATCTACAATGGTTTAAAATATTCACAAGTCTGACCTAATCATTTTTCTTTTTTTTTATTTGTTGCATACAACGTTTTGTGGGTACTCATAAGAAATCCAACTTTAAGGCCTGGAGATATGGCTCAACACTTAAAAAGAATTTGTTACTCTTGTAGAAACCTTGGGTTAGATCCTCAGCACCCACGACAGCTCACAACCATTTGTAACTCCAGTTCCAGGGGATGAGAAGCCCTATTCTGCATTCTGAGAGCTCATATAGGCAAGTGGTACATATATATGCACTCAGGAACATATACACATAAAATGAATAAATATTTACCAAAGTCAAATTTTAGGACTTTCTATATTCCAGAGTATAATCAAGCTTATGTTTTGTTCCTAAAATTATAAAATTTTCAGCAGTCTAAACGTAATACACAGGATTTATTTATTCATCTATTCACCTTAGTCTCCATGGTAATATATGGAAGAAACATAATGATACAGGCTTCAAATGAAACATGAACAGTATTAACAATATACATTTTCATACATAAAAATTAACAAGAATTCTTCTTCAAAGGTAGAAGAAAAAATCCAATTTTCCTCATATTTTGAAATAAAGAAAGATCAGGCTAAAGGTAGTTCAGTGGTATAGCTAAAGGGTAGAGCGAGGAGGGTAAAACTGTGTGTTCAAGGCCTTGGGTTCCATCTCAACATTAGAGAAAAAAATTCTCCTGTATTAGCCTCTACAGTTTAGGAATTATAAACATGTGCCACCTCACCAAATGGAAATAAATCTTTGTAATAAGCATCACACAACCAGCTCGGGACTTGAGGATGGTTGAGAGGAAGTGACAAGACAATCAGGGAGCATCACAGTCAAAGGAATCAACAAGAACATCTGCTTCAAAAATCTTTCTAACGTCTGAATCTTTCACATCTTAGCCACATCAATCAAACTTCTGACTGATCAATTCATTGTGGCCCAATGAGACAGCCAATTCTGTCTTAGACTGTTAGAATTATATCTTGCGTGGAATTAAAACACAAATACTATATATGCCAGTGAGTAAATGTCATCTAGAACAAATCCAGTTCTTCTCCCTCGAGGCCACTATTCCTATGGATGGAGATGCAGATGACATCAGAGTTTTCTTATTTCTTCCTGGTAGTATTTACAATTATGCCTGAACTAAGGCTTTGAGTTTCATCACATTCCTATTTCTTATCTAGTTTTCAATGTTTGTCTGAACATGGGGACACTTAAAAGCACCATGCTGTTGAGTATCGTCCAATCTGTGAAGAACAACCCAAACATTCTTGCCCTGTTCTAGGAACACACATCTATTTCTAAATCCACACATACACTCCCTGCTTTTAAGGCTAGCTCATCCATGTTGATTCAAATTGAGCTTCATAGTGATTAAAACATTAATGTCTTAGAAGTTAAAATTATTCAGCAACTATTTAGTAAGCATGTATGGGACCAGCCATTACCTTATGTGCCACTAGCTGTGTGACAAGAGCACTTGTTAGAGCTACTTGATTTTCATAATAGGATAACTATCTTGCTACTTGCTGATCTCAGTTCCAAAGCATATGGATGGGCCCTCAGCCAGTAGTTTAGGATGCCAACACTCCAGGTGATCCAGCTCCTTCCAAAATCCTACTGAGAGGGAAGTATTTCCTGAAGCTAGGCCCAAAGCCTCCTATATTCAGGCTTCGGTTAACACTCTCACAAGAAAGGTATCTATTTGGATACCACAACATGACACCTCTCCATTACCTTTACTGGGTTGCACTCAACATACGTTAATCTGCTAAGAGGTTGTTATAAGAAATAATCACACATATTTTAAAACAGTATTGTTACTTCATTTTTATCTTTTATTTCTGTAAGGCAAGGTCTTGCTATGTTGCCCAGACTGATCTCAGTTTCCTGAGTGCTAGGGTTATAGGCATGAGCTGCCACACCCAGGCGACCACTGTTACTTCTGACAGATGAAGATGTTGCCCATTTGCTTAGAGTCTACTTCAGTGCTAAGGTTAGGGGTTTCCTGAAGAGTCAAGTGTTTCTACATCTTTAATAATGGACAACATAAGAATGGCTTCAGACATAGAAAGCAAGCATTACAGAGAAAGATGTAAGAATGAAAATAACATGAAAATGCCATTTGAAAGCTTTATAAGTAGTATGAAACCCTTGTATTTGCTACTTCATCAACTGGTAAGGTGCTCCTCAAAGTAAGATGGTTAAAATCCACCTGGACCTTAACAAAAACTTATAGTTAACTAAGCTAATCAACATCATTCAGTTGTTCCTAGATACCCACTTCCTAAATAATCTCCCTGGTACGTTGATTTCCCTCAATGACAAAAGTTCAAATAGCAAATGAATGTAAAATTCCTTGGAGAATTCATTATTAAATTCTACATCTAAATAATTTTTTTAATCTTCCTTTATAAGTAGGATGCAAATGAACTGATAACATAGCAACTGTGGATACCTTGGATAGAGTCTGTCATCCTTCTCTGCGGCCCATGCTGTCTTTATACATTTATTTAATTCCTGGTGAAGAAGGAGAGATATACTATTCTACCAAGGGTTTTAGTGAGCAAAAGAAAAAAACTTTGTCCCTGTTCTTACCTAACACGCGCTCGGAGAATATTTTTGTAAGATGTTTCTGTGTCCTTCCTTACCTGTCTAAGGCATTTTCTGATTTGTTAAATAGGAGCTGAACAGCCAATAGCTAGGCAGCAGGAGATAAGGGGACTTCCTGGAAGAGAGAGAAATTCTGGGAAGGAGAGAAGCAGAGATTTTGCCAGGGAGGCAGAGAGGAGGTAGAGCTTCCAGGGACTGAGGAGAGGAAATGAGCCATGCAGGAGAAGGCAGATGGGGGTAAACAGGTTAATTTGAGTTGTAGAAGATAGTTGAGCATCAGAATAAAGGAAGGCTTTGAACATTGATAATTAATAAGAGGTCTCAGGGTCGTTATTGGGAGTTGATGCTTCAGTGTCAATACAGCAATAGGCATGCACATTCTCTTTACACACCCTAGTGTCAATGGGTAGCATCACAAAGGAAGACTGTCAGATGAAAGGCACCTACTTATTGTGACTCTCCTGAGAAGTAAGAGATTAACATGCATTCAAACTAGTCCAAACCACAAAAGACACCAAACAGTGACACAGGACTGCCTTCTCATGGGGATCAGCTGCCAAAATTTTTATAGACATCACCTAGTCCACCTTTAAAATACAGAAATTTATTTCAACAGAAAATCTGACAACTTCCTTGAGTAAAAAGTCGTACTTCCTGTTTTCTCGGAAAGTAACACTTTTTACTCGTAACTGGTACTACTCATGAACATGTTAAATTTACATAACATGGCCTGAGCACATCTACAGTTTAAGTACATTATTATAATGCATTCCATCACATCTAAACTGGGTCCAAGTAAACACCTAATAAGTAAGTAACATGAGATAACCAAAGTGAAGATAAACAATGCGGTGTCTCAAAACGGAGTAATTTTATCCACAAAATGGCCAGTCATAAATTTCACAAGTCTTTAGAGTTAAGGAAGCCAAGCTAAGATGATTTGCTCTCCTATGTATTTTCTATCTTGTATATTTTTAATTTTATAAATTTCATGCTGTCTGTCTCCATGGTAACCAGCTTTTAACCATGATGATCACCTGGCCTATACTGAAGAATTAATATTTCCTTATGAACTACATACACTCAATTACTCACAACCTCCCTGGTTTTGCAGCCATTATAGCTCCAGCCCTCCAGCAAAGCTTTCCAAAGAGTCTACATGATTTTATGAATTCTGTATAACACATAATGTGCCAATTTTTATGATAGTTAAGAATTAGAAACATCACAATTTTTAACAATTTTAAAATGATACATTTTTTATATACCAATGTCCAATTGAGACATACTTAGTTTTTCAAGCATTTTATACATATGCATTAAATTTTACTTAAAATAAATTAATAAATTAGGTGAATACTAACATTGACTCACTCACCAAACTAGATGATACTTCAGTGAGTCATTCCCTATAACTTAGCTTCCTAGGAAAACTTAAAGCATTTTATTTCCAAGAAAATTAAAATTTTGTTTGATTCTACGAACATTTTTCAAGTAGTAGCATGTAGACAGTGTATAAAGAAGGGAACATGAGGAAAGGCAAGTAAAATTAAGGGCCACTTGAGCTGTTGTATGGAAATCTGCTAAAGTAGAAGTTTCTTTTAAAATTATATATACATATAGATGATAGATAGATAGATAGATAGATAGATAGATAGATAGATATGAAAATATACCTAAATGAATCACCAAATAGTGGGAGAAGAAAAACCTAACTAGTCATCTCTTGCCACCAAATGAAACCTCCAGGATAAATTATATTTATCTAATTGAGTTTTTAGCCAATGAGACCCCACATTAGCCCCCAAACAACCAGGCTATTGTTAAGATTAGTGGTAGTTTCCCATAAACTGACAGTAAGGCTTTATTGCTGAAGAAAACCTACATAGCTCATCGGACATAGAGAGGTTGAGCTGGTACCTTCCTAGAGCCTTCACCACTACTGACTAGTAATCATGGTACTCTGCACATTCCCAGAAGAGAAAGTTACAAACCCTTCAGTCTACAATGATGACCTGTCTATATAATACATTAGTGCAATAATGGTACAAACACTGGGGTAGTAGCCAATTACTACCTGATTGGGTTTAAAGCCCACTCCATGATATGGAACCCATGCCTGACACTGCTCAGTGATGATCAGAATCTAATAATAGATAGGCCAGGGAAACCAAATACTACTGTTATGCTAAAGGATCATAGCAATAAAATGACTCCTAATGGTATTTTGCTATACTCATAGATCAGTGTCTTGCTCACCTATCACCACACATGCTTCCTCTGATAGTAGACGGGAACAAACACAGAGACCCACGATTGGACAATGTGCAGAGACTGAGAGACTTCAAAAAACTCAGTCCTAAGTAGTATGTCTCTATCAAATCTCTCCCCCTCAGTGTTCAGGGAACTTTGTGGAAGACAAGGCAGAAAAATTTAAGAGCCAGTGAGGATGGATGACTCCAGGGAAACAGGGATTATCTAGACACAACAGGGCTGACAAACATATCAACTCACAGAGACTGTGGCAGCATACACAGGGCCTGCACAGGTCTAAGTCAGACAGGGCCCCAGTGTTGGTGGGAGAAGTGAGTGCATGCCCCCATTCTTAACTCAGAAGCTATTTCCAGTTAACAGCTGCTCACAAAGGAGAAATTAGTTATCCTCAATAGTCTCTTTGGGTACACAAACCACTCTTAAGGATAGGCCTCATATCCAGCAGTACATGGCCAACACAAAATGAACTGAATAGTAATCTTGGAGGGGTTGATGTCTCAAAATATCTTGTCTAGGAATTTGTCTACTTTACAGGTCTTTTACTTATATATTATAGTTTCCAATTTGTTTTTATTGAATTTCTGTCTATGTAAATGTGTTTCTGTGTGTGTGTGTGTGTGTGTGTGTGTGTGTGTGTGTGTGTGTGTTTTATCTTTGTCTTTTTTTTTCCTGTTAAGTTTTTTGTTTTGTCCTATTCTAGTTTGTTTCTATTTTATATGCTATTGTTGTTGTTATTGTTGTTGCCTGTTTGTTTTCTAATGAAAGAGAGTAAGATAGGGTGTGAATTTGCATGAGTGAGAAGGTAAGGAGGGTCTGGGAGGAATCAAGAAAAAGGAAATTATGATCGAAATATGGTCTATGAAAAATATCTATTTCCAATTTTAAAAAGAAAAAATAAAATAAAATAAAATATGTATAGATCAGGCCATCTAGCTCAGTTGGTTGAGTTCTTGCTCATCATTTGCCAAGCCCAGAGTTTAATAGAAAAGAAATTAAAGCTTTCCTGGAATTCAATGAAAATGAAGGGACAGCATACCCAAGCATAAAGATAACAATGAAAGTGGCGCAAAGAAGAACTGTCAACTACATCTGAGCAGAGGGTCTAGGTCCTCACCATGCATGGTCCTTAGTTAGTGCAGCAGTCTCTAAGTGCATCAGTCTCATAGCACTAAGCGCCTTCATAAAGAAATTGGAGAGATCCCATACTAGAAACTTAACAGCACACCAAAAGCTCTAGAACAAAAAGAACAAACACACCAAAAAGGAGTAGACAACAGGAAATCATCAAACTCAGGACTAAAATCAATAAATTAAAAACAAAGAAAACAATTCAAAGAATCAACAAAACTAAGAGCTGGTTCTTTGTGAAATCAGCAAGAAAGACAAAGCTGTAGCCAAACTAAATAAAAAGCAGAAGAAATCAACAAAATCAGAAATAAAAAGGGAGACATAATGACAAACACTGAGGAAATCCAAAGAATCAATTGGTCTTACTTCAAAAGCCTATATGCCACAAAATTTGAAAAGCTAAATGAAATGGACAATTCTCTTGAGAGATAACACTTACCACCAAAACTGAAACAAACTAAATAGTCCTATATCTCGTAAGGAAATAGAAGCAGTCATCAAAAGTCCCCCAAACAAAAAAAGTTCACGGCCAGATGGATTCAGCCCAGAATTCTACGAGACCTTCAAAGAGCTAATACCAATTCTCTTCAAACTATTCCACAAAATAGAAACAGAAAGAAAACTATCAAATTCATTCTATGAGGCCACACTCACCTTGATAACTAAACCACACAAAGACATAACAAAGAAAGAGAACTTCAGACCAACTTTCCTTATGAACATTGATGCAAAAATACTCAATAAGATACTTAAAATCGAATCCAAGAACACATCAAAAATATCATCCAGCATGACCAAGAAGGCTTCATCCAAGACATTTATGGGGAGTTCAATATATGGAAATCCATCAATATAATCCACCATATAAACAAACTGAAAGGAAAAAACACATGATTGTGTCTTAGATGCTGAAAAATCATTTGCCAAAATCCAACACCCATTCGTGTTAAAAGTCTTGGAGAGATTGGGGATACAAGGTGGGAGTGAAAACTTGTACAAAACTCTGGAAATCAATCTTGTGCTTTCTCATAAAATTGGGAACATTTTTACCTCAAGACCCAGCTATACCACTCCTAGGCATAATCCCTAAAGATGCTCCACCATACAACATGTACCTTTGCTCAGATTTATTCATAAGAGCCTTAATCTAGAAACAACCTAGATGTCCCACAACCAAAGAATGGATAAAGAAACTGTGGTACAGTTAGACAATGAAATATCACTCAGCTAATAAAAACAGGAAATCTTGAAATTTTCAGGCAAATGGATGGAACTAAAAATGATCATCCTGAATGAGGTAACCCAGACACAGAAAGACATGCATGGTATATACTCATTTATAAATGGATATTAGCCACATAATACAGGATAGACATACTACAATAAACAGACTTAAAGAAGCTAAATAACAAGGAGGACCCTAGGGAAAATGCTTAATTCTCATTCCGAAGGACAAATACAATAGACTCCAGAAGCAGTTGAAGAGAAGGAACAGGAAGGGAGCTTACCATAAAGGTCCTCTGAAGGACTCCACCCAGCAGGGGGATCAAAGCAGATGCTGAGACTCAAACTTTGGGTGGGGGCGGGGGGGGGGGGGACACGGGGAACACAGGGAGTCTTAAGGTAGACTTAGGCGATAGAAGGACCTGGATGCAACAGGAGTTCACAAAGAGACCAATGGAGCCAACAGATCTGGGGGAGGGGGCAGTTACTTCAGGGACTTATGTACCAACCGTGCACGGTGAGGACCTAGACCCTCTGTTCAGATGTAGTAGATAGGCAGTACAGTTTCCTTGTGGGTCCTACAATATGGCAAAGACAGGCTACCTCTGACATGGACTCTGGCCGCCACACATTGACCACTTCCCTCTGATGGGGCAGCCTTGCCAGGCAACAGAAGAAAAGGATGCAGGCAGTCCAGAAGAGATTTGATAGGCTGAAGTCAGATGATAATGGAGGAGAGTCCCTCTTTCTGAGGACTAGAGGAGGAAAGAGGGAGAATGAGGGTAGAAGGGGGAGGCCAGGAGGAGATGAGGGAGGGGGCTACAATCAGAATGTAAAGTAAACAAATTAAAACTTTAAAAACATAAAAATTTTTTAAAGTTTAAAAGATGCATCTGAACCAAAAAATGTGTTACTGTTTAAATTAATTAAATTATAATTCAATTTTCACATATTAGAGGTTTATATTTTTACTTTTAATAATTACTATAATTATCTAATTAATATATAGGAATATTATGTATCAATTACATTATTTAAACCATTTAAAACTATAATAAGAAGCTGTATAATTTGTATTTCTAGATAAGGGACAAAGGTGAATTTTGTGACAAGTGGCTATGATCTCCAAAATCTATCAGTCCATTATTGTAGATAAAATACTATATAATATCTCACCTCAAGAAACTATCACTTTGTCTCATATAGGTGTTCTCAATTAGGAGCACATGAAATTGAATAAAACTTAAGTCTGCCGTACTTACTAGTAGAGATGCCCTCTCTTCCTTGACAACACTCCTGGCTTCACTTCCTGTTGCTGCAATTTGGGATCAAAGGGGTTTATTTCAGCTACAGTTCCAGGTAACAGTCCATCATTACAGGGAAATCAAGCTGATAAGTACTTAAAGCAGCTAATCAAATTCACAGTGAAGAACAGAGAGTGAATGAACTAATGAATGCTTGCCAGTTACCGGGTTGTGTTTTTATTCGGTCCAGGCCCCAGATCCTGAATGGTGCTGCATACAGTTAGAGTGAGTATCCATATCTCTAATCCAGAGCCATGTCCACAGACGACCTAATCTGGACCATTCCTCATTGAGAACCCCTTCCCAGGTGAACGTTTATTGCATGATGCTGACAACTTGATTCCCACATTACTATAGTTCACTGATGAGACAGGTCCACATCTGCCATGAATCTAGATGATTCCTGGTTCTACACACAAAATAACTCTTTAGCCTACACATCCTCTGTAAACTAATACTACAATAGGAATTTAGAGTCAGCAGGTACTGGAATTTGTTCCTTGTATTTGGTTTGGTTTGTTTGTTTTGTTCTGTTTTGTTTTAACCAGCTACATAACTCTAGAAAATGTATATCCTATCTGGTTACTGTAATGATTGGCTATCCTAAGACAATGTTTTCAGTGACAAATATCCATTACTGATGGGAAATACTGACTAACTCTGAGTTAGTCCTTTTTAATTGTGAAATCTCACTAGCACGCTTCTACTCAGTTGGTTTGGCTCAATTACTAATGAGAAAGTCTGGACTTTATGAATTCCCTGACACCCACGATTCACTGCAAGATCCTCATGTAGGCATATTCTGCCTCCTCTGCTGAATTCCCAGAGCAGCCTTCCCTGCAGGGCCTATCAGTGTGACTCATTTCTAATGGTTATAAAACAGGCAAAAACCACCTCTCGTTTCTTCTTCAATATTGTTTCTTAGTACTGACTGATTGGGAAATTTATTTTCCACTGCTGAGATAAGTGGCTTCTGCAGTGGTCTTTGTCCGTATCACTGCCTACCATTGATCTCTATTTTAGTGGAAATGGCATTGGCTTAGATTTCTTGAATTGCAAGACTAAATTCTGGATTCTGTCACTCTAAATATTTAATGAGGCAATTTAGGTTGCCTCAATGAATATATTTTAGGAATCTGAGCAGAGAAAACAAGTATAGAATATTATATACAGAATCTTGTTTCGGATTTTATTGCTTCTCATACCCTCAAATACATCTTGTTATTAATAAAGCTACATAGAAAATATATATGATAACTAACTCTGGATAAAGATTCAAAATAACATCAGGCTAGGCACTTTCATAGATTAGTCCCAAAGCAAACTTCTTACTTGTAAGATACTTTCTACTATGACCAGAAAAGGTGACTATATAGCAATAGTGCTTTGGTATTGTACTATCCTTATTCATTCACTCACAAGATTCCCACTAAGTGTCTACCACACAGGTTACTATCCTAATAGCAGAAAACTCACTCCTGGACAAAATGAAAACACTTCTACCTTTCATAGAATTTTCACGTGCGTGTATTTTTGTTTACCTACATAATATAATGGTGGAGTTTGTTTGGTTTCGTGATTTGTTTTAAGTAAGATAATCAGAGATGAATGCGAAGCTTGAACAAAGCTCTGAGCCCTGACTGATGTTAAGAATAACTGTGACCGGGCGTGGTGGCGCACGCCTTTAGTCCCAGCCCTCGGGAGGCAGAGGCGGACGGATCGCTGTGAGTTCGAGGCCAGCCTGGTCTACAAAGTGAGTCCAGGACAGCCAAGGCTATACAGAGAAACTCTGTCTCGAAAAACCAAAAAAAAAAAAAAAAAAAAAAAAAAAAGAATAACTGTGACAAATGTGTTGGGAAGTATTGCTGGCAGAGAAAAGAGCACGGGCAAAGTGTTGATAGGAAAGAGCAAATCTGTCTGTTTACAAACCAGTGGGACATTAAATGTGAACAAAATGGAAAGAGCACATGAGGGGTGGAACCGCATCGAAGGCAAATGCAGTAGGACTGAGATTTGTAACTTGAGCTTTTGTCTGATATGGTGGAACTGGAGTTTCTAAGCAAAAGAGTAAATTGACATTAAGAGAAAAACAGACTGGTTAGAGCGGAAAGAAGAAAAAACAGAATTAGAATGGTATCTAACCTGAAAGCATGGCTGTAACTAGCAGATATGGGTGGCATGGAATTAGCAAAATTTAAGCTGCTTCAGCTTACAACTATATTTGAGCTCAAAACATCCCTACACAAATTTGCGCTATTCTTTTAGAGACAGCCCAAGTCATTTGTTAAGTTGTGTCTACAATAACTTAAAAGCTGGGCATCTTCACCATGCATGGATTCTTCAAACTTCAAACTCAATCATGAAATATTGGCTAACCCAGAAACAAAACAAGTGGTACCAGCACTAACTAACTTCAGTCTGCAGATTTCCTCTAGATGAAATAAACACATAAGGAAAAATAAAATTTCTCAAATGGAAACGTTGAATGTTGGAGGGTATTTTGGAGGCAATAAAAAAAAAAATAGGTTCTACTTCAAAACTAATTGGTAGGAAAGATACAGAGCCAAAGGCAACACAAGACAACAGCAATTAGAATGAATTTGTTAAAATAATCAACTTTAGAGAAACAGCACTGTCAACCTGTCAGACACCTTGCTTTAGGGTGTTTGCCACCTTTGTGTCTCCTGTAAAATCTTGACACATTCATTTAATTAAATGATTGTTATTAACAAATGTTACTAAAGTACCTTCTAGATGTGTTTTAGGAACCAGAAGCTTTGAGTCTATAGAGAGCTATGATCGCGTTTGAACGGGGAACCAACAACACAAGAATACTTGCTGATTATCAACACTGAATTGAATGTACCCACATTATCCACATGGTTTTATCAGGACAAGCTCAGTTACCTCTACCTCTGCATTGTGAGTAACCTACAACAGGAGGATGACCAATTGCCAGAACCTATGAAGCACTCACGCCAGAGGACTAGGACCATTTAGTATGGATCACGCGTAACAGCCTTCAAGAACCTTTCAGTGTTAATACTTACAGACGCAAATGAATAATTCTTGTGATGGTTTAAAGCACTAATTCGACATCTTATAATATTGGGATGCTGTGGAGAATGCGCATTCTGAGGAAGACAAGAACTTGAATCGGAAAAGATCTGGCTCTAGCGCTGAAACCATATTTTCTAAACTTGTTTTGCACCACAAGTGATTCAATATTTTACAAACTCTCTGACTAAATGTGCTTATTTCCCCATTGCTTTCAAAAAAATTTTAGCAAATATCATTAGGCACATTTGGAATATGCTGTCAGGGATTTGTTTTTTTGTTTTCCTGCTGCAAAAATGTTGGAAGGCCGCTGGTTTGAAAGCATCCCAGAGGGCTCTAGACAGCTACCCTCTTCCACAGTAACCTCTCCATTTCAGAGTGCTATAAGGACATATTTATGAGTCTAGAAATCCTGTAAAAGGCAGAAAACACGTGTTGTTTCGTTAGTCTTACCACGAACTCCTTAAACCTTTCCTTGGAAAACACTTAACCTCTCATTAACAGTGAAACAGGACGGCAATGTAGGGCAGCTCGCACGTGGCGCAACCTTTCCACTCCTGCAGCTTGTAGATCTTGTTCCTCAGCCAGCATTCGCAGAGCGCGCCGTGCATGACGGGAATAAGAAGCGGGGATTGTGGGAAATGTAGTCTGGCGACTCCGCCCTGCTCGCCATTCCTATAATGGCTGCTTTCCGTCAGGTAAGGTACAAACTCCGCTCCCCGGGATTCTCTGATTAATTACCCGAATGTAGATAGTTGTAAAACGCCAAATTTGCACCCTCCAAGGGCAAGGGAACAATTCTTTTCCAGATCTTTATGTCAGATCTTGGGACGAATTTGCTTCTCGGTTTGGTTTCGTTTAGCTGTCTGTGTGTGAGAACTAACTTTAGATCTACTAGTCTCTGTTTGAACGAACTGTTAGGGAGTGTTTTCTGTACTCATTTCCCATTTCTTTCCTTGCACGTCGTTTCTCACTGACTTTAGCTTCCTCTCTAAAATAATGATTAAATTCTTTTCCCCACCCTAATAGGCTGTGTCACGGGTAACCTCTTAGCCTCAGCATCCGGAGCTCGGGAGAGGGAATATCTCATTTTGGATAGAACTTTGCATATACCATTGTTTTGGTAAGTCTTTTTAATTCCTTGCAACTTCACAGAGTTACATAGTGTGTTGTTTGACATTTGCCAGATTTGCCTACATTTTCTCGATAGGAAACATGCTAAGAAAATGTGATTTTTACTTATTAAGGTATTTTAAGTTTTCAAATGCCTTGTGCATTTTTTTTTCCTCTTGCCTTAATGATGTACAGCCGTCCAGTTTCGGTTTGGTGGCTGCATATCCTGTTGGAATTACTGTTGGAACTTCCCTGGCTAGGGTGTTGTCACGAGGTTAACCTCGAATGACTGTCTTTAAGTACACTTCCTTAGTTTTGTCATGTGTGAAATGACAAAGCTGAAATGATTCTCAAACTCCAGTTTAAAAGACTGTTGCGTATTTATATTGTCGTTCAAGAAAGTAAGCCTTTTTAACAGTTTCTTTTGTTTTCACGTTTAATTTCTAGAAAAGTTCAGCCCTCAAGATTGAAACATCATGAATTCAGTGTCAACACAGTTGATCTTAGTCCTGACTTCCCTGCTTTTGGTTCTGCCTGCTGTTGAAGCAGTGGAAGCTGGGGATGCAATTGCTCTGTTACTCGGTGTGGTTCTCAGCATTACGGGCATCTGTGCATGCCTGGGGATCTATGCAAGGAAGCGAAATGGACAGATATGACTCTGAAGGGCTCTTCTGAATTAGACTTCACCCTGACCGCACTGAAAACCATTGTGCTCTTGAGGCCAAACCCAATGTTTCGTTTGGTCTCTTCTGTTCCCAGCAAGAGAATTACCATTCAGAGAGTGGTTTCTTGTTCTTAGTTGTTTTCTATAAGATGGGAGCAGATGGAGGTGAAGAGGGGCTCTTAACAACAGAACGCACAAACAATGTGGTCTATAATTTGTATTTGCTGCTTGGGAAGGGGACAAAATAAGAGGGCTTAAGTTTGCATAAGTATTATTTCATGCTTTCAGATTGTCAAAGCACATGAAATTGGAAGAAGGAAGTGTTTGCTAGTGAATCAATACTGCTATTACAATCACTGCCTCTTGAATTCTGGGAATCTTTTCTCCATTTCTCTCTTGTTTATTTTGTTTTGACTTTTTTTTTTTAATGTTTCTGCTTTATCTCTCCCTAAGTGATATTGTACTTAGATATTAAATAGCCAAAAATTGAAATTTTTATGTCTGAGAAAAAATTTAATAAAAATTTACTGAACATATCTAATACTAAAATGGAAAAAATGTTTGTTAAAAGAAATAGCTTTATATTAATTGAGCAACATCTCCTTTGTGAGAAGTACTGTATCAAATACATATCCATTATATCATCAATTGGTCTATTTTTTTCTGTCTGCTTGTATCTATCATGGACTAATTATTTGTAAGCTATGTGAAGAGGAACTAATTACCTTACCTAAAGGATCACGATAGGTGAGAAATGGGCATCTTTGAAATAGAAGAGGCCTCTGGTAGGAAATCACAAATACAAAAGCAAACGTATTGGCCTGCATTGATCTGAACACCAACTAAATGGATGTACCTTCTTTGCCCTAGTAATTCAAAGAGCCTAAAAACCAACAGATTACAGGGGTTTCAAATTAACATTGTTCGGTCTGGACAAATATTTGTGTTAGAATCTGTGTTTTGAATGTCATAGATTCAAGAAAAACTACTCAAACCTGTTGGTACTCAGTCACTTCAAGTCCTTATGTAAGACCCAACTTTAATTCCTAAGTCTCAGTTTGTATTACATAGCAATAGGGAGAGTGGAGCATGAAGCACTACGCTTGGCAATAGTCTTCAGCCCTTTATTTGATTAAGAGCCTTTGGCCAGAAGGAAATAGTCTCGTAAATCAAACTAATCTATGTTTTCAATGAAGGTAGATAATCAAGTTGTTCCCAAAATGCATTGTCCAATCTCTTGCTCTCCAGATAACCTTAAGAGCCTTAACTTCTGCAGGAAAGAGGCTGCAGCAAGTAAAATCTTGTACATAGAACCTTTCCTCAAATGAATTGATGTGGCTTGCCAGGCGTTTTGGTTAATATAAAAAGTAGTGCGGAATGTTTACATTACAAAGACATGGAAACAAACTACGTTGACTGCTTTGGAAGGTATTTTATCTTTTCACCAGAAAAGATACCAATAAACTTTATTTGGATAAACTGGCATTTAATAAAACTTGTTTGTGCATGCTTAGGAAAAAGGGAACATCTTTTGTATACCAGCTTATTAAAGCTGACTTAGCTTTCTTGCAAGTCTCAACTTTTGCAGGATGGGAAAAATCAAATGTAAAGCATATTTAAGTCACAGTCATTTAGTCAACTCCAGAAACTATTTTTAGAATATTGAAAATAAGAATACAGGAAAGCAGTGTTTACCAGCAGTGTATTTCCAAAAATACTCAAAAGAAAAAAAAGTTTTCAAAAACTGCCATTTCCTATTTTATTCTTAAAAGCAGAGGTAGGGAGATATGCTTTCTAAAAATAGCCTCACTAGGCCAAGGAGGTGACTCAGTGGGTAAAGATGCTTACATTCACTGATGGCCTGAGCTTGATCCTCGGTGTCTACAGAGTGGAAAAGAGAATCAATTCCCACAACGCTATGACATCCACACCTTTCCATGATACCTGGGCATGCTCCCAGCCTCTGACATACACTAAGTTATTAACTGTTTAATATAATTTTAAAGTGGAGGTGGTGGTCATTTTTTAGTTAAACTATATGATTTTTCCTAAAAACAGAAACCTGGGCTGAAAAGTGGCTCAGTTGATAATAGTGCCTTCCATTCCAAGTATAATAAACTATCAACCAACCTGGTAAAGCAGCACATGCCTAAAATCCCCACCCTAGGGCTACAGAGGCAGGTGTAACCCTAGGGCTTGCTGCCTAGCCACTAGCCAATTCATTATTGAGTTCCAGGTTCAGTGAGAGGCCCTGCTCCCAAAAATAAACTAAAGTGAAGAAAGCCTCAGTGTTCTGCCCTCCATGTGTACACACTCATGCATACCACACACAAAATAACAAAAAAAGGAAAGTCTTATAGCTGATCTTAATCATCAGCATCTCTGAGAACCTGATAAATACTTTTGATTTTTTTCTTCCAACTAAATAACTATACACATTAATGTTTTCAGATATGTTTCACAAAAATTTGCAGAGCTAAAGCCAATCTTGGAATCAACAGTTACAATTTTCTGCTTGGTTTGTTCATTTGCTCTCAAGCTCAGATATTTTCCAATTGTGCAATTCATTACATTGCTTACAGAGAGAATGCTGCGGTTAGTGAAGCAGGATTGACAGGTGTCCCTTGAGTGCCTGGCACAACGTCTGATGTCTGATAAATGTTCTGTTAGTTAGAAAGGCTGTGTTCAGTTAAAAAGCAGAAACAATAAATAAAGAATGTAAAGTCCTTGCCAGTGCTTTTGATTTCTGTCTCACTGCTTTCAGGACCTTAGTTTTACTCTGCAGAAGGTGGGATATAATGTATCTTGGTGTGGGGGTCTTAGTTTATTATAGATGGGGATTTCTGAGTTATGAAATTTAGAAATTTCTGGGGAGGTTTCTCCAAAACTTAGGAAAAATTTCTCAACTATTTCTTCTGATATTTCTCAGCCTGACCACTTCTTTCATTTTTGGACTCCATTGACCCAATAGTAAAAGATTTTCTGTAGACATAACAAGTTTTTAGCCTGTTTTCTGTATTCATATTGGGTAATTTCTAGTACTCTGGCCTCAAATTCACTAACTCTACAATTGTATTCATCTCAATTAAAAATTTGTCATTTACTTTTTCTTTGTATCTTTTGTTCAATTGCTAAGAATTTTTACTTTTTCCTTTGTTTCAGCATTGTAAAAATACCTTTTATTCACCAGCAAATGCAGAGTGTATAAAAGTTCTTAGACCTTTAACAGCTTGATCAGTACCCATGGATTCAAACTACTGCTGATATTGATCCTATTGACTATGTAAAATTGGGCATCAATGGCCAATAATCCTAGATATCAAAATGTCCATTGTTTTGGCTGTGTGAGACAAGGTCATTTGAAAAAGGATTGTAGACAAGGCATTCCTAGAGACTGCTCTAGAAGACCTCAGCCTTCGAGGATTTCTAGAAGGTGTGGTGAAGGGTAGACATTGGATTGCACTAATGAATGCAGATCATCAAGAGATATTTCAGGTAAAGTCTTATCAACCGGAAACTCCTTAAGGGGGTTACCTTGTACCCCATACCCTAACAACAAGAAACATGAGTCAGGCATTTCCTGTCAGTAACTTCCAAAACAACTAGAGAAAACTAAGCTAAATATTGAGGACACTGTTTACTGATATCTTCTGTAAAACAGCTTGTTCTTTTTATGCTTATATGTGTGAGAAGGCCAGCTTGCTGGATTGGAGCTAGATATGGAATTGGAATACCTAAGTGACTAGTTTATGTGTGGATTCATAAAGATCTAATTCTATGTTCATAAACAGAAATGGAGAATAAAATTAGCCAAAAGACACTGGATTGTAGAAAGGAAACAAAAAACAAAACTGCTGAATTATATCAATGTGTATACTCTAAAGATGTTTTAACATCAAAATGTAAGTCAGGAAATGTGTGACCTTGGGGAAGAGGTTTTGCCTGTATTTCCACAGGTGATGAAAGACTATGGGGTTCCATCAAAATTGATAAAGATCAGATCTGAATAAGAGAAGCTTCCACATGAAAGGCATGACTCAAGGATGGAAGAGACACAGAAAGACAACAACACAGATGATACAAAAAGCTGGTGCCTCCTTCATAGGGACAGTCAACAAACTGGCTGAGAAGGACAAATCAGACTGGCAGATTGGACAACTGCTGAAAATAGGCATTTGCTGAAGGACAGATGATCAGGACTGCAGTTATAAATAAGCATTGTATCAATGGATCTTCATAAGGACATTTGGACTCCTAAGTTTATGGGATTGATAATTGTTTCTATTGTAATAGATAAACTGTACAAGTTCTAGCTTAAACAGAAAGGAGGAAGATGTAGAGAAAATTTAATCCAGCAACATGGCTATCTAGGTTCCATTCCCGGCACCCATCTGAAACTCTGGCAAGGGATCACATTCAAAGACAACCTCGGCCTATGTGATCTGGCTGAAATGACATACCTTTACTTCCTCTGCCTGGAATACAGACACACCCTTAATGAACCTTTAATCCCAGATGGAAGCAGCCATGTTCAAAAGTGACATCTAATTGAGGGACAAAGTGATAAATCAGAGAAAGATTTGACAGAATGAGTCAGAGACAGGAAATGCCCAACTCTCATAAGAACAGGCAGGAAAGAAAGGTAATAAGAGAGCAGCACAGAGAGAGGTAGAGTTGAATCAATTCATTCAGTTCCAGCAGTTGACTTGATCTCAGTAAGTTGGGAGTCAGTCAGTTCACAGTGGAGTTTAGTGAATTTGAGTCCAGTCAGTCTAGAGTCCAGCCAGTGGGGAGTCACTTGAGAGGCAGTGCAGTGTGTAAGACAGTTCAGTTCATTAAGCTTAGAAACAATTTTATCGACAGTTGTACATAGACCAGTTGCAGAGAGAGAACAAACTAGATGCAGGTAAACAGAATGAACCAGAGAATAAGAAGGAGCTGGGAAATTAGCACATACTGTCAAAAGTTTGTATGAGGCCAGTCAGAAGCTGAGAGAAGCCAGATTGAATCAGGCAGCTTGAAGAGGAGTGTGAGCCACAACAATTGAATTGAACCAGCCGGAGTTCAGAAAGAACAAGAAAGCGTGAGATTATTCAGCAGTAAGCCTCTAAGATGACAATTACACCCTATGAATACAAGATACTTTTTACAAAGCATGTCTTTGAGTACATACTGAAGTACCTTCTTAGTGATGGCGTCACTATCCATGTCACATGATGCTAACATTTGTGTGCTAACATTGAAGTGCCAAGTATTTAATGTGCTCAACAGTAGCATAATGAATGCTTTGCAGTAACTGCTTGGACCATTTAAGAAGAGACATGAAATTTTGTTTTGCCTGTTCACCTGAAAAGATACTTCATTCTTAACTCACTGAAAGCCATAAAGATATAAGCAAACTGGGGCTAAAGAAAGAGTTCACCAGTTAAGAGCACTTGCTTTTCTTCAGAGAATCTAGGTTCAATTCCTGGCACCCATATTATGAGTCACAGCCATGTATAACTCCAGTTCCAGGGGATCGGTGCCCTCTTTCAGCCTCTAAGATATTGTGTATTCATGAGGTTTACAGGCAAAATACTTCATGTGCAGGCAAAACACCTGTTCACATAAAATAAAATATTTTTAAAGAAATATATAAGCAAATTAAAAGTTAATGTATGATTCCCATGATTATAGAAAAGGAGCTCTTAGTTTGATTGACTAGCCTTAACATGATTTTCTAATTGTATGAAAACAGAATCAAGCCTACAAACATTTGCAGAACAGCACATTTAGGTTTTCTAAATTTTAGTAACATCAGTTATCTAAATATTTTCTGCAAAAAATATGATTGCTATTAAATGTGCTACAAAAATGTTGCTTCATTTCTCACTGGCAAAGTATAAGGTACAATGCTCATTTCTGGTGAATATTATTTATGAATGATTAAAAATTGAAAATATTAGTTGATGTTTTTTTATAATCTGGAATGATATTGTGAAATGGTATAGACAGGAAGGTTAAGTATTTGTAAAGAACAAATCATGAAGCACTTTGTTAAATACTAGAATTATAAATACCCTATTTCACAATATTAGTCAAGATAATTATGCTCTAGTTAAATGTGCATAAATCACTGTGCAAAAGAATATAGAAGGCAAGTTCACCAAGAATGGAAACTATGTCACGTTTTATCTTACACGATTTGTAAGAATAACTTTCTCTCAGAGCATTGGACATCACTGTAAAACAATTTTATTAGTCTTAGTATGTTATGTGCTAGCTTGCACTTCTTTGTGTAAGGCTTTGTCAGACAACTGTTGGCTCTGTTTCTTAACAATTAAACTTTATTACACAACCCAACTATCTTACTCAAGAGGGAAAAAAGGTTAAAGGGAAACAAGAGTGAACCTTCCGCTATCTGTTCCACAGAAAGGGTCCCTAGGTGTCTCTGGCCTGTGGGCTGGTCAGGCCTGTTCACTGATCCTTTTCCTGATCCACGTGCGCTGGAGCTCAGTCCGAACCTGCTGCCCCTCTCGTCTTCTCCACCTGTCTGTCTCTCACGTGTAAAGGCCAGTCTCCTCCTCCCATCGAGGGTCAAATAGAAACACAATAATCCAGGTGGAGTCGCCCGGTCCACTTCCTGAATTCCAGGTCCAGGATGGCTCCTCCCAGTCTATCTCAAGGTTAATCTCAGGGAGTATCCATGGTGTGTCCAAGGGCAGAGCCCACCAAGACTGCTTTCACCTGTGACAAAGCTTGCAATCCTTCCCACAGACAACACCTTCCAAGTCTCTACAGTTGGGGTGTTTGTGTGCTTGTTTGTTGCCTAAATTATGTCAGAAGTCTCTACAAGGCTTCCTTGTAATAGGATTTTGTGGCCTCATGAAGTTGTGTTCCTTATTCCCAAAAGTAGTAAGGATTACTAATGGGTTGATAGTATTCCAATTACCCATTTTTAGTCAGAAGCAATGAGAAGCTGTTTCTGTCTTCCAACTCCTCATTGGCAGTTTAGTACTTTGGTTGATTTTTTTTTATTCAGTTCAGTTGTGTGGAGGCAGCTCATTTTCTGATCTGAATGGAAATGATTAGGGATTATCTCAAGAAGCAAGAATGAAAGGAAGCCATTGCTCTGCCACTCCAACTGAAAGCCAACAGCCCACAAGGTGACTAATATAGGTCTAACAACATTCACGAATGAGGAGCCTTGCAGTTTTCAGTCTCATGGAACTGCAAGTGAGACTTGACTAACACAGCTTCCCAGTGACTAGGGCAGACAGTTTTTTCTCCCTCGATCCAAACTCGACCCATTGCTAAATCCTATGTGTTCACTTTCATATTTTCCCTAGTATCCACCCATTTCCATCCTCATGGTTTTATCCAGTTCAGTTCAGAGTGTGGTAATGATGGAGATAAGATCAGCCATACCTCCTAGCTGGTCTTCTGACTTCCCATCTTATTCCTCTGCAATGTTTTCCAAGCCCAACTGTAATGGCCCCATAAGAAATGGAATTTCTGGTTTGGAAAGAGGACAGGGATCACTGAAAATGAAGAGAGAATAATGGGGGTGTGTTTGCCACTCTCGTTGGCACTGTGAACCTGGGAGAATGGAGCCTAAAAAGTCTCATAAAATAGCAAACTTCATTCAGAGCATCAGACCATTTATACTCTGAGGGTTAAGAAGTCTTTCATAAGTAAAGTATACAATCACAAGGGAAAGCTGCATGTGGCAAAACCATGTTTTTCCATAGAGATATTAATTAATACTATTAGCCAGTTGTAATGAGTAAAGCAAACTCATTCTTATCTATTACACTGATGAGAGGCACAAAAGCACGTTCCAAGAATAATTCTCTGTTTTTGAAAAAACTGAGGTCACCAGACTCTTGTTTTCTCACAAGTATTCAGAATTCCTCTCTCACAACTCCATTCTTGGACCATCTTTTAACAGAGGTATGTGAAAATGATCAAAATACATTGTGTGTGTGTGTGTGTGTGTGTGTGTGTGTGTGCGTGTGCGTGTGCGTGTGTGTGTGTGTGTGTGTGTGTGTGTGAAATATATTTGCATGAAAATACCAATAAGAAATCCCATTATGTAGAATATAAACATTTTTTAAAAAGAAAGAATTTTACTCCGTTGCCTAGACTAGCTTTGAACTCTTGGCCTCAAGTCTTCCTCCTACTTAGGCTTTTTGGACAGCAAAGTCTACAGGAACATTCCACCACTGGTTGTCGTGAACAACCACAAACACAAATCTGATCCTATTGTTAGACATGCCAGTACCAAATCCTTTATCGGCTTTCTTGTTTTTATGAGTTCCTTAGAATCCTAAATCTTAGAAGAAAGCACTTTCTCACCACTCTTTATTTTTCCAGTCTCACTAACATTCACAGCCTCTAGCCTTACTTCCTAGAAACATCCACATGCATTCTCTTCTGTTTCCTCCTTGTCTCATACTTGGCATCCACATGTGTTGCTGTTTTTTTTAATCTGTTTTATTGGGGTTTCTTGTATGTCTATCTCCATTTACCCCAATCCCTTCCAACACCTCAACACCAGGTCAGAAAGAAAGGAAGCTAGTTGTGAGATCTTTTTAGACTACTTCCTCCTGTTTAGGTTCATCAGTTTCCTTGGGATGAGTCCAATCTTTGTCGTCAGAATACCTCCATTTCTTTATCTTATCAAACAGCAATAACAGCAAACACAACCCCGGCCAAACCCGCAGAGGTGGTACACAATAGCAGGGAGAACAGCAACCACCCTCTTCCTCCAGCACCTCTCTTTTTCTCTGGGCTCTGCCATTTATTCCCTCTCTGAGTCCCCACAAATAAACTATCTGCAGCTGCCAAAGATCACATCCTTTTCAGAGCCCACATGAGGCAGCCCCATATCCCACACCTCAGATTGAAACAAAAACATATTTACATAATATAACTGAGTTTTAAAAGAAACCAAAACTCCTACTACACATATGTTCACCTGCTTCTTGCTCTGCCTAGGGTAGTTTACTCCAGTGTACCTGGCTTATTCTCATAGATTCAGGCTTGAACTGCATGTATTTAGGACTCTTACCCCATCTCTTTTTTTGCTTACAGGGTTTTTTTGTTTTGTTTTGTTTTGTTTTGTTTTTTATCTACCAGGAACAGACCACACTGAGCTGGAATCTATGTCTACTTGTCTTCATTCCAAATACCCTCACCCCCATTTCAGGATGATATGTCTTCTGTCTGTGGCAGAAAGAACTATATCTCAAATGTACACACTTACGTTTTTTCAGCATAAAATCTAGTGCATCCTTACTGATCTGTTCTCTCTTACTATCTCAGTGTAGTTCTGCTACCCATTGAGGTATTGGGTAGGACAGTCTAAGATTCATTTATTTTTTTTATTACATTCTTTATCATTTATATTTTACTAGCATGCCTTTAACAAATTTCTATACATGGTCTACTGGACTTGACTAATTATGTTAGTTATTAAAATTTTTGTTATATTTTCTGAATTATTTAATGCTCTGAGTACTGTTTTACTACATTTTAAAAGGTAAACCATTGGTCAATCTCTTCTGCACTGCTCCTGTTTCCCTACTCATACTGTTCATCAGCAAAAACAACTTGCCAGACATACCAAAGGCACATGCTTTCTCAGGCCTCCAAACTCAACTTTAGTATACTTTGTCAGTTCTCTTTCCCTCCCAAAACTTTTCCTAAAGGGCGTCAATGATAGCTGCCCTTTGGAATCCATAATGCATTGGTTTGTCTGGTATATTGCATCAAACCCTTACAGTTATTTATCAACATTTTTTTTACTACCAGTTTATTTTTTTTTTAATTACAAATATTATTTGTAGGCCCGGCTAGTCATCAATCAAGACACAGACACTTGTTATATTTTAAGATAGCCTTAGTTAACCTCTAACTTGCCTCCCATAGTGGGGCAGGCATGGGATCCCTGTCTCACTCAACCCATGCCTTCTACTTCTAATAACTTCTATCAAGTTACCTCCCATCCATAATCCCAAATACTTGCTCATGTTCTTCATGTGGGCTGGATTCTCCATCCATGCTGAGGGCCATGTGCTTCTCCTCCAGCTAACCCATGGCAGCCTGCCTCTCTTCCCTTCAGATCTCCTTCTCCTGGTGGTGGTCCTTCTTCTTCCCAGAATTCGTTTGTCTCTCTTAGTCCCACCTGTCTCCTTTGTCCTGCCCAGGTGGGATGGCTTTTTATTAAGCAAAAGGTGGGTCACAGACAGAAAGCAGGATTAACATCAAAATACATCAGACCATCCCCCAACACCAGTCCCGCTGCGCCCATTCCTTCCAATCTACCATCAAATCTATCACTTACACTCTAAACATCTTGAAATGAAGATTGTCTTTTTCTCACTGCAAGCACTTACAAACCTAACTTGCCCTTAAGAAAGTTCAGTCTGTATTTCCTTCTGTTTTTAATTTAGTTCCTCAAAAATCATAAAGAAACATAGCGGCCTTGGCTAATGGGTCTTTAGGGTTAACAGAGTATAAAATTAAGGATGACGTCACTACTGTTGTGTAGCATTCCTCATTGGGAGCTTTCTCTTTCCAGACAGATGTGTGACCTCCTTTCCTGAGACCAATTGTGAATTGGTATTTTCTCTTTCTCTGTTAGGTAATCACAAGGCAATGGACAACACATAGTAGCATTTAAATGACATTACCACAAGGGAAGCCACATTTCACACCATGCAAGTGACAAGGCTGTGTCAAACAAAAGCAAAGAGATGCTACCATGGGCCAAAGTCCTATATTTCTAAAAGTGTCTCAGATAAATGTAGATAGTATTCCACTGCTTACCTGCAGTCACGATGAATGCATTACCAAAGAGTTACTTGTTTGGCCCATCTTACTCTTGTACTGGGCTTTTACCCAGGTACTATGACTTCCTGAACCAATGTCTGGGCATAATTAAGATACTTTATAAAAAAAACACCAAAAGCCACCTTCAAAACATCATCTCGTTTATGAACATATGTGGGCCACTCCCTAACAGTCCCCATAAGGAAATAAGAATTTTCTTGATACTGCCAGCATCCAAATCATGCTTAGTATTTATATGCAAGCCATGGTGTGCTCCTTCAAGCAACGTCCAATGAAGGGAAGATGTGTTTGAGGATTTAGCTTTAAGAAGGAGCCAGAAATAATTCAAAGCTGAGTCCTGTGAGGCAGGTGATCAGAAACAGAAGCAACATCACCCGTGAGTTATTTGCAAATTGAGTAAGAGCACAAAGCTCACTCCTTATCAACAGATGAAGATACTTAGCATTGGATACATTAAGCTTCTTAGGGCAGCACACTTACACAGAATGGTAAAACAAATGGCAGTCGCAGTAATGCAATCAGCATTTTTCTCTAATTTATGAATCATTCTAGCTGATTAGTACATATATTTGTTATGGTATGACACACACACATATATATGTCATTGCTGTGACAACACACCTTAACAATGGCAACTTCCAGGAGGAAAGGTCTGGTTTGAGTTCATGGTTGAGGACACAAGCTGTCATGGCTAGGGCAACACTTAGAGGAGTGTGAGGTGCATCGTCATGGTTAGTCTCTAGTCAAGAAACATAAAGATGAATGCTGGTGCCCAGGTGCTGTCTCCTTTTTTCCTTTTCTTTCAGTCCAAGATGGCAGACCATGAGACATGAGCGAACACAATCAGAGTGTGTCTTTCTTCCACAATGAAACCTCTCTATAAACATGCCTCACAAACCTGCCTATTTGTGTGTCCCCTAAATTCCATCTCTGATCAACAATGAAGATTAGTCACAACACTATACTGTGTAATGCACTATTTTACAACTAATAAAATTATGCCAACAATAATTTTTTAAATATTTATTTATTTATTGTGTATACAGTGTTCTGACAGCATGTAATGCCTGCATGCCAGAAGAGAGCACCAGCTTTTCATTACAGATACTTGTAAGCCACTATGTGGGTGCTGGGAATTGAACTCAGGACCTTTGTAAGAGCAAACAATGCTCTTAACCTCTCTGAGCCATCTCTCCAGCCCCATATACCAGCAATATTACACAATGATGTGGTACAACAAAATGATCGAGGCATGGAGATGCACACACACTATCTCAGAACTTAGGAGACCTAGGCAGAAGGACCACAAATTCAAACTCAAGCTGGCTACTAGGTTACAAAGTAAATCCCAAGTCATAATAGGCTAACAAGGTGACTTGTCTTTTAAAAACAAACAAAAGAAACCTGTATCCTATCTGAATCCCCCAAGAAACAATCATTTTGAACACCACATTTTATATGCATAAAGTTAATTAAACCACATTAGAACATACACATTAGCTTATCTGGTTTGTTTGTTTGTTTGTTTACATGTGTCAGGGTAGTTTAACTGAAGCACTATTTCAGGCTGTACATTTCCATTTCCTGTTGCTTCTTCAAAAGCTATTTCTTTAACATGTTAGTGATGTCTACCATCCTGCCATTATTGACAACACTTTAATAAGAAAAACAGACAATTCTCACTAAATGTCAAAAGGGGGGGCAAGAATATGCCTTGAGCCTTTAGTTCTAACCTGGAAATTGTCTTTTAAATGTTACTTTTTAGGTTATATTTCAATAGATGCAAATGTGTGCATAAGTGTATGTATAAACTGTCAGTCCTCATTTTTGCCCAACAGGGAAGGCAACTGGAGGTACTACACAACACTGAATCAGAAATGTTAGCAGTTTGGATTTACAAGAGTGCAGTATAAATTCTAGATGTAGAAAGAGAGGTTTTTATCCACACAGGGATAAAGATAAATCTCTTATTCGAAGAAAAGACCAAAATCACTGTGTGCTTTTATAATAGGCAGTTAATAAGAGGGGTCAAAAAAAAAAAAATACCCAACACAGAAGTGAAGTAGGAATCAGCACATACTCTTGAGATGTCACTCTTAAGATTGATCTTATTGTTTTCATAATTGAAATAAGCATTGGTTGTCCAGTGATCTCTAATCTTTTCTTGTGAGAGGTCAACAGTAATGACAGCTGTCAGGAAATACTATTAATATGGTTATTGTTACAGTAATATACCCCGTGCCACAGAGTGAGGAGTTTCTTTCCCAGGTGCTGTTGCTAAGGCACAGGAGTTCATGGTTAAGGAAGGAAGGGTGTATCATGTGTTGAAAAGAGCACTAGAGGAGAGGAGTCAAGGAGTTAACATTTTAAAAAATTACAACATACGTTTCTATGTCTTTGTGTTGGTGTTTACTTTTCTGATTCTGACTACACTGCATATAGGCTGTAAGCCAATGGGCAACCTACAAGTTACCATAAACCTCATTTTACTCAAGGAAACTATAAATAAATAAAATGCTCTAGCCAAAAATATTCTTCTATCAGACTCAGAGCACAAAAGATCACTCTTTAAAAGAGCAAGTACAAAGTGAAGAAAGCCTCAGCAAACAGCTGACTTTGAAATGAAGAGGAAAATAAATCCTACAGAAGTAGTTACTTGAGAGATGGTGCGATTTAAAAAGAACTATTAGGAATCACCACAAGTCAAGTATCTCCATGTTGTCTACCCATTAGTGTGGTTCCCACAGTTCCACCATTAATTGTGCCCCTTCTGGGACTAGCATACTTCAGATTGTCTTGGCTTCTACATTGTGAATGCTATTTTGACTTTGGGGACTATGCCCATAAACTAAAAACAATAACTTCAAGTGGAACCCCCAATTGGGATTATGTTGCTAAGGTTGGAACTACAGAGGAGGAGGAAGCATAATAATTGGGATAAAAGAATTGTGTGTGGTTATTGCACTAGAATCACAAACTTGTATTATGAAGGATGGCTCTGCTTAAAAGAAGTGTAGGGATAAAGATGGTGCAGAGATTGAGGGAATGGCCAACTGATATCTTGCCCAGCTTGAGACCCACCCCATGGGAGAGAGCCAACTCCTGACACTATTAATAATACTCTGCTCAGCTTGTAGATAAGAGCCTAGCATAACTGTCTTCTGAGAGGTTTCACTCAGCAGAACACAGAAACAGATGCAGAGATCCAGAGTCAACAATAGGCCAAGTTCGGCAAGTTTGTGGAAGAAGAGTGAGAAGGGCAGAGGGAGTCAGAGGGGTCAAGGACACCACAGGAAGACCAACAGAGTAAGCTAATCTAGGCCCTTAGAGGCTCTGGGAGATTAAGCCACCAAGCAAAGCACATGCATGGGGTGAACCTAGACTCCCTACACATATGTAGCAGATGTGCAGCTGGTTCTTCACTTGGGTCCCCTAATAATTGAAGCAGCAACTGTCTTGGACTCTGGTGCCTGCCTTTGGATCCCTTTCCCATAGCAGGGCTGCCTTGTCTGGCCACAGTGGGAGATGATGTGCTTAGTGTAGCTGTGACTTGAAGTGCCAGACCCATGGCACAGAAGAGAAAAGAAGGGGAGAAGGCAGGAGGGGGTGTGAGGGTAGGATTGGAAGGAGAGAAGAGAGGAGGCTTTGGTCAGGTTGTAGAGTGAATAAATAAATCAATGAAAAAAGGTTAAATTTTTATTTTATTGTCCATCAAATCAATTGTGTCAGCCTGGGAGCAACGAACAGGGTTCTCATGCTGCTGATCTGTGGACAGTCTTATGAAGCCCAGACTGCTCCCTAATTTCCTCTGAGCCTAGCCTTGAACTCTGTTGCTCTCTGCATCCACCTTGGGTTAGCAATAGCTTTGAAGGCAGAGCTGTCTACTTTCCTTTTTTGCAGAAAAAAAATTGAGAAAACTTTATTCTCTTTACTGCCCACATTGGAAGTACTTATTGAT
Organism: Acomys minous; assembly: GCF_964271855.1. Lineage (NCBI taxonomy): Eukaryota > Metazoa > Chordata > Mammalia > Rodentia > Muridae > Acomys > Acomys minous. The sequence goes on from NC_140487.1 coordinate 13,878,689, forward strand.
TATTTGATAACTAAATTTGCTACCTTGTTAATCACATTTTTTAATTCCACTTAATATTTTTCTATTTTATTTTTAATGTTTTCATTAGAATAGACTTCCATCCCTTTCCTCCTCCCTTTCTTTCCTTCAGAACTTCATAGCTACTCTCCCTCAAGCCCTGCCATTACTCCATTTCTTCCTCTATTATTATTGCATATGAGTATGTGTATGTGTTTGTGTGTGCACATATATATGTATATATGTACAATATGTTGAATATATTTTTGTTGGTGATATGTACGTGACTTCAAGGCTGACATATTTACATAGGACAACCAATAAAGGGGCCATCCTATCCATATCTTGCCAAGCATCCTTGTGGTCCCACCCACCACAGCAGTCTGAGCACTTTTCATATCTTTGGTGCTTGCCCTGGACAGTTTTCTCCTGAAGTGATAAATTTCAGGATGTGATGAGGCCATGAAGGTTTAGCTCTCATGAATTTAATTAGTGACCTTATGAGAAAAGGAAATATAGTGTTGCTTTCACATCTATCCACTTCCTCTCTATTATATTTTCTTCTCTCCTTCACCTACCTCACCACTACTTTTCTCTCTGCCATATAAGAATACACACAAGAAGGCCTCTCCACACCAGGAAGCAGGCTCTCAGCAGACAATAGACTGCCCGCATTTGGTTGGTTTCTACACTAGAGAACTATAAGAAATGTACTTCAGTTGTTTAAGCCATCCGGTCCGTACTACTCCGTTATAGCAACTCAAACTGAATAATACATCCTTATCTTATAGCACTCAGGAGTCTGACCCATCCAGCTGCTTTTGCTGCACTCTACCAACACACATATTCCCACATGAACACATGCATACTTTTTCTACTTCTGTGATAACTACACCTAACATTGATTGAGCACTTAACATGTGCAATATTGTGTTGAATGTTTTATAAATATAATTATCTCTTGCAATTTCAACACAAGATCATCAGTTAGTTAAGAACTTACCTCCATGATAACTACACAAAACTCAAAAAGAAGATCTAATTTTCCCAATATTACATAGCTAGTAAGCACCAGAGAAAGATTCAAAGCCAGACTGCTTCCACACCCCATGACTATTTCTCACAGGATTCATCCTAGAGAGGGGGAAGCGAATCTGTACTGCTCCTACCATCTAATTGAACCATTTTCCAAAATTCTTTGTTGGTCTGGTCTAGACCCTCTGTTAGTGCACTTAGTGCTCAGTTCTCTCTTCTAGCATTCATCCATTCCGGTTTATTAATTCAGCTGGTAAAGAACTAATGACAGAGATACTGTGATTTGAACCCAAGATTTCCAGGTACTTACTGCGTGGAGGTTGGCAATGACAGCCATATCTTGTACAAAGCATGATACATTTAATGCTACAAAAAGTACATAAACTCATCTGGGGAAGTACTGATAAACAGGTGGTTAACAATGAATAAAGTCAGTTTCACCATTACTCTGTCACAAGGAACAAGTAGCCTAAGTGTCATTCCGACTGCTTTTCATAATTTATTTCTTTATAAACTTTCTCATGTAGTTTACTCTGTTGATAACCTTCCTGGAACATTATATTCTTTTTTCTTTTTGAAAACTACATTCTCTTCTTTATTTATATAGTGAGTATCTACTAAGAAACTATGTAATTCCAGAAAGCCACACACCTGAGCAAGACTGATGTTATTAAGTAAGCACACATTAATTGATAGTACTGATGTGTTAATAAAACATCCTAACTAACAGAAAGGGATTGGTGACCAGTGATGATGTTTTACAGGGAGAGGTCAGGGAGGGTATCTAATTAGGGGATACATAAGACATCTAAAGAAAGAAAATATCTGAGTTATGTGGTCTACTGAAAGATGGCCACACACAAGAACCTTAATCTCCTCTTCTTGCATTGTCTTCCTTGTGGATTCCTCAATATTGCCTCTCTGTTATCACGGTCCTAGGGATCCACTCTAAGGAGATAATATGTAGCCAACTCTGGCTCTCCAAGTTCAAGTTTTATACAAGCTGCTGCTATAGATGGCTCCACGTAATGGGATGATTGTTAATTCACGCTCAATTGCTAAAATTAAACTCATCTGTCAACACTGATGTGTTGTCTGATTTCCCTGTGTGGGTGTGTGTTCTCATCAATCTCCTAGCTAACCAAGCTTGAACTCATTCTAATCCCACACCTAGGCTGCTGAGCCTGACCTGTGTTAGTCCTTTCTTCTTTCCATTGGTTGTTTGTCCTAGCATTGTGGTGGTGCTCACGTCTGGACAGTTGTTCCTAAGTACAAACATTTTAAATCTACAAAAGGCTCTGGCACTCATCTAGCGGGGGTGGGGGATGGAGGAGGTGAAGGGGCTGGGAGGAGGGGAAAGGGGGGCGACGTTGGGCCACGGATACTGTCAGTGCATCACAACTGTATTGATCAACACCTAGGTTCTACCGGATGCCTTGTGAGCATCTAGATCAAACAGAAGAAGAAGAGCAACAGAGAGCGCTGTCAACCCCCAGCTCCAACCCCACTTCCCTAACAGCAGCTCTACTCCCACTTGTTTTATATTGGATTTCTAAATATACTCAGTGCAAGTAACAAACGTGCCACCACCTAAAAACAACAATTCAAAAACATGACAGTGAAGCGGCTGCTCAGGTCTTTCTACCGTTAAAACCCTGCAGACTAGAGAAATATAATTAGGAAAATAGTACTAGAGAAAATTACTAGTTTAGGCTTCTACTTATATACACCTTTGGTAGATCCTGGCTCTAGCTACCTGAAGGTTTGGAGTGAATTTGCATAATAATGCAAGAGCTCTTTCTGGTTTCCCAGAAGGCAATAGAATTCTGTAGGGGCCCAGGGCATCTGGAAGGAAGTTAAAAACTGTCTCTAAAACAACACTTCCTGAAGTTATAGGACCTCAGCATTTCCCCCAAGCGAAGCTTTCCACAGCCCTTCTATATTTAAACAGAGAATCTATGAAAAGTGGGAGTCTCTGGGCTCATGCATCCCATGAGATTTGATTTTTTTTTTAACTTTATGTTTTATCCTACTTTTGAAAAGTAAATAAGTAAATAGTGTTTAACATGCATTTCTGTGGAGTGTGAAGGCAGCCAGGGTGGGGTTGGTGGTAGAAAAGGCACACTACAGCAGGACAAGCTGTGGTCACTAAGGTCTATAGATGAGCTGCTGAGAGTGTGACATTGAAGTTCTGGGAGCCAACAGGCTGCCTGGAACCTCACCTATGGCTCAGGTCTTGACAACTGTTTTTTTCTTAAACTTTGTTCACCTGCTTGACTTTGATGCACCTAATTAACTGTGAAACAATAGAAATTTGCTTCTAGAAGCCCCATAATTCTCATACATGCACTTGATGGTGTAGAGCTGGCTCCAACACTGGGAATATTGAAATGATCCTCACGACGTAACTACTGACAACAGGTAGCAAGGCAACGAACAGTTTTTAAGTTTTCTAATTAATGGCCAGACCAATAGCAGCCTCTGAAAACTCTCCTGGTGTCCAAGATCAGAGGTATTGAGTTTTAAAAGGCAAAAATCACAAAGGCCATCATTTATATCAAAGTTTAATGAGCTCAGAGTAACCTTAGAATGTTCTCTCTTGGTAGATTATAGTGGTTATTTTAGGCATTGCATGTCAATAATTTTTTACTTGTATCTTTTCTAGTTACTTTAATTATTTTAGTTAATAAATCTGTATCATAGTCAAGGGCATGAAAACCTCAAATGTGCTTCCAAGGTAGACGTGGCCACCATTGCAGGGAGAGAGATGGAAGACTAAGAACAGTCTAAGCAACATAAAATGGGACCACACAGAATTGAGATGAATATAAAATGTTGTAAAAATCCATGCTAAATTTTGAATACTGAATGAGAAAAATAACTCCGTTTGCATTAATTATATGTTGACATAACACTTTGAATATACTTGTTTAAATAAAGTATATTCCTAAAATTGGTTTTACCTGTTTCTTTTAACATTTTTTTTTTTACTTCAGCTGTTAGATGAGTTTAAATTAGACATATGCTTCATGTTGTGTGTCTGTGGACATTACTGGTTCACTTTAGATTCATTTTTCTCTACTTAAAGTATATAAATTTTAGTGAAGAAAAAAACTTGAATCAAGTTTCTAGTTCTTATGACTTCTTTAGGGAAGTAATTTAGCACAATGGAAAATGTCTACTGTCCTCAGCAACTTCTGTGTACATCTGTTAAAGTAGAGTTCCTCATAATAAAATGGGACTATGGAATCAACTTTACAAGGTGTGTGGAAATCAAGTACTTAATAGCTGAGAAGAACAGAACCTGTTACGTTATAAGCAGTGTATAACTGTGGATGCTCCTGAATGCTAATACGCCAGTGTAATGTGAAATATTGGAAGTACAAATTTGCATACAGCTGACATAGCAGTAGCAGCACAGTACATTGTTGACTGTTGGTTCTTTCCTCCTATGCTCCAACAACAGTCTGAAACTGCATCTCACTGGTGCTGGCCAGTGTGTCAAGAGAAATACCCAGGAAAAAAGAGCCAATTCAAAGGATAATTTCTAGTGAATACACAGCACTGTCACACCATGGGCAAAAGAATTACCAGCCAAACATTTTAAGTCAGAGGTTCTTACGTGCTAACTACTTACCTTTCTCAACCTGCTCTTTATTCTAATGAATGGAGAAAGAGAGTTGTAAGATAAAGCTAGAACACGATGGAATAATGCATTTAAAATTAATTTATGTCACAAAGGTAGGCAAATATTAGCAAATGTCAATAACAATGCTCACGACCTGCCAGAATAAACCTGAGTTCAATTTTCCCACCTCTTAATCTTGAACATGATTGGGCATGTCTGTTCATACATGTTTCTTCTCCTTCCATTATATACTCTGCTCAAAGTGGAAGTTTAAAAAAAAAATGCCAAAGCACCTTATGCCACCTCAGCCTCCAACCCATATCTGTTAATATTTTTATTATGTTTCTTTTTTAACATACGCATCTGTATAATTACACATAAATAAAATGACCTACATACAGCAGGAAGAACCACAAAACAATCAGGAATTATATAAATATAAATTCATAGTGATTTGGCTATATGTATCTGGGAAACTTGAAGTAAACATCTTTCCTTATCTTTTTGAGTCTAAAATTCTGAATGAAAATTAATATCTATCATATCTCATTTCTGTTAACATCAAACATCTATCTAGATCCAAAATCATCTTAACCCCTAACCAACTAAGCTTAATTGTAAGACTAAACTATCTGGTCTTCAACCTCATCAGAGACTTGAAAAGGAATAAAATTTAATTACCTGAGTGGGGATTCTTAACAAGTTGGACACTGCATAGTTCTCAGGTCAACTTAGTACATTCTACAATGCACTTTAGAAATATTTGGACATACTACAAGAAAAAGAACTGAGCCATAATATCTGGTGCAAGTAGTGAGGAAAGATAGGCCATTTTTTTTTATTTAAAGGTTGATTTTATTTTAAAATGGCCTAAGATTGACAATGGGAAATGGAAGGAAAAGAATGTCATTTAATTCTTAAGTTTACTGAATTTTTAAAAGTGGAAGCTGTGATTCATTTGTGGCACTAATTGGTTTTTAATCCATATCTCCCATATGGCAGGCACTATTCTAGGCACCAAGGAAATAAAGAAAATCAACTAAAGGATCTTACTCTTGGGAACTATGCATATCAACATTTTTCAAAAAGCAACTTAAATACCCAAGATCTACATACATACATCTGAGGTTGACCTTGGGATACATCCTTCCAGGTTGATTTTCCATAAAGCATCATTTTGAATATACCTTTGTAATAAAATACATAAGCCATCTACTTAGCAAATGTCAATTTAGGCATGTTCTTCTGCAGTACAGTAACAAGACTCCTCAGGAAACCCCAGAAGGCACCTCTCACCTATGTGGTGCCAGATGGCACGAAAACCAAACCATTTATAGAGTGGATTATAAGCATGCTACATACAAAAGTGCTGTCTCTGCAGGAGGCCTGGTCTCTCAACCAAGTGCCAAGGATTTCTGTCTTTAATTCCCATTAGAATTTACAGGAATTAAGAGTACATGAATGAGATCGAACACATCTTCAACTGGAAAGTAAAGTCCTGTGCTCCAAGACTTTTATATACATTTTACAGATATTTTTCATAAGAGTACTTTACAATAAAATCTTAGAATTGTTTAAATTGCAAGCATGGAACAGATTAAGCAATTTGGTATCTTGGTTTAGGGGCAACTAAGTACTCCATAAAAGCTTAACCAACAAATGCTTCCTGGGCTAAGTTGATAGGAACTCAGTCCCTAAACCAAGAACTAACCAGTATTTTAGTGCAAAAGATGTCAATGTGTGCAAGTGGCTTTATGTAATGCTAAGCAACACACACACACTTTCACCTGATGCAGGAGCTACTTGAACTAGTGAATGCTTAATTGAGCGGGAATTTTATATGTTGAAATTGTTTTTAGCTCAACAAGACCCATTGCTTCCTATAAGAAATGCCAGAGCCCAATTCTCCGTCAAAAGTAATATGCTAGGAGTAACTTGGTACTTACAAAGACCTGAGTGTGTAGACCAGTGGAACAAGATGACAGTGGCTCTGGATCTGTACTGTGCAATCCCATATGTACTGGAGAAAATACCACACTAACTAGAATGTCTACATTCAGAATTCTCACCAGAGTACAAACCACTACCAGGATGATTTACATTGACCTAGTCTTTCAGCTGTCCCAGATAACTGTTGGCATGTCTAAGCATAAACTAGTTCTGAAATTGAGCCAAGCAGAGCTCTGATTTATTGTCTGAATTGACACTGAAGTATATGACATCAATAATAAAAAAAAATATATTAGTGCTCTTGACATTGAACCATTCACACCTCTATTTTCTTCTTCTATTTCTCCCCTTTTACCAAAATTAGATTCTTCCTTCTCACACAACATATCCTGATTACAGTTTTCTTTCCCTCTTCTCTCAATTCTTCCCCATTGTCCCTCCCATCCCCTTTGTGTCTCTCATTAGAAAAGAGCAGCCTTCTAAGAAATAACAGCCAACTATAGCAAAATAAAATGTAATAAGATAGAACAAAAACACATCAAAGTTGGACAAAGAAAACCAACAAAAGGAAAAGAGCCCCCAAAGAAGAAGCTAGAGTGAGAGACACACTTATTCACACCCTCAGGAATCTCCTAAACAGTACTCAACTGAAAGCTCTAATGTATGTGCGATGGCCCACATGCCTCCTTCTCCTAAGCCTGGCACAGTGACCAACTCCTCTTCAGCATCCGCATCAGAAACAATAACTACCTCATAGAAGTACAGACTTTAGAGTTCATGAACATAACACATTTTGTATTTTGAATCTCTACACACAAGGCATTTTTTTTCATAATTTCATGTACTCAGCAAGGTTCATTAAACACCACAGGCATGTTTAACCTTTAGCTATAGCCATGCCAGAAAGCAGCCGTGAGCGGCCCATACAAGATGTGGGATTCTAGATCTGATAAAGGAAAAAGGCGACCCTAAACAATATTATGCAGTGAAATTTGTGCACCCACTTTTAGTCATCGGGGCTTCTTCAAAGTGACCTGCTGCCCTGTTTTCAGTTGGGAACACTATTCTGTGCTCTGTTGTTGCAAAGATCATAAACTCTATCATCGGCTCTGGCCTCTGTTCAAACTAAGATGACTTCAAGAGTGATTTGGCCGGCAGTTTTTAATACTATATTTAATTAATAAAATGAATCAGCACTATTTTATATAAGAGTTTTGCTCTAATTTATGACTAGTAAAGAAAGAAGAATGCTTTCCAAAGGGAAAACAAAGCACTACAAAATATTATCCCGCTATCCTGAGTTATATCATCCTTATAAAATCTTTATTCAAGTACCTAAATAAGCAATTTCTGTTTTAACCTCTTTTGATAATTATGAGCAAGTGACAAACAAAATCAAAACAGAAATTAATATTAGAAAAATGTCATTACAAAGCTAAGTTTGCAAAGTTTGTCTACACAGAGAAAAAGCAAATCATGAACTGGGCAGTGCTCAGAACCAGGGATGTTTTGCTGAACCCTACACTAGGTGTGTTATATTTATTTGTAGACATACAAAAAAGAAGTGTTCTGAGCAAACGTGTTTATTGGCTGTAGCTCATGCACTTGCGTGTTATGATGAGTTATTTACCTGTTCAAATGTGGTCTGAGCAGTTGGCAGCCTGTGACCAGCTGAAGCTCAGCTTCTGACATTGGTTGAAAATTAGCATCTGGCTACAATAACATAGGCTTTGGCTTAGGTTTGTTTACATATTAAGTCAGGTTGCAGTTCATTATAACACAAAGACAGCATTAGGTCACATATAGTTAAACAGCGACAATCATTTAAAATTTTATATTATTGAGCTTTTCATTTCTGTGCTGTTGAATAGAGTGGGTTTCTGTTTGTTTCCTGCTTTTTTTGATTCACTGTCATCAAAAGATTAATGATCCTGTATATATATAGGAAGACTAAGACTATAAATATATTTTCCTGGATTCAAACACCAGTTTAGTAATAAAGAAACAACGTCTCTGCTCTTGTTTTATAAGCTACACAAGAGACATTAGAAGTTGGTATGAAAATTGCTGAGTATTAATGTAAATAAGAGATCATGTAGATGTTTATGTAATAACGTTAAAAAGCAAACTGAACTCCAATCCAGAGTGAATTGTTGGCCAAGATAACTTTCTATCCAAAATACACATACATACCCCATTTTTACTCCATTAAGAAAAACTTGGAGCCTCCTGGGAGCTTCTGCCACTTCCTCTTTCCTTCTTTGATACCCTTACCTGCAGGGCCCAAAGAGAACTTTTTGTGTAATAGGTTCAATGACTGGGCCAGGTTATTTTGGGCATCAGAGAAGAAAAATGCCAATACATTAGCATTTACATTCTAGTAAAGGCTTGGATATTTTTGTTTGTTTGTTTGTTTTGTTTTTCGAGACAGGGTTGGATATTTTTTTGAACATAAAAATCATGAGTCCAGAGACTTTGTCTCAATAAAGTTAGTTCTGTGCAAAATTAAAGTAGATAAGAGCACATTTCCTTTTTAACAAATATTAAATTAAAATAGAATACATATTTATAATATTTACAAATGGTATTCATACATTTTCAACCCCAAAGACAAAACTGTCCTTGTGTTATGAAGTTATAATTCTGTAAAGCCAAAATATAAAGTTTAAAAGCTGAAGAGAAATGTAAAAGAAAGGCTAAGCACAGAGGCTGGAAGTAGGTCTAGGCAGTCAGTAGGCGTTATGAGATCTGAAAGTACTGGTTTTTTACTTTCTGCATGTTTTAATTATGCCCATTTGTCAAAAAGCTAAACACCACAGAAGCTTAGGTAATCAGAATCTGCTTACATTATCAGAGCTCCAGTACTCAGAGTAGCATCTTTAATGCACTGCAAGATTGAAGTAACCTCTGAATAATCAAACAAAAAAGTCCTTATGTGTCTAGAGATCTTAAAACTACATTGCACTTTCATTCTTTGAGAATTTATTATCCATGTAAGATATGTATGACTCTTCATTAACTCTACTATTAAATTAGCTTCGCATTCCTTAGTCATTTTACCAACATGTGGGTTCCCCTTCCTACCATTTCTGTAGATACAAATTCTCTCTCTCTCTCTCTCTCTCTCTCTCTCTCTCTCTCTCTCTCTCTCTCTCTCTGTCTCTCTCTCTGTCTCTCTCTGTCTCTCCCTCCCTCCCTCCCTCCCTGTCTCTCTCTCCCTCCCTCCCTCTCTCTCTCTCTCTCCCTTCCTCCCTCCCTACCTACCTCTCTCTCTCTGTCTCTCTGTCTCTCCCTGTCTCTCTCTCCCTCCCTCCCTCCCTCCCTCTCTCTCCCTCCCTCCCTCCTTCTCTCTCTCCCTCCCTCCCTCCCTCCTTCTCTCTCTCCCTCCCTCCCTCCCTTCCCTTCCTCCCTCCCTCCCTCTCTCTCTCTCTCTCTCTCTCTCTCTCTCTCTCTCTCTCTCTGTCTCTCTCGTTTTTCATAGCTAAGGTTAACTGCCTCTAAAAAGTCGTGGTGGGGGGGGCTGGAGTAATGGCTCAGAGTTTAAGAGAACCATTCTGCTCTCCCGAAGGTCCTGAGTTCAATTCCCAGCAACTATATGGTGGCTTACAATCACCTGTAATGAGATCTGGTGTCTTCTTGTGGTGGGCAGGCACATGTGTGGGCAGAATACTGTATAAATAATAAATAAATCTTTTGAAAAAAGTGATGAGGGGTGGAAAAATACAAACCAATGAGACAATTTGAGTAAAATAATAGACCAAGGGCTTTTTCTTTAAGCTCTAAAATTGTACCAGGAGTTACTAGGAATTTTAATTTGCTCACCTCATTCACAGCACATAACTTAAATAATCTACAATTTAAACAAATTTCAAGACTTCCTGAAGAAGAAAGAATGCTGTATTTGTTTAAATAACTGCCACTTTGTTCATAAGGTACAATCAAATTCATTAAAACCTCTATCACTGAAATGGAGACCGTTCTGTGATTAACAGTGCAATAGTTGCTTAGAAACCTTTAAGACTGTGTCCTTGCTTGTTAATCCAAACATACTTGTCTCTCCAAAGTTGCTAACCTTTAAACAGGCAAATCTGGGCCCACAGGTCCTGCTCAAACTATGACACCAGCCAAGGACAATACGTGCAGTAAACTTCGAACCCCTACCCAGGTACCCCAACTTACCTAGCAAATGGACAGGACATTCTCCACAGTTGAGTGGAGAGTGGGCACTGACTTTCACATGAACTCTGGTGCCTCATATTTGACCACATCCCCTGGATGGGGAGACCTAGTGGCACTCAGAGGAAGGATAGCAGGCTACCAAGAAAATATGCTATGAGCACATACAGGGGGAGGAAGTCGCCCTCAGTCACAGACATAGGGGAGGGGAGAAGGGGGAAAGTGGGAGGGAGTGAGGAATGGGAGGATACAAGGGATGGGATAACAATTGAGACATAATATGAATAAATTAATAAAATATTTTTTTTAAGTTGCTAACCTTTCCACCAGACCCAAGGGTATCTTCTCATTCAGCATCGGTCTAAAGTTCTGAGTCACCATTTGCATGGATGATAAACACTCCTCCTGGAAAGTCTTCTCCCAAGGTACCATGATATTAAAGTTAGTCTTGTCTTTCCATTTCTCCAGCACGTGTAAATGTCCCACCCACCCCCCACCCCCGCAAAAAAAAAAACTAAGTGGAATGGGAATGAGAGACTCTCCTGACGGTTTCTCAACTGGCAATGCCATCCATCAGTTTAGATTGCCTTACTGTGGCCCGTTGGTACCTCCTGAACTAGCCTTTCACTTTTGACTGCACAGAAGGCATCAGCCTTTGAAATACCCACCAGCATTTCACATTCTCTATGTTTAAAAGAACTCATTATTCTCAGTATTGAAACAGTTTCTTCTTTCCATTTTTATTTGTGCCGCCCTTAGTTACTAGTTTCCCTGTCTCACGGTCATTCAACATGAGAGTTAACGCTGGTTCCTCAGATCCGGCTTACCCACCCCTGGGCTCTGTTCACGGATTTCTGCTGTATTTCCTTGGACCGGTGCCTGTAACCCAGTCCCACCACCTGATCATCCATTTCATTCAAGATTTACCCATCTACCTGTGTGCCTCACAGACAATTGGCCTGACAAATGTTCGTTATACGAATTAGATAAGGGGAAAAGTCTAAAAGTTTTCCAGAGAAGGAAAATTTCTACATAAAGGTCACAGAAAGTAAACTGCTGAGCTTTCAAAAGCCTGTGTCTTAAACCAAGAAGGAAGATGCTAGCTCTAAAATTAAAAGTGAATTACAGTAGCACTTTGGACCATGTTGTGTGGCAAAAAAGAAAGAAAAGAATCTGACAAATGAACCTCTTAGTGATTTGGAAAGAAATATGCCAGATTCTTAATCTTTTTAAAAACCCATTAAAATTCTTAAGAAATCTCATTCATTGTTCAAAATGTTCACATTCTAAACTCCAAAGGCACAATTTTGAAGTCAGATGGTCATTTTTTTTATAAGCCTGGAGTCCAGCATTATACTCTTCAAGTCTGTAAGTTTAATACCCTAGGAATTTTGAACTACTTATATTACTGGGAAAATGTTTACTGTATCCACTAAGTTTTGAAAAACATTAGTAAAATATAAATATATAATCTTTCTAGTAAGTACTTACATCAAGTTAGTTCTTATTTCTCAACAACATATCAGAAAATGTTTCCATGCAAAGGGGTCCAAGTGAGAACCTCACCCATCAATAAAGCTTTCACAAGTCATTAATTAAGAACCCCAAATTTACATTGTTTTAAAAAAGTTTTAAAGGCAAGCTATAAGCAGGAAAAGTGATATTTTACCCCGGTCTCCCCTAAACACAAACTTGGCTGGGAACCCTTTAAGATCCTTCACACACAAAGATGTGAGTGTAAAGTACACTTTGTTGCATTTGCTTGGTACCTTCATTTTTAACTTGAAAAATCAGTTTTTCTAGGTTTAGTGAAACAAGGAATCAAAAGAGAAGTTCGTTGAGATCAAGTAACTGTACAACGTGAACATAAATCTATAATCATTGCTGTGTTTATGAGAACTTGTTGATAATATGAAACTTTGTCCAGCTATTAAGCATACTTTTAAAAGATGCAAAATCCATGTTTTCTCCTGTAGCATTAATGAACTAAATTGAAAACTATCTCATTAGTTTTTGAGCCTCTTGCACAGCAAGGAAATAATATTTTCATCTAACAGCTGGAGGAAAAAAAAAACTGAAGTGAGTGTAATTGTACTCAGTTGCAAAGAAAAACATACAGCTCAAATATACCTGAAAGTTAGTTTAAAGATGATTTCATATGCATATCTTTTTCTACTGTCATTAAGAAAGCAATACATGCTTTCTAAAGCATAAGACTAGTTCAACCTTTGGAGACAGGGGTTCTCTGTGTAGCCTTGACTGTCCCAAACTCACTTTGTAGACCAGTCTGGCTTCAAACTCAGAGAGATACGCCTGCCTCTGCCTCTCAAAGTGCTGGGATTACAAGCATGTGCCACCACACCTAGTTTGAATCATCTTTTCTATATGGGTTTTTTTTTTATGAATCTTAAAAGTTCAGTAAACTATCATTCTTTGAAAAATGCATTGAGATGTAATTTAAGAAATATAAAACTAATCTGTAATTTTGTAGAAACAAATTTGAGATTTTGCTTAAAAGTTGGAGTTCTTCTGAGTCTTGTTTTACAAAACAAGATTTTTTTTTTCCTACGTGGGTGGAAATATCTTTAAGATACTTTTAGTATTGTTACAGGGTTGACTCTCCAAAGTAAAGAAAATGCCTATAGCAAGGGCCTTATAGATATCCAAAAGTACACACATGCGCGCGTGCGCGCGCGCGCACACACACACACACACACACACACACACACACACACACACCACAGTTAATAATTACCTATTTTTTAATTGGCTAAAAAAATCTCCAATCAAATTTGGCCAGTTTAACATTGTTTCAGAATTACTAACATTGGTCTTTGTGTAACGACTGTGACATCATGACAGTCAAGTATTCATTTTTAAGCTTTAAACATTTTACCTCTAGGTGTCCAATAGAAATACAATATGTAAATTAACCTATATTATCTGTATGCTGATTGGCTCGACTTCCCCTGAATGTCACAATCTCACCACCCAGCGATGAGGTATTTTACTGCTGTCTCGAGATCAAATTATTACTGTAGAAAGATTTTTTTTTGTTTCATTAACAGATTATTATAAAGCAATAAGCTTGCAGGAAGACAAGCAGATGTTTTACCTTGGGAATTGATGAACGCGTTGCCTGCTAGCTTTTTTAAGGGGTGGAGAGTGGGTAGTTGTTTAAAATATTACCCCACCCTCACCAAAACAAAAAACAAAAACTCATTGGAAATGGGAGAATCGGAACGTGGATGATTCTAGAGGCGCTCTTAATCACCAGGTGTCAGACTGTGAGGTGTTGTGGACTGGAGTAAGTTTCCGGTGTTCTCATATTCCTGTTTGGTTTGGTTTGGTTTGGTTTTTTCCTATGTCTAATAACAAAGGAGAGGAAGGGGGAAACCTCATACACACCACCGCTTAGACATCAGCAACCTATTGGTCAGCCCAGCTTGTAAGAGAACGGGGAGTCTTGTTGCCTGGTGGGGTGGGATTGAGGAACAGCCATGTAAAATCTCTGCACTCCTGATCCGTTAGTCACGGTCGAGAAGGTAGAATGAGTGTAGATGGTTTTTGCACTTGTCGTCTGAACTTAGCTTCTCCTTCCTTAAACGCAGATTTGCGTGCCTTCGAGAACAGATGACGAGTGACAAAGACAGGGCTGCCCCAAGCCGCTTCCCTTCTTCCCCCATTGGCAAAAAAGAAATAATTTTTTTTTTACTGTGCTTAAATTTTTTTCTTTCTTTTTTCATTCTTTCTTTTCTCTCTCCTCAGCTAACGTGCCAAATCAAATATCAGCAGGGAAAATCAGTTGAGAAGAATTCTACAAGGCGCATCCAATGCTTAGCAGGACCACCCTGACAGAGAAAGGAAGACGATGTTTCGGGAAGGCGAGGGTTCGGGGCAGCTGGGGCGGAGGTGGCCGTCCGCGCCACGGTGGCTTCTTGCGCTGCCCTAGGGGAAGAGGATGGGCCTGAGGTCCGGGAAGAGCCTTCCCGAGCCCCCCACTTCCAATGCGGGGAGGGAAAAGTTCCGAAGCAGCCTCGAGGGAACAAAAGCTTGATTTGGGGCCGCCTGAACTGGACAGGACATTGAAGCAAGCCAGACTGCTCGGAAGACAGGCAGGGGCTCCTGCTGGCTCGGCGGAGGCCGGAGCAACCCTTGCCGCCGCCCTCGCCACCGCGCCGCCGCCGCGGCCCCTACGTTACTGGGGGAGACGGTGCGGCTGCGACAGGGGAGGACGCGGCTGGAGCTGAAGGAGGCTCCAACGCGCAGGCGCCGCCGAGCCCTGCCTGGATGCTCAGTCAAGGCACTCAGGAAAAAAAAAATCAGCAATTTATAGAAAGAAGAAGCTATAGTCTGTCGGGATATCCAACACCAACAGGTAGGAGGATATACTCTCGGTTAAGTTTGGGGGAGGGGGCTGCACCGTGTTAATGAAACTGCAGGCTCACCAGGATACAGCCCTCCCTGAGGGTTTTTTTTTTTTTTTTGACAATAAACTGCATAATGGAAGTACATTCAAACAATGCATCTTCTGTAAGGCTTATTGAGAGTTCGGTTTCTGGAAAGCTTTGCAAAACTGAGAAATATCATACTGCGAATCACCAGGAACCCTTCCCTTGCAGCACAGAAGCAATCTCTTCCCGTCTTCGAGTATGTAATGCATCTCTCTCTCTCTCTCTCTCTCTCTCTCTCTCTCTCTCTCTCTCTCTCTCTCTCTCTCTCTCTCTCTCTCTCTCTCTCTCTCCTCCCCCTCCCCCATCTCCGTTATAAATCCAGGGGTGGTGGATTTCAGGTTTCGTAATGTTGCATGATGCGTTCGGTATTTACCCGGGGATGTACCGGTTGGGAAATTAACATCATCGAATGCAGTTCTGCCTGCGTTTCCATCAGCATATTCCAGGCAAGTGAGAAGTGGCAAAGGAAACACGCTTCGTGGGAATAACAGAGGAAACTGATTTCCCTGGTGTGGCTCGCAGGCACCTAGGAGACAATGTGCATTTTGTTTGAAAATAAAGCCACTTGTGATTTGCAACAGAGATTATCAGTGTAAATGAGGAAGGCTTTAATTGCCTAAGAAATACTGGTTCGTGATATATTCATTCAAATCCAGGCAGCCAAGGTTTACAAATGGAAGTGCATTATCCCTCTGGGTGTGTTTCCCTGGCCAATATTTACATTAACGATTTTTAATAATCATGTAGCTTTAAAAAGAGATGGGATTTGCCCCGAAAGTGGGGGGTGGGGGGGATGGGGTGGGGTAGGGAGAGAAAGACAAAAGATTAAATCACATTGAATCTTGGGACAGGTTTCTGTTCATTTTGAAGTCTGATGTTGAAATCATGCTTCGAGATGAATCAACAAATCCTCTTATGCAGCACGAACAGGGCACCGGACTTAAAGACATACATTTTGCAGAGGTTCTCAGCATGCATACGAGCTGAGAAGCTCCCTTTAAAACAGTGCTGGTGCCAAAGAAGCCTCCTCTCTGTCTCTTCTCGGCAATCTTGCAGATTCCATTGCAAGGCTAGTGATGAATTCTTGGGCTGGCATATTTCACAACTGTGGAACAATGTATTTCCTTCCCTCCTGAAGGTGCCCAAACCTAACTAGCTGGTGTCTCGAATAAGGACATTGTTAAGCTCACCCAGCTTATAATACCAAACCAGCCAGCACTCCGACATCTGAAACTGCTGCTGAAGCACAGGGTAGTGTTTAACATTGAAACTTTGCTTGCTCCCCCATAAAGGAACAGCTTTATGATAGCACTGACATCATTGCTTGTTAACTTAAGAATTGATGGTTCTCTTTTCTTCTTCTTTTTCTTCTTCTTCTCCTCCTCCTTCAGGTATTCTGATGGCAAATCAAACGGAAGGAAAGAGGAAGCATGACCACAGACTGGATCAGATCTCTTTGTGGATTACATTTTCAGAAAAATGTATGGAGCTATCTCTCCCTTGTTCTTATATCTAGACCATGAGACTTGACTGAGGCTGTTTCTATATCCTCCATCCATCTATGGCGAACTATAGCCATGCAGCTGACAACATTTTGCAAAATCTCTCGCCTCTAACAGCCTTTCTGAAACTGACTTCCTTGGGTTTCATAATAGGAGTCAGCGTGGTGGGCAACCTTCTGATCTCCATTTTGCTAGTGAAAGATAAGACCTTGCACAGAGCTCCTTACTACTTCCTGCTGGATCTGTGCTGTTCAGACATCCTCAGGTCTGCTATTTGTTTTCCATTTGTATTCAACTCTGTCAAAAATGGCTCTACCTGGACTTATGGCACTCTGACTTGCAAAGTGATTGCCTTCCTGGGGGTTTTGTCCTGTTTCCACACTGCGTTCATGCTCTTCTGCATCAGCGTCACCAGATACTTAGCTATCGCCCATCACCGCTTCTATACAAAGAGGCTGACCTTTTGGACGTGCCTGGCTGTGATCTGCATGGTGTGGACTCTGTCCGTAGCCATGGCATTCCCCCCAGTTTTAGACGTGGGTACCTACTCATTCATTAGGGAGGAGGATCAGTGCACTTTCCAACACCGCTCCTTCAGGGCTAACGATTCCCTAGGATTTATGCTGCTCCTCGCTCTCATCCTCCTAGCCACACAGCTTGTCTACCTCAAGCTGATATTTTTTGTCCACGATCGAAGGAAAATGAAGCCAGTCCAGTTTGTAGCAGCAGTCAGCCAGAACTGGACCTTCCATGGCCCCGGAGCCAGTGGCCAGGCAGCTGCCAATTGGCTAGCAGGATTTGGAAGGGGTCCCACACCGCCCACCTTGCTGGGCATCAGGCAAAATGCAAATACCACAGGCAGAAGACGGCTGTTGGTCTTAGATGAGTTCAAAATGGAGAAAAGAATCAGCAGAATGTTCTATATAATGACTTTTCTCTTCCTAACCTTGTGGGGTCCCTACCTGGTGGCCTGCTACTGGAGAGTTTTTGCAAGAGGGCCTGTGGTACCAGGGGGATTTCTAACAGCTGCTGTCTGGATGAGTTTCGCCCAAGCAGGAATCAATCCCTTTGTCTGCATTTTCTCCAACAGGGAGCTGAGGCGCTGTTTCAGCACAACCCTTCTTTACTGCAGAAAATCCAGGTTACCAAGGGAACCTTACTGTGTTATATGAGGGAGCATCTGTAAATCTTTAGCCTTGTGAAACACTAACCGTCTCTGCTAAAGCAATTGCGGCCCTGTAGCCATGTCTTGAGAAGAAAAGCAAGGATGGGCTCAGCAGTTATAAGGATCTGGGCAACCTTCCGCAGTCTTTGCAATAGCTCACCTATAATCCTCTTTTAAATCTCAGAGTGATCCTGCTGACGGCCGCCGAAGGTTTGTAATTAAGAAAGGACAGAACCACTGCCCTACGTTCCTTTCTGTGGTTGAACACTGGATAATGAGCGTAGCAGGTGCTAAGTATCAGTGCTAAATGCTGTGTATATCATTACCTATGAACAAAACTTAAAAAAACAACTAGCATTGGACATTTTAATAAATTAAGTTGACATGAGGTAAATGTGTTGATAAAAGCTAATTTTAGAAGTTTGAAGACTTTAAAACATTTCATACTATTTTTGTTTTGCAAAGACTACACTACTGGGGGACTTAACAGTACTGTAATCCTCTAAAGATGTGCCATGAATTACTGGGGTACAACACTTTAAACACACCTTGTAAGTTTGGGGGAGCATTCCAAAGCAGTATACTGGTTCCAATTAGAGTTTACCTTTTTTGTATTAATATATTGCTATTTCTAAATGCCACTTTCCTTCCCCACCAGTGAAATTGCTAGCACTGAACTGTATTATGTGTTCTTCTTTTGTTGATTCAGTAAAAAAAAAAAAAGTTTGCAGTTTGTTTCTATTTTACAAATGCTAGATATTTGTCTGGGAGGCAACATGAATGGTACCAACTGATCACAGATGAGCAGTTCTAATAATGCAGAATAAACACATGTTGCCTTAAAGGGTTATCTAGTATCTTTCTTATTCTTTAGCAGTGGAGGGAATAGTCGAGGGGCATTGAGTCAGTGGCCAGCCCTGGCTGTTCATCCGGAAGTGCATGGAAGAGCACTGAATACCTTCCCCTCTTTCCTCACATGGTTTGGAAACTTAGGTGCACATCATTGGCTTTTCTTCTGAGGTGTGCTGCCCACTCTAGTGTGTCCTAAGAAGCAGATAGTTGACATGTGCTTATATTGTAAGTCAGCTGTCAGGGGAGCCCACAGCCTTAGTATGACATCTGGCACAATTTGTGAAGCATTTATTGTATGGAAGGCACAGTCTTCTTTATACTTTCTGCATATTCAGTGTATTGGTCATTTAACTTATTTCAGTTTTAACTTGTGAAAGCTTATAATATTATTTCTGGTATTTTAGAAATACATTAGATCCTGTGAGTCTCATTCTTTAAGATACAGATGTGTGAACTTCAATATAAAGTTGCATTTGCCAAAATTTATCTGTGTAGCCTGTTAATTTTCGTGGAATAAATTTTACATTTTTGGCATATATTTTTCTTTAATCTACCAAACAAGCACAAACTAGAAAAATTGGCTTTATTGTGATTTTTTTTATATTTGTAGTTACTGTATTCTGAAATGGGAAATATATGAATGACAGCATAAAGCTGACTTGATATTTATAAAGCATTATTAGGTAGCTTTTCAAACCCACCCCTTTATTTATTCTGATATGCCAGTAGTATCTACAAATGAATACATGCCTAATGGTTTGGTTTGGAATTTTAATATAATTATTACATTTTAGTGTATAGAAGAAATTGTGAGTTTTAAATCCATTACTTGTAAGAATGGCTTGCAGGAGCAGTGTGACAAAGCCAGAGAAAGTTGCTATTAGTTTTGTTGGCTTTCCATAGTTTTGTTTGTTTCTAGAGGGATGTTTGTTTGTTTGTTTGTTTTGCTTTTGTATTTGAAAAATAAGAATAAGACCCTAGTGAAACAGAATTTTCTCATTGGTATAGTACTTCTATAAACATAATCTTAATATAAATAGAAAAAAACACAAGTAAGTGAAATTTTCAATGGTCTATGCAGCTCTTCAGTTTTGCTCAAGCCGTGGTTAGTGAGCATTCTGACCTCATTTCTACACCAAAGCTGGTTTGATCTGAGACCAAGTTTAATGCACAGCACTGAAGTGCACCTAGCAATAAAAGTTCCTTGTTGGTACTAAAACCATTACCAAAACACAATAAAGACGATGTTACCAAAATATGCTCTGCTAACATGCTTCCATCTCGAAATTCACAGGAAAGACATATGACATTGATTCTTTTCATGGAAAACTTTGCTTAAAGTTTTGAATATCAATCAGAAAGTTCAGTCATGATCTTGAGGCCAGTGAACATAGTTTTGACCAACTCATATTTCCATTATTTAGATAAGTAAATGGATATGGATTTTGTGTGGTGCGTGAGGGGATGTTAGGGAGGAAGAGAAAGGCAACTGAATTTGCTTGATTCCACCTAGCTACTTGGACTACAGCTCAGTTTGTATAAGTAACTGGTCCCAATGGGCTAGTGACTACAGCTAACTCTAGTGATGGTCACTCTTGGACAACTTGGAATTTGCAGGTGAAGCTTGAAACAATGGATCATATGCAGCCTTACTTATCAATCAAGTTTGTAAGTCAACAGGTAATAGTCGTAATCATAAAATATAAGAGTCGTCCCCAGTGTCTTTATGATCAAAACACATTAGCTATTTTGGCAACCATTTCAATAGTCAATAAACACAGCTGGTAATTAATTCAACTGGAAAAGGTTACTAATCTTCAATTCATCAAAATACATTCTCATTGGGGAGTCCAACTTCCTGTTGAGAAAGACTCATCATCAATAAATAATGGCTTCATCTTGGACTAATTACACTACAGAGCTGAACAGTCTTTACATTGTTTTCCATCATACTGGTAATGTCTTTCAGTGGATAAGTCTGTACACTGCCATATGTTTCATTTTGTACACAGTAGATTTATTTGTTTGTGACTAAGGCAGATGGAGGTGAATAGTTTGTGTGGCTTTCTACATAGGTTTGATTTAAGCAAAAAAAAAATTAATTATAGTTGGAAAACAGTAGTTGTAAATAGGAAAATCAATTGACTATCTTCTTCATGTGTTAGCTAATTGAATCTCCACACCATCATTCTCTATAGAATTAACTGGTTCACTATTGTTAACACTTTTATATGCCAATTTTTCAATTGTATACATTTCTACGGATGCTTATCTGAGTAGTTTGTTCATTTATTCATTTGTTTAGTAAATGTGTCCTAGGTTCTGGGCTTCATGCTGTGAGTACCTTAGGAAACATGACAGAACGCTCTTTCACTGAGCTTAGACACCTGGGGAAGAACGAAAAGATACAGAGTAAGAGTGAATTGTGGGTGCTAAGATAATAAATACTCCTAAGATGGGGCTAGAATTAATGACTACAAATTAAGTGTTTCCACTTTCTCTCTGATGCCTTATCTCCTGGTTTGCCTTGGAATCTCTTATATGTCATACTTCCTCAACCCCAGGGAAGTGTTGGCTACATTCTGAGGAATGTAGGACCCTTTCATCATGCCGAGATGAATCACTGATGCTGTGTCTTACAAATAGCTCCCATGCTGTTCTCAGTTTGTATAAAGCCACAGAGAAACCTATACATAAAGTTTCTCACCGTGTCACTGTGCCCTAACTGTTTACTTCCACAAGATGTAATTCAATTCCTTCAAGAGACTTGGAGATGAGTCTTTTTTGCTGTGGCATATGGTCATACGTGTCTTAAATTACCATGAAGATGTCTGAGTAAAGTGCAGTCAAATGACAGACCTGCCCTTTGCATCTTAGTCATTACTATAGGGAGGTCTTTCCTGGTGCCAACCAAAGACAGAAATAATATGTGAACTGAGGTGTGTTTTCATGATTCAAGTGTGCTTCCCCTGTAAGAGTTCTACTGCTTTTTTATAGGGTTGAAAATACAACTTCTGAGTGCCCTATAGCTAAAAAGTTGGTTTGGACTCCAACAGTTATTTCCGTTACAAGCACAATGAATTATATGCCAATTATGCAGACGTACACCTTTCAGCCAAGTCATTTAACTACTGCTGACTAACAGGCTGCACCTCTGGTTACTGCTGGGAAGTTAACCCATACTCTTCACTTCTCTATGTTCACCGTTAAACAAACTGGGATTTTCATTCTATCTTATTCCATGTGTAGAATAGAGTATAACATGTTTACACACAAAATCCCACCTTATATCAATGCCATGCTAAGAAGAAAAAAGAACTAATATAATAACTCATTTTTTAAATACTGGCTGGTGATACTAAAAATCAAGATAATGTGTGGGAGTCTGAGGTACTTATAATTTCCAAGTCTTGTGAACTTGTTTTTCCATGAAAAAAAAATACATTACTTTTGTGTTTGGTAACAGAACTTTATGAATATTTTGAATGAAAATTACAGGATTTATTATCTGTTCATTAATGAAAATTCTATTATCCTTCTCAGTTATGGACATGCCGTTGATTTTGTACCTTTCCTAGCCCTTCAGAAACTTTATGATAGAATTGCTCAGAATTGAGGTGTCACTCCAAAGTTTTCACAGTGCGTAGATTGAAGAAACTAACTTATTAAATGGCCAGTTGGTTTTTACCACAAGTCAAAATAGTCAAGTAAGTTAAAAGTTACTAAAAAAAAAAAAAAAACAAAAACACAAAAAAGGAGCAACATAGGGGCATTTGGCTTGAACCAGATTGACAAGTATTTTGCCTTATAATGCAATGTGACAGACAGATTCCAAAAATAAGTAGTAAAACCAAAGGCCTCTAACTTTAAAAAAAAGTTACATAAATAAGGCCTTGTTTTTAAATATAGGAAGGAGCTTTATACAGCATCTCTTTTTGACAAAAGGATGTTGTCTGTTAGCTGCTCAAACCCTTTGGGTTAAAAGGCTTTTAAAGCCAGTTTCCTCTCCTCAAGTCAGGAAGTCCATCAAGCAGCAGACCCTGTAGGGCTCCAAGAGGAATCTAGGAGAATGTGGTTCCCTAAAAGTGGCTGTACAAGCAGACCTCCAGGGAGTCTCAGGTCAGTTGGAGGTTGGAAGTTCACACCTGACCCTCATAGTCAGCTCCCAGCTCCTTCTGATGCCTCAGGACACATCATCCTCTGAGTATAGACACAGGCCATAAAACTGATATTGTAATTCAGGACATGTTTTATGAGGTTTTGATAGATAGTAAGATACTGAAGCATTTAACTGATATGGGGACTCACGATCAATCATAAGATGAAGAAGAAAGCTATTTGTTAAATCATGGGTAAGAAATTGTAATTTTTAAAAAAACACACATTAAAGCTGGATTGAAAATTGAACTTGAAGAAGCCAAAGCTAATCAATGGCTTCCTCTTATAGACTCAAGAAAGAGAAAAAACAATTAAATAGATGAAGAAATTTTTTCAATTTTCTTTCACTAAAAACTGTTGGATTTAATGTTGACTTTTATCCATGAAAATGAATTTCCTATTCTTTTTACTAAGCATTTTTTTCATTGAGACCTAACTATAATGTGATAATCATTCATTATGTCCCCGTTTTTGCCAAGTGACTTTGCCTTTCTGGCTTATCAATAGACATGGCATTACAATAGAGTATGAATTCTAGAGCTGTTGAGAAGATTAGGTGAGAGCATCCTTGGGAGGCCCTGGCAGAGTCTATCATTTTAAATAAACTTTACTTTATGCTTCAAAGAAGTTCATCATCTCACACTGAAGACATCAACAGAGACTGAGACAATGTGATAAGTGTTGTAAGGGAGATTAGTGAGGTAAGTGCTAAAACAACACAGACAAGCAATTAACTCTGTGAAGGTGGAAGAAGGAAGGTGAGAGAGGAAAAAGTGGCAACTGAACAGGCTGTGCGGGGTGATTTTAATTTCACCAGCTTGACAAAGTTAATAAAGCCGGTCAAATAGAGGAGTAACAAGACAGGCAAAAGAAAAGACATGTGAAAATCCCTGATGTGTTCAACAGAAAACTAATAAAAAAAAAAGTTTATGTGGTTTAGCTGGAGCTGAGGGTGAGCCAGCGTGGTTGAGTGGCTAAAAAGCAAAACATTTGATGGTTTAAGCCCCTTATTCTATCGCTCGCTAGCTCGACAGTCCTAAACATGTTAGTCAATTTTTTTTTTGAGTTTCAGTATGCTTATCTGTAAATTGGGAAAGAAAAGAGCAACTACTAGCTTTAAATTGTGCTTTGAAAATTATACGATATAATAATTTGTCACTTTACAACATGCCCAGGAATATTCTAACCATGTTTCTGATATTAACTCAATTAACTATCCAAAGTAGATGCTATTCATATTTATAATTCATAAATTTAGAACCTTCAACTGAGAGTTAAGTAACCCTGCATGAGTTAGTAAAGAAAAGGGTGTCTGTCAAGCGTCCTTACTCAGCTCAGCTAAACATTCATTCGTGCAATATCCAGCCTCACTGGGTGTTCATTAACGGTGGCTGTGGCTGTTGTTTCTACTGCCGCTGCTGTGCATGTTAAGAAAATCATTGTTGAAGGTCAGAAACCACAGGGAGCACCAGGAGCACAGCAGCGTCAGTGCTCCAGGCCTTTGGAATTCAGCTCCACCCTGCTTGCCTGCCTGCCTGCCTTTCCCACAGAGACTCTGAAAGAAACAAGAGTACTAGGTTACTAAAACCTGTCTCTGCTTTCATGTAGGATCCTGCTCCTGCACAGAGGAGAATCCATTAGGAAGTTCTTTCAGATGACTTTTCAGAAGGACACTGCTCAGATTTTAAAAGTGGGTTACACAGCTCACACCAGGTGGACAGCGTTACCTAGATCTGGCTATTTTTCTGTACTATATAAGTTTCGTCACATTCTCAAAAGGGAAGGTATTAATATAGTGAACTGTTGTAGGCCGCATAAAATCTTTTCATTCAGTCTACCCAGTCTCTCGTAAAGGTCTACCTTCTAAGTGTCATCATTCCTGGTCCCTGTGCCAACGAAGGACATTTATTTTCCTGCCCTCAAACCTTTTACAGCATTCACACCAGTTTATATCCATATTTAGTAAGGGGATTGTTCATAGACAGTATGGTACCTCGTAAATATTGTTTATATGTTATCCATGGAGTCAGGTAATTGGCATACAATTTTCTTTACTGACCTATGGACAGTTGCTTTCACATCTAGCCATGTGCCGCTGCCTCTTTTAATCTGTTGATTTACACATTTTCCCTGTTCCCCTGACAGTGTGCTTCACTCTTTCCATTGGATCTCTTCCGCAGTAATTGTCAAGGTGAGTCCATCTTCTAAAGCGGTGGGTGCGGTTTTCTCGCTCCCACACAGTGGCCTCTGTGGTCTTGGGAAACATTGCTGTTATGTCATCATCTCGTGTACTTGATGAGAAGGGTCAGAACTGAGTATTAGGAGCTGGTTCACTGTTCAGCTATGAGCTATGATCAATTCTCTTTGACCTCTTAGTTCTCTCTCTGTATAATGAAATTCCTCTGGCTTGGAAAAATCTATAGTTGATCTATCTGGGTCATGGATGTTTCCAGGACATTAATGTCACAGTTATTCCTGTCCAACAGAGCTTCCCACAACTGGCAGTAGTCCATTGAGAGCTACTTCCTTTGTACAATATTTGAACTAGCTAGGTCCCTACCTAAGCACCTGAAGGCCCAAGCTGATCGCAGCTTATTGATATCAACACTAACTAATATCTATATATAGCACATTAAAATACTCACTAGGCTTTTGCTTTATTCATGTGCTAACTTCATCACAGAACTTTTAGTTTTAAGCAGACAGATCTGATGCTCTGCTTCCATTGCAAATGACCAAATTATGAATATCTGTACCCTGTTATTCCTTTTTATGGTCCATCCTCAATTATAAATAATTCATGGATTTCTTTTATAGGGAACCAAACCTGCTTCAATTTCTATTCCAGTACATGAGGCATAAAATGTAGGAAGATATTTTGATACTTCCACAGTTTGTGATTTCAGAACCACCCACCTTTGAGCAGAGACTTCATCAGCACCTACCGTGTACTGAAAGTTGTACAAAGTGCTTAATAAATCCTTTCAATAAATCTGGTATTGGCTTGGGTTTTGATCTTCAGATTTGTAAAAAATGAACATAGAGCAACTTGTCTTTTGTATCTGTATTTGCTGTGTTCAGTTTGCATGAAGATCTTGCTTTTCAAATGCAACTCAGTTCAAAAGTGTTTTACAATGACTTTTCACCACATTCAAGGATTTGATCAAATGCCTAGAAGTTTAATGGTGATTTTTATAAACTTATGTTTATTACTTGGAGCAAAAAAAATGATTTAACTATGTTCCTGAGTCTTGTGAAATTTTGAATTTTAATAGGATAACATAGAAATGGTTCATAGTTGTATCCTAGTAGTGATTTTAGGTACTGGCACAAATTTGGTAGATTGAATGAGAAAATGTTCATGCACCCAAGGTTTCATAATTCAAGAGTATAAATGTTCCTATTTTTACATGGTATTCATACAGTTCAGTGCCTTGGATATTCTGCACAATTACTGCACCAATGCCTCCAGACATGATGCAACTCTGGTTCTTGATGCAGAAAGAAGCTGTGTTCTTCTCTGTGTTGCTGTTATTTGTTATGCCTGGAAGGTCTTGAGCATTTTCTGCAGTGGCTGAGTTTGAGTGCTTTGTATTTACATTGTGAGCATGAAAATCTGTCATTTTCAGAAAGTACAAAAAATGGGATTGTTTATATTGTATTGAGTCTTGCAAAGGAAATTTTGCTCTGTTTTATCATTATTTTAGGAACTGGGGAGGTGGCTCAGTGAGTAAGGCTGCTGGTTCTGCAAGCATATGGACCAAGTTCAGATCCCAGCAACCACATAAGCAGTTGGGCATGGTTGTACTGGGACTTGTAATCCTAGCACTGTTTGAGGGAGACAGAGGGTGATCACTGGGCCTTCCAAAGTGCTTGACTCATTCCAAGCTTAATGAGAGACCCTGACTCAAAGGAATATAGTGGAAAGTGATAGATGAAGTCACTAACATCCTCCTGTGTCATCTACATATGCATGCACACACATGTGCACATATACCAGACACACATACACACATACACTACACATACACACACACACACACACACACACCACCACCACCACCACCACCACCACCACTACCAGAAGAACAAAAAAAACCTTAAAAGATCAGTTTAAATTATATTTACATTACAAATCACATTCTCAAATTGTCAACCAAGAATTATTCTATTTTGAACCAAGAAAAAATTGTATTTTCATTGATAATAATGGTCAATTATAGTGTGTATCCATGACAGAAAATAGGAAAAAATATTCACTATGTAGAAGGGTTGTTCCAGTGATTAGACCTAGTGATGTCATGAGAAAAATAAAAACATTCACCGACAGGGAAGTTTGAAACATGTTCATGAGTGGCTTAGAATTCAACTTTCCTCTTTAAAGGGATCTCCTCCTGTTTCTTTCTCTATGTGGGATCAAATTCAAAGCCCATTACTAAGAGCTTTTGTGAGAAAGGTGTCCTCACGTCTCTCTAGACTGTTTGCTCATTTGTTATTTTTCCATCCTGTATCACACCCCTGCCTTCTTGCAACATCCGGCCACACACTCTCCCCCTGAGCTCCCCAGCTCAGTCCAGGGACTCGCTGTGATTTTAGCTGTCATCATTCTGACCCACATATATTTCTCAGTTTTCTGAACACCTAGGCTATATGTCATCTGTGTTACATAACTTGATGGTGTTCAACTCAATCAGATTTCCATAGAAGTCAAATGTAGATTCATTTCTAGAAGATGAAAATTTAGAAAAACCTGTAAGCTCATTTGCCTTATCTTGAACTTAAGTAGTATCCCACCAAACCCGTAGTTTAGTACTAGGCAATAAAAGAAGGAGAAATGTTGTTTACATATTAGGACAGAAAAACGAAAGCAGTGCTCTCTCAAAGACACACTTTAGTTTTAATTGTGTGTATGAGTGTGTGTGTGCCAGATCTGTGCAGATGAATCCAGGTGGCTACCAGGGCTAGAAATTAGCCCAAGAGCACGCGGAGCTGGAACTACAGATGTTTATGAGCCACTTAACATGCTGCAAAGCAAGCTTGAGTCCTCTGGAAAAGCAGCTTGTGCTCTTAACCACTGAACCAGCTCTTCAGCACCTCCGACTGTGCTCTGAAAAATTAGCACTAACTTTCTCAACATTGAGACGGTAAGTCAAAAATTATCTGACAAACAGGCAGGCCATGTATGCAGGTGTGTGTGTGTGTGTGTGTGTGTGTGTGTGTTGTCAGGTCCCAGCCCATGGGAAAAATTGAATCAGGGTTCACCTGAAAGAGGGAGTGGGGATTGAAAGTAGGATACAGAGACACGAGAAATAACAAATCAAGTCAGGAAATTTCTGAGCAAGATTCACTATCAGGAACATAGATAGGGCAAGGTCAATAGGATCTATCCTTATCTCACTCACCCTAGCCCCCAGGAAAGAGTACCATAGCCTAAATCGCTCCCTGTAGAACTTCCTAGTTCTCTGAGTAGTTCCTTGTAAGAACTTCCTAGATCCTCTGGGTGGTTCCAAGTTGAGACTTCTCTACTTCTTTCAAAGGTAAATAGTGCAAGGATAGCCTAGAACACAAGACTCGTGGTGAGGTAAAGGTCAGCAACTCGAAGGTCACAGCATGCAGCCTAAGCACAGGATTTCTGACATGGCATGGGTCCCCACAGTGTGTGTCTTAGGAATATGTGTAAACATATGCAGGTATACTCATCTAGATGGGTTGACATGAACGCCAAAGATGTCTTCTTTTCTCTCTCTCCAGCACATATTGAGACCTGAGTTTGCCATTTGGGGACTAAGCTGGTTGGCCAGTGAGTCCTCACGGTCCCCTCTACCTCCACGCCAGCACTGGGCCACAGAGGCACACTGCCATGCCCAGCCTTGACCATGAGTTCTCGGGATCCAATGCAGGCTTGCAGACTCTCACTACAAGCTCCCTCACCCACTGAGTCATCGCCTCCATCTTCAGCTGAAAGTTGAAGGGTCAAGTTTGAACTCCTCTCATCTTAATTTTCTTCTTTTTGGTTCTGGGCTAAAGGCCTGAGTGGTAAGAAGGATTGTGTGATGATTTATAACAGCCATACTTCACATATAATGGTGTAAACAGTATTTCAGTATATTTTGTTTTAGTATATTCACATGGGACGACAGTCACATATGGGAATGCCATATTAATCAAGGACAGCTTTTTATCTACGCTTTAGTAAGGACCTATATTATTTTAATCAGTTTCTCATCATGTGTTCAAAAATATGAAACCAGCTACACTATAGCCAATTTTGAAAATTCACAGTGTCATCTATTAGATTCTTGAGAACAAAACCAAAATATGAGTTGAACTTACTAAGCAAAAACAAATGATGCCTTTGTATCAGTAAATTTTCCCACAATGGCTAAAGTGTTATAAATTTGTGCCCACCAATGGCCAGACATTACACAGAGAGTAAGAAACCTTGCACGATTCAGCCCTAAATGGTATGTCTCCATCAGATTGCTCCCCTCCAATCTCCCGGAGAAGAGGATGCTCTTCAGGTGAGAACTAGAGTGGACAGAGAGCGTACAGGTCTACATCTGGTCCTCTGTGCATAGATCCTGGCTTCTAGCTTTGTGTTTTTATGGGATTCCTAGGTGAAAAAATGACTGGGTCTCTGATTGTTTTGCCTTCCCTTGGGCTCTTTGTTTTGCCCAACTTTGATGAGTGGCACTGGGTTTATCAAGTACCCCAGGACAAGCTTCGTGATTAGGAGTAATTGATCAAAACATATAGCATATGAACTCCACCGTGCGCGCGCGCGTGCGTGCATGCGTGGGTGCGTGGGTGCGTGCGTCCGTGTGTGTGTGTGTGTGTGTGTGTGTGTGTGTGTTCGCATGCGCGCGTATGTGTGTGTGTTTATTTGGTTACACTTTGGTGGGATTTGTTGTTTTGCTTTTCTTTTTTTTGGATGTGGTTTTATTTTGTTTTCTTGATTTTGAGATCTTGTGTTGGGTTCATTTTTTAGAAAGAATATAAACTTGAGTGGGTATGAAGCAGGAGAGGGTGTGGAGGGACGTGGGAAGGGAAAATATGATCAAAATGTATTTGAATTTGAACATTTTTAAATCATAAAAATATACTAATTTTTAAAAGAAAAAGAAATAACACTGGGTCATGGGTATAGTTATTATAAATCTAATTAATGGAGGCAATTGGAGCATATACTGAATAGGCAAGAGAAAGACTTATAAATTCAGTTTTACAGAAAAATGAACAACTTTATTGTTAATAAATATAACTGGATGGTGGGATTTCTTATTTTTTGTTGTTACTGTTTTCTTTTTGAGACAGCGTTTTTTTGTGTGTGTAGCCTTGGCTATCCTGAACTTGCTTTGCAGACCAGGCTGGCATTGAACTCAGAAATCTGCATGCCTCTGCCTCCTCAAGTGCTGGGATTACATGTGTATACCACTGCACCCCTGATGGGATTTCTTAATTTTATAATTATTTTTTTAAATGGAAAATTTAGAATTGTAGACATGTAAGCCTAATATTACAGCTGAAATTTATTTTTATACAAAACCCAGCCAGCCAAGGGATCTCTTGAGACTTAAATAATTTTACATAGCAGGAACAAATTATTAATTTTTATTTTATTAATATTGAAAAATTGTCTTTCTTTATTCAACTAGCTGAGGTTTGTTTCTGACAGAGACCAAACATTTTTTAAAATATATTTGTGAGTGTGTGTGTGTGTGTGTGTGTGTGTGTGTGTGTGTGTGTGTGTGCCAGTCTGTCTGTGGATGAGTGTGTGCACAAAAATGTAGGTGTCAGAAGAGGCCAGCAGAGAGCTTTGGATGCTCTGGAGATGGAGTTGCGAATGGCTGTGCACTGTCTGACATGGAAGCTGAGGAGTGGACACAGGTCCTCTGCAAGAACAGTACAACTTCTTATAATTTCTCCAGCCCCAAGGAGATTGTTTAATGTAAGTCTCTTTTTATGGATAAATTTAAGTAAAACCTACCTGTATACATTAGATACTAATGTTTCACTATGTTTAGCCACAAATGAAAGTGGCTAAAACACAACATTTGACTCATAAAGAGCTTTTTTTCATAAATATGGGAGTGTTTTGTTACATAGTTTATTAAACTGGAATGTTGAATATCTAACTCCAAAAAGGAACTTTATCATTTAAAAAGCACTGCTCTTTAAAGATTTTCGCCCTTACCTTTAGATTTTAGTCATCAAGAATTCGTGAGGAAATCATCCTAGAGGTTCATACCGGAAACAGTTGCTTTTCAAAGCAAGAAAGCAAATGCTCCACCCTATGAAAATGAATTTTGACATCTTAACTTCAGTAGATCAGGTGGGTCCTGAAACTTCATTTCCCAAATCACAAGCATTTCTAGGGGGTTGTGACCAAGGCTCAGTCATAAGCTTGCAGCCAACAGTCTCTGGCAGGACAAATATGGAGCTTTCTGCAGTGATTCAGTGAAGATGCTGTCCTGGATAGCTCCCCAAATGTGCTCATGAGAGTCAAGTTGGAACAACATATTCCTATGTTAGAGCTGCATGACTTGGCATAGTCTCTATAAGTAGGAAGTAGTTAAATTGCTGTTGACTTGGTTGACAGTGGCTTTTAAATTGTAGTGAAAAGTGCCTAAAACTGAAGCCTGGAATGGGTCTCCTTTTAAACTTAGAAATATTTACACTAAAGGCCCCTTTTCCATGGATATGGGCAGTGTTGGGCAAGCATGAGAGAGGGACAGATGTGCAACTGGAGTGGATTGTTGGGCAAGTTCCCGAACACCATTTCATTGCATCACATTATGGGTTTTGAAAAGCTGGAAGAGACCTCATGGTGTTGCTCCTTGTCAATCTCCAAGTTACCTTTAGTTTTCGAAACATTAACTAACCAAGACTTTCGTGGCAGTGAAATAAAACAGAAGCTATGTGCAAACACCTGTTTTCTATGCTAAGCCTAAGATCTCCATCCTGCAATTTACTCGCTATTCATAAAATGGCTAAAGGCTGTTTAGTCTGGCCCCATCTGGCCAATGCTAAACATATCAACAATACTGCAACTTTCTTTTAGATCAGGAGATAAAATATTTTGAACAACCGTGGCAAATCCAACCATTCTAAACTACTTTTGTTTCCAAAATGCTCCTATCTTGCCAAAATTTTATATTGTTTACACTTTGAACTTCTACTCTTGCCTTTGAATTTTTGCTGCACACCCAGTTTTAGAATTCAATCATATTCACTTTCAAAGGAGACAGAAGAAAGTGCAGCTTCCTTCTCTCCTTTCCTCCTCATCACAGAGACTTGAATCTGCTAGGTACCTTTTACTTGTAAGGAACATATGTTGTAAAATCGCATTTTCAAGACTAAGGTTTTCAACAGGGCCTTGTTCTGCAACCCCGTCTGTTCTGATAATCACTGCATAGCTGTGACTGGTCTTGAACTTGCGGCACTCCCCTTGCTTCATCCTCCTGGTGGTTGGACTACAGGCATACCCACCACAGAAATATGCTATCTCCATGTAAGGAGTTTAGCTGGATCCACACCAAAGCTAGCCACTCCCACTGCCCCAGGAGCTCCGGAGCAAAGTCTCACAGGAACCAAAGTAATGGGAGAGAAATTAAGGCAGAGAACACGATCCCTGTGGATAAAATGAATGGATGAATAAAGCAAGCAGCTGCTTAAAGTCTATGCGACTAAAAATGCCTTTCTAGGGGACACAGCCATAGCAGGGATGAGTTCAGAGGAGAGAGCAGTGTGAAAGGCTCTGAAGAGAATAGACTTGATCGTGTCTAAGCTTGGGTCTGATGAATATTCCTACGCAATAATATCAGAACAGATTGAATTCTTATGATAGCGCATGGCATTGTTTCAGGGAAATAAAGGAACTGCAAAGTCATTGGCTATAGTGAAACTTCCGAGGAGCAAGAGAGATTGTTGGCCAATCTGAAAGACTCCTCTGGAAATGTTTGTGTCTCGACTCCTCAGACGTTACCAATGGATGTAAGTCACTTCAGTTTGCTTAGAGGACACCTCAAGAAGAATTTAGTCGGGTAATAGGCATTGTAAGACCCAGCACATGTTTGTATTTTATGTTTTCACTTTTAAACAGAGTAGAACTATATACTTTGAAAACATGTCTGTCGACATCTCACAGAATTTTAACTGTGCTGCTGCTGACCTTAAGTGAACCAGCAAATGTCACCTAGAGTTTATGTGCCTCAGTTTTAACATTAAAGCAAAGTTTCAAATCACTTAATAATACTGATACACATTTCAATGAAAGCTTTCTTGCTTTCTTCTTCCTTCCTTTCATTTTTTTTTCTTTCTTTTTCAGGATCTAGCTGTAGTTCAGACTGGCCATGAGCACACAATCCTCCTGCCTCAGCTTTCTAAGTGCTTGTACTGTATTTGCATGTGACACCACATAGCTTCAGTTCGCATTTTTAATCTATCAAAGTGAAAGTGTCACTTCTATTTATGGCTATTTTTTTTTTTTTACCTGTACTTAGGAAAGATAAACTCATGATCAAAATACTTTCTGCTTTCATGTGTGGTACCCAAATGGTCTGAAAGAAGTGATAGAGATTTTAAATACACATAAGGAATCCACCTTCCATAGCATGTCCTCAATTCCTGGAAAGGAACTGGGAACAAACTTTAAACACACAGAGAGACATATGCATTTGTCCCAAAAATATACATCCTGTGAAATGACAGGAAAGTACATTTTGGATGTAGAAAGAAAGATTGTGAATCATATCATTTTGCCATCCTTGAGAAGACAGTTACAGAGTGACCGAAGAAGCACATTAGAGTTCATAAAACAATGATGTGTCTGGATTTCATTCTTGTGGGATCATGGGAAAAAGGAGCCACTTATTATTTTACTTATGGTCATAAGAACAAAAAAAAAATGGTAGACACCAATAATGTACAGCGAAATATCTAGAAAATTCTACAAAAGACTTAAAGCATATAATCCCACATCTATGTTAAAGCATAGTACTTTCAGTGTACAGTCCAGCCCATGAGACAACACCATCACTATGAAAGAGGCAGCTTGAGAGAGACAAGAGTTAGTGATGGCTCTGTTTACAAAGAGCAGATGACCACTTACGACTAAATGCTAGAAGGGCCACTAGATTCTTCCCGCATATATTTTGTCTCCTCTTTTTAAAATTACTAATTAATTTATTTATTTATTCATTCATTTTAATGTCCCAGTTGTAGTGCCTCCCTTCTCTCCTCCCAGCCCCACCCACCTCTCTCTTCCTCCATACCCTTCTCTATTCCCGAGAAAAGGGGAGACCCCCTACCCACCCATCGCAGCTCATCAGATCATATCAGGATTGAGCACATCTTCTTCCCCTGTGGTCTTGCAAGGCAGGCCCACCAGGGGGAAGTGATCAAAAAGCGAGCAACAGAGTCCATGTCAGAGACAGCACCTCCCTCCCACCCCCACCCCACTCCCCTTACTAGAGAACCCACATGAAGCCTGCGCTACCCAGCGACTGCCTCTGCGTAGAGGACTTGATCCAGTCTATGCCTGGTCCTTGGTTGGTGCTTCAGTTTCCACTGGACCCTAGTTAGTTGGCTCTGTTTTTCTTCTTCTGGAGCTCTTGCCACCTCTAGGTCCTTTTATCCTTCCCCTCACTGTTCCACAAGACTCTCTCCGCTATGCCCAATGGTTAGATGTGAGTCTCAGTATCTGTTTCAAACCACTTCTGGAAATGTCCAACATCCTTAGCCATCAGGGAAATGCAAATGAAAACAACTCTGAGATTCCATCTTACACCCATCAGAATGGCTAAGATCAAAAACTCAAGGGACAGCACATGCTGGCGAGGATGTAGAGGAAGGGCAACACTCCTCCATTGCTGGAGGAAGTACAAACTTGTACAACTACTTTGGAAACCAATCTGGAGCTTTCTCAGAAAATTGAGAATAGCTCTATTTGAAAGCCCAGTCATACCACTCCTAGGCATATACTCAAAAGATGCCTCATCATATAACAAGGACATTTGCCAATTATGTTCATAGCAGCTTTATTCATAATAGCCAGAAACTGGAAACAACCCACATGTCCTTCAACTGAAGAATGGATAAAGAAATTGTGGTACATTTACACAATGGAACACTACTCAGCTATTAAAAACAAGGAAAACATGAAATTTGCCAGCAAATGGATGGAACTAGAGAAGATCCTTGTGAGTGAGGTAACCCAGACCCAGAAAGACACACATGGTATGTACTCACTTATAACTGGATTGTAGCCATCTAGTACAGGATAAACATACTACAATGCACAGAACCAAAGAAGATAAGTAACAAAGAAGGCCAAAGGTAGGATACTTAAATATCATTCAGAAGGTGAAACAGAACAGATGGAGGAAGTGGTTGAAGAGAGGGAGCAAGGTAGGAGAAGGAGAGCAGAGAGAAATAAAAGTGGAAATTGTATCTCTTCTTAATGAGGCTGAAATTTCTGCTCTACTAGAGGTGTCACCATTAGAAGATGCAGTTAAATTGTGAGTTTGTCATATTAGAAATTTAATGCTGATAAAAGTGGTTTCAGATGTATGAAGAGTTTAGGGGCCTCCCCTTCTCTAAGAAGAAGGAGAGGGGAAAGGGAAGAAGGTATCATGAGTGTGGGATTGGAGGAGAGGAGAGTGGGGCCTGTGGCATCAGGCTGTAAAGCTATTAAATCAAAATTTACAAGTAAAGAATATCTTAATATGTATATGAAGAGTTGTTTCAGATTTCTTTCCTACTCAATGCTTTTGTTTGGAACTCCAAAATTTTCCTAGAACTAAAAAACATAAATCTACTATCCTTTCTACAATAAGAATTTTAGGACAGGTTACAAACAATGGTAATGCTAACATATCAAAAACTTTTCTCTCTTCTGTAAACTTAAAAATTTCTTATAAGCCTCAGGAAATCAGCTTGAATCCACTTGTCACAGGTCTAAGAGAGGGTCACCCGACACTCTGAATTTGCTCACCTGTCCATTCCTGAGGGTGGGATTTCTCCCCCTTTCCCTGGTTTTGGGACCCTCCTTCCCCATCTACCAAGACCATGGGCCTAAACATTTCCAATGTACTCCAAGATAAACATTCCCCCTCAACTCCTTCACTTTACCCTCTGTCCCTGCAGACTTCAAATCAAATACAGACTGCTCCAGCAACTTGAAAAGCCCAGAGAGCCCCTTGGAATCTGTATCCTAGACAGCTCCAAAGTGGCTAGCCTCAGACAGTCCAGCCGCACTAACTACTCTGATGCTCCCTACACGTCTCTCACCAGATGGTCCTGCAGAGCCTGGACATTGGCCGCCACAGCCTGCTATTCCAGGCCTTGGCCAACATTCCAGCTTCCTTGGATCCCTAACAGTGACACTCAAGAATCAGCAGGATGCAGCCAGAGAGAACGACTACCACTTACCCAGCACCCAGTGACCCACAGTAAAAAAAAAAAAAAAAAAAGTGGAAATGAAGGGCTCTCTAGCTGTCTCAAGCACTGCAAACAGGGTTGGTTTGTTGTTGTTGTTGTTGTTTGGTTTTTCTTGTTTGTTTGTTTTGTTTTGTTTTGGTTTCGGGGTTTTTTTTTTTTTCTTTTTCTTTTTTGTTGTTGTTTTTGCCCTTTCCCTTCCCTCTTCCTGACTAAACTGTTATTCCTAAAACCAGCCCCAAAGTCTCTTCCCTTATTTGGCCACTGACTCATTGCTGAGAGTAAACACCAAGGTCCAGCAATAAAAACTCACTATTTAGCTGCACTGGCTAAACTGCCCAATCAGCACTTACCAACTCACCCTAGCACAGATTTCCCTTTTCCTCCTGCTTGCTGTAGGCCTTTGTCAGATCCAGAGAAGATGAATCTGGGTAATAAATATCCTTGCTGCTGAGAAAACAGAAAGAAAGAAAGGAAGAAAGGAAGGAGCTAGAGGGAGGGAGGGAAGAAAGGCGGGCAGGGGAGGGGGGGTTAAAGCTGAAATCCCATGTCCCAATTAGCCTTCTCCCAAACTTCAGAAAGACATTTTTATCTATTTTCCTCAACCTATTCCAGGAACTTGATATCTTTCTCCTGCCCTTTTTTGTTTTTTTCCTTTAGTCAACATTTAAAGATGCTCATGGCTTTCTGGCTTCAGATAAAGTGAAAAAAGTTTGAGTCTTTGTCTCTGCATAGCTCTCATGCCACCTCCCCCTCCTCACAGGGAAGCAGTTTCTCTCCTCGCCTCCATCCATTGTGACTCTGTCCTCCCTCCCTCCCTTTTCATGTGTTTACCCTAGTAAACACTACTAAAGACATTTCTTCCTTCCTTCCTTCCTCCCTCCCTCTTTCCTTCCTTCCTCCCTCCCTCCTTCCTTCCTTCCTTCCTCCCTCCCTCCTTCCTTCCTTCCTTCCTTTCTTAACTTCTTACAGATAATTGTCTGATAAATATGGATGTGTCTACAACATCTGTGATGTTCATTATGTCAAAGATGTGAACCTTTTGCGTGCTGCCCACTCACACAACTAATACAAAACCACCAAATATGCAACCTAATTCCAAATGTAACAATAGCCAACACTTTCTTAGGATTTTATTTCTAAGCACTTTATGTATGCATTAGCTCATCTCATCTTTAAGGCATCCCTACAAACATAGGAACTATTACCACCTTCACACAGGTGACAAAACTGAGGTACGTGAAGGTTAAATAATTTGTCCAGGATGAGGATGAGGCTCAGTTCGCACAGTGATCGCCTACCACACACAAAGCCCTGTGTCTGATCCCCAGCACTTGTACAAAACACATCATGGCAGCATATACTTGTAAAACAAGCACGGTCAAGTCAAGGAAAACAGATGCTCAATGTCTTCCTGGCCTACATAAGACCACTGTGATAGGGAAAAAAAACAAACACTATAAAATGCCTCCCATGTTTAAGAAAACAATTTGTAAAATAATAAGAGCCCATAAGCATGGGAGTCAGTCTTTGAACCTAGGCAATCTCCGTTCCCAGTAGGAGTACGGTCACAATGTGCTACTATTCACTGAAGAGCTCTTGCCTGACATCTCTTAGGATAATACTGTTGGTCTTTACACTGTGGATTTATCACATCTTCCTAAGCTTGCTTATCTTCCCAAGTTCTCTGGATACTGGTTTATAACACCTTTCCATTCTCATCTCTGATCCTAGCTTCCGGGTCGCAGTCATGAGTCACGATGAGGAAGGGCATTTTCCGCTCAATGGAAGCCCTGTGACCTGAGACCATTTTTGTTTTTCTGTTGCTCCTTATTCCATACTGTGAAGAGTTTTGAGTGCGCATGCACACACACACTTTGACTAAGAGATTCGCCTCTGAGTTTGCCCTTCATCCATTTTGCCTTTCAGCTGACCTCTCTATGTCTACCAAGTTCCTGTCCAGAAATACCTTAGTACATTCTGAGCATTACTGTCAAACAGTCAGACTCTCCCACTAGGCACTAAAACAAGTCTTTTCTGTTTATAATTTAAGCTCCAAGTCATATCACAATGCCTGGAATGGCATCAGTATGTATTTATTGCACAAATTCATGCTGGATTCATGAAAATCACTGCCGATTTCCTCCATGTTTCTGGCTCGAGCCATCTCATTGTTTGCCCAAATCATCACAAAAACCCTTCTAACTAGATGGACTGTGTCCAATATTGCCTTCCTTCCATATCCCTGAGTGTGCTTCTGCCAAAATCAGCCTTATAAAGCCAAACTTGACAATGTCTCTGCCCTGTTTAAAACCCTTGACTGGCTCCCTAATGGTCTTTGGATCAAATCCCTTCCCTGTTATAGCTTATAAAGCCACTTGTAGGCCAGGCTCCATTCAACCTAACACCTGATAAATGTTCAGTGGATGTTTACTCTTCAGCCACACACAATGTTGCCTCCTACCATGACCAAATTATGACCCCTCTCATCAGAGTGTTTGCACTTTCTTTGCACTGGAACACTGACTTTTCATTGATGTCTTTCTCTCGGATAGGGCACTGTTCCTTCCAGGAAGCCATATGTGAACTGGTTAGGTGTGAGTCAGGTACACAGCCTGAATTTTTCCTCTGTCATATAAATTACCACCACATGGCCTTTTAATTGTCCATTTACTTTACTCTCTCCTATTCTAGACCTCTAGGTTATGCAGACATGGATTGCTTCCGCTGATTCACTGATGACATCCATGAAGCCTAACACAGTGTCTAGTCCCTAGTAAGTCCTTGTAATATACAGGTAGCAAGAATGCCCTTCTCTAACCTTTTCATATCTTTTTGGAATAGTTTACCAAAGTAGTTCATTTTTTTTTATGTTCAACAGCACAAGAAGCTGGGCCTAAAACAAGGAAAATATAATTTTAGGGGACCTTTAGAGGAAAAGCAAAATGTTCAGGGCTGAAATTAGAATGGACTGAGGATGACAAGTTTAGGGGAGTCAGTGACCACGAGACATGAGCCCAGTAGCCACAGCTGGACACAGGATGGGAGCTGTTGAGCAGCATTCTGCAGAGGCAGGCCTGCCTGCCTGTCTGTTCTGAGAGGAAGTCCAGTGCACAGAGGTCAGAGAAAGAGCTCACGTAGCTATTAATAGAGATTTGTGGCACGCATGAATAAATAAGTGGGTGGATGAATGAGTGTAGACTTCTTCCAGTTCTCTGGATAATGCACTCAGTCTCCCGGACGTTCATGAGCTGCTCACAGTCTCCTGGAGGAGAGCAAACACAGCACTAAAGAATCAGAAGGAGAAATACAACATAGTGTGGACTCGCTTCTTGCTTCATTTTTCTGGATTATGACCTAGAGTGACAAATGATCTACTATTTTACTAAGTCCTCTGCAAAATAGGTACAATTGCGGATGAGAAAGGTTAATCTCTGAAGGAAAATGGCTCGCCAATGATGACACCAACAGGATCCAAACAGCAGTCTTCCCGCTTCCCAAGCTTTTGCTCCTAGACACCCAGCCTCCCAAGGTAATGTACACCATGAAGGAGAGATCATGCTCTCTGGCAGATTCTCAGCAAGAATTATCTACCTAGGCCTCCCTAGTACTCAGAAATAGAA
This sequence comes from Acomys minous, assembly GCF_964271855.1. Classification (NCBI taxonomy): domain Eukaryota; kingdom Metazoa; phylum Chordata; class Mammalia; order Rodentia; family Muridae; genus Acomys; species Acomys minous. The sequence goes on from NC_140487.1 coordinate 13,918,666, forward strand.
TCATTAGAAAGAAAAAATATTTTGTCTAGTGTCAAATAAAAAGTAAGAATTGAAGCCAATTTCCAAACATGGATCTTCTTAATTCCAAAAATCCTTGCCCTCTGTTGCTTATCCTGCCTTGTAAAACCTATCTTCATAAGAAGCGAGGTCTAGGAATACAGCCATGTGACCAAAAGGTGTAAGTTGACACAGTCCCCCACGCACTGAGCTAGAAGAGATGAGGTCTTTCTTTGTGGCCTGCCGATGCCGCTCTCGTCCAGCAGGAAAGACACCAACACCGGGAACTCTTCTTGCAGCAGTTTTTATTCAGGATCCTGGAGTGACCCCGGGAAAAGCTCCCACAGAACCTTTTATAGTGTGCCTGTCCTATCAGAAACTGCCACGTCGTCGCCACTCCTGGTTGGTGCATTCGGATCACACCACCTCACGCCATGCCTTGTCAGATCACACCACCTGACGCTATGACTTGTTTGAATCACGCCACCTCACGCCATGCCTTCAGGCATGCGCATAAAGGCCTTGCTCATTGCGCACGCGCATAAGGATTACTCACTGCGCATGCGCAAAAAGGGGCGCACTGTGCACGCGCAAGGTTTAGTCACTGCGCATGCGCAAAAGGGGGCGCATTGCGCTGGGGAAGCAGCAGGGGGCGCTGTTATCTGTGGCTCTCCACAGTGGCCATCATCTTATTAGAGGCTCATGGTGCTGGGATGAGGGATAGAAAGGTGGAAAGGGAGGACAGGTGTGAGCAAACTGGACTGAACCTGTCCAGAAATACACATGAGTCCAGTGATGCATAACTGATTTTTTAAAAGCAAGTTAAAATAACAAACTGAGAATGAGGGACTCCTGATAGAAAGAATGAGAAAGAAAGAAGTAGAAGGATGCTGGAGAATATCAGCTTAACTACTCATGTCAATCAACTTTCAACGGGTATAAAAAGAAAAACCCCTGAGCTAAACAGCTTGTAGAAGGGAATAATTGTCTTGACTCACAGCTTCAGAGACTGGCATCCACAATGTATTGGCTCTGTGTTTTCTGGGACTTTGTGAGGCCGACTATCACGTACGGGAGCCCTGGCAGAACAAATTTGCACACCCTCTGGCAGTCTGGAAGCAGAGAGAAAAGAACCAGGCACGTGAGAGATTACATTCCCCAAAGGCACAGCCCATAGACCCACTTTCTGGAGACAGGGGGACTTAGGCTCAAAATTCAGCTTCGGTTTTTATTTCCTGATATCAGGAAAAACATTTTTCTTCCCAAGTTTAAATTTTCTACTTCTCAATTTCTATCACTGCCAATAACCAACGAAGTTAGGGACTCATCAGTGGGTTAATCCATTGATGATGGAAGACCTCATGACCTAATTACATCTTCAATGCTCCATCTAAGAACATTGCTACATTAGGGACTGGCCCTTTAACACAGGAGCCACAGAGGAACATTGACACCCCGGAGCATAACATGACTTAGTTGTTCAGCAAAACCTCTAGCTATGAACAAGATACATCTCCCTGCCCCCATGTACTTTCTCTCTGTCTACCTTACATCCTGTGACTTGGTCTTTCTTCTATTCTGTGATGAGGCAGGATTTCACTGCTGTGATATTTGACAGACTTTCTTTTCATTTAAAATGGACACAGCCATAAGCCACACGACTAGGTGATAGGAAGATTAAGAAAATGTTCTTTTTTTGACTACAGGAAAATACAGAATGCTGTAGAAGAGGTTACTGTGTTGTCGTTGTGACAAGTTCTTTCTCAGCATGCTTTAATTGTTTTCTCCAATGTTTATAATGCAATCAGATTATATTAAAATAATAATGACTGCTAATTAGAAGATTTAATTTAGGCTGAAAATATTTTTCATTTCTGATATGCTAACTGCCAAGGGGAAAAAAATCTACCTAGAAATGCAAGTAGAGCATTTTCTTATGTTCAATCTCAATTCAAAAGTGCCAAAAGCTGGACAATGAGGAGCCTCATTGAGAAAGGCATTTGTTGACTTGAGTTGAATCTCCAGAAACCATAAGAGAAGGAAAGAACCAACTCCCCAAAGTTATTCTTTGATGTTTACACATGTCTGTTAAAGTATGCTCCTGCATATGCACATGCATACACACATACATACACAACACACATGTATGCAACACAGTAATAATAATAATAATAATAATAATAATAATAATAATAATAATAATAGTCTTTGGAAAAAAGTACCAGCAGACACTGACAGACATTGAATTGCTTTACTTGCTTCACAAGTACATATTGTGAAAGAAAAGTAAGTCAACAAGGTATTTGGATTCGTTTGTTTATTTGTTTATTTGTTTTTAGGAGAGAATGAGTTTATTTCAGCACATAATTTCAGAGTATACAGTCTCTTAGTCTGGGGTAGTCAAAGCAACAATAATTTGAAACATTTAGTCATATCATATATACAGTCAAGAGCAGAAGGAAATAAATGCAGGCATTCATAGTACTCAGCTCATTTTCTACTATTACACAGTCCAAAATGTCTGACTAGGGAATGTTACTGCCCACAGAGGGCTGAATCTTCCCATTTTCAGTTAATGTAATTTTTAAAAAATCTCCCACAGCTCTACCCACAGGCCAATCTGGTCCATATAATTTTTTACTCAGATTCTCTTCCCAGGTGATGTTATATCTTGTCAAGTTGACAAATAAAAGTAACCATCATGATCTGAATAGGTGCTTCTTTCTTCTTGTTGTTTGAGAAATTCTTACACGCTTGTAGTGCATTTGTATCAAATCCAGCCTGCTTTTCCTCCATTCTAATTCTTCTCCTATCACCCTCACCACTCCCCCGCCCCCGCTGCAGCTTTATATATTTTCTTTTTTATTAACTCACTGAGTCCATTTAGTGTGCCAAGATAGGACAGTCTTATTGTCCTTTTTATTAACATTTTAACAACACAGTGCAATGATGACAATGACAGAGAGATGGATTCAAAGTCAAAAATAAAGAGTAAGATTTGTACTTGGGCTGTGCTCTAGATGGCACTGCACAGGTAACCACAGAATTCAAAGGGTAGAAGCAAAAAGATCAGAAGTTCAAGATCATTCTCAGGTATATACTGAGATGGAGGCCAGCCAGGACTACATAAGACCCTGTATCAAGTAACAAATAACAAAAGTAAATTATATATATAAATAATTACAAATAGCCATGTGATTAGTAGTAGCTCTCTCTACATGTGAAAATATAATATTAGGACAAAGGAGTGCTAATATCTCCTTAAGTTCTGAGACTCAGTGACGCTAACTGAATTAATTCCAATAGATCTAATACATGAAGCATCAGAGTAGAATTGAAATCTTGATTTTTTTAACCTTGTCAAACCTCAGTTACAGTGGTAATTTTTATCTTAGGAATTCTCAATGCAGAAATGCTTCTCACTTCCCCCTTCCATCACTAGTCCCTATTTATTTCAAAACAGAGGCTAAACGCGAGAGTGGAAATGTACGTCAAAAATCCCTGCAACACCCGACACTATTTGTGTAGCACCTGCTTCTCTATTCTGTTCATTAAAATAAAAAGCAACATCTCCCATGTCCATCTGGCAACACTCAAAGGTTGCCAACCTGGCATCATTCACGGGTACTAAATTCACCGAGTCTTATCTAAAACAAATTTTATACTTTCTGGTCATAAGCTCAGCATGAATAAAGTCAGCAGATTTTGCTGTAACTAGCTAATGGCACTTTATTCCAACAAGCAAACTTCAAGTTCTGTATAGATCATTTTTAATATGCTCTAAAATAAGTAACAAAGACAGCAATTGAAATTTTTGAACAAAGGTAAAATAATCCTATGAATATTTAAAGTTTATTTTTGAGTGACATAATTTGAAACATAATGGTAAATGATTATCAGAAAATAAAACTTCAAAAACGAAACAAAAATTTGGTATCCAATTGGATGCATAAAAATTAATTATGGATTACCAAATATGTAAGATAATAGCCAATTACCCTTTTAAAAATATATATAAAAACTGAATGGAGCTAGGTACATAGCTTTGAAAAGTTTCATAATTATAGAGACAATCAGGAAATGGAAACACTACATTTCATTCCAATAAAAATAGTTCAAATGAGCATAATAATATCAACCTAATGAGCTGGTGACATTTTCTAGAACTATTATAACACAAAAATGAAAATCTCTGCTCATTATTAAAACATTATCAAATTCCCATTTTGATTCTTTCACATAATATTTTTCTGAAAACTTACTGGGAAAAAAACTCTCCCTAAAATCTCTTGATGTGTCATAAAAACCTAAACAGTTGGCCAACTGGTCAAAATTAATTCTTATCCTTTGCTGTTTTCTTTTCTGGTCTATGTACGATTTCATTTAAGGATTCATAGTTATTCAAATATAAAGTTGGGCCATATTTCTTGGATGAGAACATGATATTTTAGTGGCAAATTTATATTGATCTTTCTTAATTTTGTAAACAAATGCCAAAGACACCATCATCAAGATATTTATCTCATCAGTCTGTTGGTCCAAAAGCTCATTTTGCTGTGTATGAATTCTTGAAGCACATCATGCAATCGAACTGGTGGTGATAAGAAGAAAGTATGAACAATTTGTAATTCTAGGAAAGCAGTAGAGATTTGGAGAAGAGAAAGCAGGTGGTATGAAACACCTGATCAGATAGCCTTGGGACACTAATCATGGGATTTGGACTCTGGCCTCGTCGTAATTTCAACTCTAGAAGAGTCAAACCTATGAAGACATCAGTACTCCTGACCCTTTGCAGGGATGAATCTGGCACCCAACAATTCACCTCCTCAGGTGTAATGCTCTCTTCCAGGCCTCTCACCCACAGCCTTCCCTCACCTTCACTTCTGACGCTACCTCAAGTGTGCTTCTTTTCATTCCAGCTAGAACAGTCTTTCTCACCACCGGCTGCATGATTAATTAAACCCAAAGGGGAGGCAGCTGGAAAGATAGCTCAGTCCTTAAATGTACGTGGTACTTTTTTGGAGGGCCTGGCTCCAGCTCCCAGCATCCTGATGCAAGGGCTCACAATAACCTGTTACTTCAGTTTCATTGGATCTGTCGCCCTCTTCTGGTGTCCACAGTCATGTGCGGGCAGTCAGGCATAGTACACACACACACACACACACACACACACACACACACACACACACACACACGAGAGAGAGAGAGAGAGAGAGAGAGAGAGAGAGAGAGAGAGAGAGAGAGAGAGGGAGGGAGGGAGGGAGGGAGGGAGGGAGGGAGGGAGGGAGGAAGAGAGAGGAGAGATTTGTTGTTGCAACATCATTTAACATTTTTTTATTCATTGTAATTTATTCGCATTACATCCCAATTGTTATCCCCTCCCTCTTATCTTCCTGTTCCCGCCCTCCCTTCCTATTTCCCTCCCCTAGACCTCTGACAGGGGGCCCTCCTCCCTCACCATCTGACCTCAACCTATCAGGTCTCATCAGGATAGCCTGCTTCCCTTTCCTCTGTGTGCACACAAGGCCGCCTCGCCAAGGGGGCAGTGATCAAGTCACGCCCCAGAGGTCATGTCAGAGGCAGATTCCACTCTCCTCCCCCATGCAAACGTCAATGAGCTGTCCATCGGCTACGTCTGGTCTGAACAGGGGGTCTAGATTCTCCGCCTGCAATGTCCTTGGTTGGTGTGTCAGTTTGGACAGACGCCCTGGGTCCAGATCCGCCAGCCTTGATAGTCTCATGGTGGAGTTCCTGACCCCTCCAATTCCTTCCATCCCCCAACTCTCCCATGCAACACTCAACACTTTGTCCAGTGTCTGTTCTGATCTCTGGCTTGGTGGAGTCTCTCAGAGGACATCTATGCTGGGCTAATATCAAATTATAAGTGAATATATACCATGCTCACATATGGATTTTAAGAATATAAAATGATTCTTTAAAACACCAAACGTGAGGTGAAAATTGATAACTTATAACTTCATATATAGATTCTAGCTTTTATACAGGTAGCTTTTATTTTAACTATAAATTTCTAACTCGATCACAAGTTTGTTGTCAGTAACTGGGTTTCTGATGTTTACTAAAGGTTTTGCTCATATCACTTGCAGTGCCTAGTTGCAGACCTTAACCTGCTTTGGCAATAAAGGTAAGCAAATTCACAAACAAATGACCTGTAGACTACTGTGAAATCCATGAAATAAAGAAACGAAGAGAGAAACAGCAGGCACAAGAGAAGAGAAAAATAAAGGAAGTAGGCTTGTGGGAATATAGGAAGGCGTTTTGCAAGTACCTGTGAAATAGATTCATAGAGGCTATGGAGATGAAGCAGCAAGGCCTAGCAGGTGTGGAGATGAAATGGAATGAAGTTAAATTCTATGGGAAAGAGAGGGAAGAGATACTGTTTGCCACAGACCGGAGGAATATTGCTCCCAGTGAGGAACTAGGCTGTTGGGAGCTGTTTCTTAATAAGTGTTTGTAGACTTAATTAATCCTAGTGGGCCAACTGAGGCACTGAAACGTGGCCACAGCAGAGGACCGTAAACAGTCTACTAAGCAGTATGGTCTCTCAGTTCTTGTATTGTGGTTCTAGTGTGTTAACTCCCCCTGAAGCCTGCAGGGAGCTGGTCCCATGCCTTGGCCTGGTTTTGAGGACTTACAGGCATTGCTGGTATGCCTCGGTCTGTAAACACATTGCTTCATCTTTGCCTTCATCTTCATAGGGTGCTTCTGGGGGAGTGGGTGTCCATGTGGCTGTCTCTCTGTATGTGTATGTTTGTGTGTGTGTATATCTGTGTGTGTGTGCTCTTTCACACTCTCATTTTTACACCATTCACAGTCACTGGATATATTTCCTCAAATAAGGCTGCATTTTGAAGCACTGAAGCTAGAACTTTGACATATAAACTGAGGAGGGGCCAGGACAAAATGCAACCCATAACAGTTGGTTCATCAAAACATGGTGGAAATAGAGTTGAGTGGGGCCAGTGTCCCTAGGCAGTAAGTTTGGTCTTGTCCTCTCAGTTTCATGCATAGGCGGGAAGCAGATGAGGGTAAACATCTGTATGCGCAACCTCATTGTATCAAACTGTTTGCGTCTATCAATTTTGTCTGGAGGCTTAGCCATCCAAAGTCATGAGTATGCTATACATAATATATATGAATATACAGTATATGTATATATATATATATGTACATAAATATAGCGGTATGCCCATCATTCACACACAGAATAAGAAATAGGAAACATACAAACGGTGGCAACTTTGCCGTAACAATAATGCGCACAACAAGCACCGCCATTCTGTTCTATCCTTGTGATACTTCATTGTGCAATGCTGAAGAAAAGTCAGCCTTAGAAAACAATCAATATCAGGTTATGAACCACAATTAAGACATGTCAAGATCAAAAAATTACTGTTGACAAATGGTCCCTCATTAAAGATGTTTCTCAAAGATAGAACACGTGGTAGTCCCGGGAGACCAGAACTCAGTTCTAGAGAAACTTTAGTCTAATAATGGCTTATAAAGCTGGTGTTAAAAATGCCAGCACTGTTAGGAAAGTACTGACTTTTATACTTTCGATTTGTTATGGGATTTCAAAAAAATCTCAGAGGTTAAGAGCACTGGCTGCTCTTCCTGAAGGTCTTGAGTTCAATTCCCAGCAACCACATGGTCGTCTATAATGAGATCTGATGCCCTCTTCTGGCAGGTATATATACAGATAGAGCACTCATATACATAACAAATAAATAAATATTTTTCAAAACTTAATGATAAAGAAAAATGCTCTATTTAGCATTCCAAAAACAAAAAAAACAAAACAAAATAAAACAAAAAAAACCCAAAAGACTAACATGAAAAATCATATATAAAATGCCATAACCTTTGTACCTTTTGTTCTTAGGATGTAAAATATGGCATGTTACTTTGAGTTTTTGTTTTCATTTTGCAAATGACTACTCTTTTCTTATCTCTGCAGTAATTTAAAAGATGCCTATAAAAGAGAGACTCTAAATGGTCTTCTTCTCTCTCCTCACCTGGCTAGCAAACTGTAACAGCATGTTCTGCTGCTTTGTGTTTGATTGTTAACTATGCTGCTCCCTGAGATCTGTTTGCTGTCTTTTACAAGTGTACTTGGAGAACACTCACGTATGCACAAGTATTGCTGTGTAACCTTGCCTCCCTGTTTGGCTGGATAAAAGGCCTATACCTGGGCAAGGCAGAAGTGAGGGGCAGAGCTACAGTTCCTGGGCTTTGGGGACAGAAGGATCATGGGAGAGAACAGGTGGAGGAGAGAAGGAAGAAGAAAGAGAGCTGCCATAAGGTAGCCTGGAGAGAAGCACATGGCCAGACAGGCACGGATGGAGGCAAACAGCCTGGATGAGGAACTTGTGCAAGTATTTGTGGATGGGAAGTAGCCCAGATAGGAATGATTAGAGCAGTTGGCACAGGATGTGGGACTGGAGACAAGGGTTAGTTTAGGAGGTTAGTATCTGCCCAGCCCGAGGCAAAATAAGGAGGATTCCAAAATCTATCGCGTGTCTGTGTCTTTGACTGATGTGATAGTGGATTAAATAATACCACTGTAATAATTATAGGCTTTTAATAATGATCTTTATTAGCTATTTTTATTTACTATAACACGAGCACAGACTCACTTTCACATTTCAGCTGAATTCTACAAACACCTTGGCCATCAATGAAAGGAAGTTTCATTTCACTTTTCCTTCTAAGAACTGGCATTTGGATTTCCACTTTCACACTGGATCCAAAACATCTCCCAAGCAAGAAAGTGTCTTTTACATTTACTACTGTATCCTCTATTCAAATGAGTAAGCCATAAATGTTGTTGAATACACAAATAAAAACTTCAAGACAGAAAGACTAAATATTAAAGAATGTTTACTTTGAGTTGTTTGACTAATATTAATGCCACAGGAAGGGCAGTAGTAAATATGCTGTTTTTCTAATGACCTACATTTTCCCATTTTCCATCACTCCCAGGCCTTACATTCTTTGAGGAAACGGAGAGTCCAGAGTAAGCCTACAGAAGTTCCTTAGGCGTCCCACCAGGCCTCAAGATGAGCTGAGAATTTCATACCAGCAGTAATGGCAGACTTTCCTCACACAACACCCAAAACACTGTGATCTTCCAGGAATAGAGAAAAACAGAGAGTAAATATCTAGATGTTGAAGCCTAATGGGTTGCAGATAGGCTGCCCACTAAAGCTAGAGAGAACTCAGACAATGTTTACCAACAGCTAAACTAATGGGAAACAGCTTTTGTTCCACTATTTAGAAATACAAACTAGAAAAATCTCTAAACAGATTCATGTCATTTTTGTCTGGATAGGTTTGGACAGAAATGCAATGCTATTTGCTATAACTGAAATGAATCCTTTATTTACCGTAGAAGCATCCTCACTTCAAAATTAAATCACAGTACAGTCAAAGGATTAATAGTGTATAAATGCACAGATTAAAAATTATTTGTAACATGTATCCTCTCTCTCTTACACACACACACACACACACATACACACACACACAGACTTTTTTTTCTTATGCAATAAAATGTAGAAACTGAAGAAAAGAATGTTTTGATTTGGGTTTTTGGTTTGTTTGTTTGTGTGTTTGTTTTTAATTTCCCATATATACATGCAGAACTGTTTTCCCCAGTGGTTTGTTCCTGGGAAAAACCCCAAATGATTAACAAAAATAATTTTTGTATACAGAGCAGTATGCATTCAATGAAGATGAGACTTTTGTAGTCCAAGCAAATTAATCTGTTGATGATACTATGTGTTCATATGTATGAAGGCATGTATGCCAGGGAAATAACCTAACATATAAAACTGAGGAGTACTAATAGCCCATAAAAATACATTTGTACAATGAGCACATGCTCGCTAAAATTATACATCACATTGATAAAGACTTAATAGGAAATGACAAAAGTATCATTCATAATGTATATTCTTCTTAATTGTCAAATGATGTAAGACAGCTTGTACTAAACATAGATTAAAATCTCACAGATCATTAAGTATGAAAACAGATCATCAACCATGAAAAGAAAATATATTTGCAAAACTGAAGTTAAAAATAAGGTAAGTGCTTAAAACAGACTACAATTTGGGGACGTTTATGAACATTCTAAAAATGGAGATGTAATTGGTTGTTTAGCCCTCCTTGTTTAAAAAGAAAATGTCAGTTACATTGGAGAGAATTTTCTTTCTTTTGAGTGGCTTTTATGAGACATTTCTCCATGACTTCTTATACATAGGGAATATCAATAATAACAAAATGGTCTTTTTCCAAAGTGGTTTTACAAAATGCAAGCATAACTTTTATTGATTTTTTTTCAGATTTTATCTCATATAAATTAAAATTTTAAGTGTAATTCACTTAAGGCATTTCTAAGAACAGATAATCCAAAGCAGTCCAAATACTTTTCAATGATCTAAGTTACTACAAGGGACAGAGCTAGAAGAACATGGAAAATTGACGTTCAAATTGCTTTCCATCGAAGGAGAAAATGTTTGAATGTACTCAGAACTAGGAATGGAAAATGCTGAAACACAACCACATTGAATGAAGAAGGACCTGAAAATGCTCAAGGTCCTACTTGCCAGTTTCATCCTTTGGGAGGCATGGAGGTCCTTGTGCTCACAGAGAAGCACAAGGCGAAATACGAGTGTTAAACACATAGGACTGTCCATTCAAAGGGAGGGATGTATGACCTGTTTTCAGCCCAGAAGGATGAGGAGGGATATGGCTCATAGCCTGGTGACCTTTGCACTCTCTGTGTGTCTGAGACCTCACAGGATCCCTCTGTGGAGCTTTATTGTGAGCTTGTCAATCTACAGTACCTATCTTTTTGGAAGGTGTCATATGCAGTCAATCTAGAGGACCCATTTTCACGGAAGATGTCACATTTGCTTTACGAAGAGTTTCAATATAGTCATGCCTTAAGCTATTTTACACACAGGATTAAGTTATTTATCACCATGGAAAATTTATCACCAAATTGTTCTGTGTTTAGATATGCTTGAAGTAAACTACTCAGGGACTGACCCTGAGTTTGAACCAATGCCTGCTACTTAGTGGTGCTGAACCAAACTACCTTGTCACCTCTCACAAATAGTCTGCTGGCTCTGATGGCTGCAAAGGCACATTCGCCCCCCACACTCTGTGCAGGAGCGTACACTCTCTGTGTTTCACCCCATCGACCCCAACCTCCTTGCCTCCAACGGTAGGGTAGACCTCCAAAATCACTGCCCTGGGTATTTTGGTTAAATTATTCTGTGGCCACATCTTTTTTGAAAAGTTCATATCAGCTATCCTTAAGCAAAGTCTGAATACGACGTTGTCATTTTATCGTAAGATCCTCGGCGAAGAGGTTTATGTGCACAAGAGTGCAAGCTCTCTTGCATGGGAGGGAGGGAGGAAACAGGGCTTTCGCTGCTTAAAAGTTGTTTTGAAATGTATGGGGTATGTTTTTGGGGAGTCCTCCTAGAGGAACAAAATCAAAGTAGGGTCCTTGTTAGAGATCTGAGTCTGAGCTCAAATTTCTTTTTGTTCTACTCTTCAAAAAATAGAAATTACGCTTTTTCTACTTCTATAACATATTTTTAATTATTCTTAATTTTTAGAAAATTCAGAGAACAGAAAGAAAACTTGAAAGTGACTTGTAAGTTCAATTCTCAAAAGAAAAACGACAGGTAATTACATTTTCTCTTGTTTGCAATATGCATGTATAAATACAGTTTCCAAGAGCACATTTGCTCGGAATCTGTCATTTTATATGTTATATTATGAAAAATTTTCATATTTATGAAGTACTTTGCCAGAGTGTCATTTACACGATTTCATTTACATGGCCTTAAGGTAACTGAATGGTTGAAACAATTCATCAATATCTAACAGATGACCAATATATTATCTGTTTAGCTCTTGCCTCATCAGCATTTCTGCTAATGAACATTACTAGAGGTACATTTTTATTCTTTTTGTGGCTATCTTTATACAAATGAAATCTCCAAGTGAAGTTACAAGCTATATTTAAGCCTGTTGGTGCCCATAACAATATTCTCTTTAGAAGTATAGAAATTATGAATAGCAGATCTGATTCTCCCCCTAAGCAGAAAACTCAGAATGCAGGGGTTAACATATAGACTATCCGAGGGCTGCTCGTGGGACTAGCTTGTATGGGAGAAAGAACTGGGCAGCAGCAGTGAATCTCCTGCATGACCCAGAAGCGATGGTTAGTGTAATCAGCAGGGGCTCAGAGGCTGGAGTCACTCTTAGTGTGCTGATGTGACTGGGTCCTTTTACCTCCACAGTGGCCAATCATTAGGGATGGGCCACACAAGGACCACGTGTGTGCTTGGATAAGGGCTTTCTTCTGCTCTATTCACTTAGGAAGCTCTGTAAATGGGATAGCCCCAGCACCTGGATTATTAGATGTCCATTAGAGGCGAGCATAGAGGACATATCACAATGTCCCCCACACTAATGTCATAGGTACTCTATCAATATTTCTAAGCTTCCCTTACTTTGACATTTCTTTGTGTCATTAGCTGTTTCGTTTTTGCAATTTAAAAAGTGAACAATGTGTCTTCTTTTTTGGCAATTCACAGTTTTAAATAATTTGCCTATTCATGATATTGACCTATTTTCTTATTACAGTGATATGCCAGGGGAAATGTTGGTCTAGCTATTTTTTTTTAAGAGCTATTTAAAGAGTAAGATAAAAGACTCCTTGTAAACCGTGCAAATGTTCTTAGTCTGAACTATTTTCTTTCACATTCTTTATGACGTGTGGCAGCAGAAATTTTTACTTCATATGCTCAAAACTTTTCATCTTTTTCTTTATGGTTTCTGGCTCGAGAAGCAGAGGAAACATGCTTAGCACAATCTACTTCACCCACCAGGGATGTGTCAATACTGATCTGCAGTTTCCTAGTAACTGCATGTACAAAGTTTAATTTATTGGTAAATTTGAATTATAGCTAAGGTAGAGTGATAACTTCTCCCCAAATAATCAATTTTCCAATACTGTTTATTGAACCCTATATTTTTTCTTATAAGTTAGAGTTCATAAATTCTTATTTTACTAGTTCCCAATGGAATTTAATTAATTTTAGGGTACCCTTTGGGAAATAACTCATGAACAATTTTTTCTGGCTATCGCACTGCATATACAAAGAGTATATTCTGTATAAATATTTTAGGCAATTTCCTGTTCTTTCTGGAAAAGTATGGTTTGACACAAAATAATTAAATTAAATATTAAATATGGACATAATTTCCGGTTTTGAATGATGAGTTTTAATTATTCCAGGGACTGCTTTACCTATAGAATGCTAATATTTCTTTAGAACTCTTCTACACCACTTAGGCACAGTCTGTTGAAATAGCTAAAATGATTCTCTCTATTACTCGAAACCCAGGGGATTTAATCCTATTAAAAGCAATTCACATTAGCATCATTAAGAGGATAATCCTATTTGGCCTACATACAGTCATTTCTCTCTCTCTCTCTCTCTCTCTCTCTCTCTCTCTCTCTCTCTCTCTCTCTCACCCACATGCACATGTGCACACATGCACATGCGCGCGTGCGCACGCGCACACACACACACACACATGTACGCAGGCACACATGCACACACTGCAGCTTAGCTGTGTACTTCCTTTGACTAAAGAGAAATAAACAGGAAGTCAGAGGATAGTTTGGACAATGCTGTCTGCATTCTCCCAAGCATTCTGAAATGGATTTTCATGGGCTCAATAAAGCAGAGATTTCACACTCAGTAAAATAGTAGCTACTCAAATTCCACTTGGTGAAGAAGGCACAGACTGTCTACCACATAAATAAGGATGCTCGTTCCTCTTCTGTGTTTGGATGCTTCAACTGGGAAAGAGATGAGTTTGGTTTAACTTCAGGCCTAAGAAAAAGTGGACATTTCTGGAAGGTGATACCAGTCTTTCAAATGTTTCATGGTTTCTCAGTAAAACAGAAATCATGGTGGCCTACTTTACTAAGACACAATTTCCTAGAGAATTCAATACTAGTGCTCTTGCTTGCGAATATAATTTCTTTTCAATATCACAATGTTTCAAAGTGCCATAGAGATGCTCCAGCTACGCCTGCTTACAGCATTTCTTTCTGAGCACATGCAGAATACCCATATTTGTATTCTTCTGCTTCTTATGCCAACTTTGACTGTCCTCACATATTAACACCATGAAACTAAAGCCAGGTTTAAAAAGTCTGGGAAATGATACATGGTTATTATCTTGAGTTGGCCGGCTAAAGAGTAGAAATTTCAATTAATTGTTTCGAAGTAACGTGTTTTTAATTACCATCATAAAAGTATAGCATAGACAACATCAACAAAACTAACAACAAACAAAAAGAAGATGAAGCGATGAGCTTTGAACACAGACATCTTCTCTTTCTCTAGTCCATTCTACTCACACTTTTTCTCATTGTTTTTGTCTCAAAAGGAAGATGTTTTCTCCTACAGAAACCTGCCCTGTATCCCGTGGTCCCAGAATACTTCAACATGGCTTTGATCAGTAGCTTCTGTTCCTGCCTTCCCATGCCTAGGTCCCTATGTAATTGGTATATAATACCCACACCTTACACTAATAACTTCTCTTGCTTACCACACACTGGTTTTCCTTAACCTTCTAGAAAGAGTTACCTGTATCCCAACTTTACTTCCTGACTAACTAACTCCTAAGATCACCAATACTGCCTCATCGTTGGCATACCAGTGACACTATATGGTTAAAGACCTGATATCCACTTAGGATACATTATTTTCAGCCCTCTCATTGCCCCAAATTTCCATCAAACATTTTTCAATGTTGACTCTGCTAGCCAGATTGATCCCACTCAATTCTTTTACTTCATTGACAACTCAAACATCTCAAAGGACTCTACACAAATTTCTCGTTTTATTAAATTTTATTAAATTATAGTTTCATTCATTTTTAAATTTTTATTTGAAATTTGCATATATGTATATAATTTATCTTGAAAATTTCCACTCCAAACCCTAACCTCTTCCCAGAGCCAAAAGACACATATATCTCCCAAATTCACGCCACCTTTCAAAGTTGTATTTATTTAATTTTAGCCCACGGATTCCCATTAGTACTATATACACAACAGTGTAGGGCTCATCTACTGGGTCTTGGGAAGCATATCAGTCGTTACCATCTTCAAATGTGTTTCTATTTGCAAGTAGCCTTCAACTATCAGTAGCTCCTCAGCTAAGGGTGGGGCCTCAATAGCCCCTCCTGCATCCATAGGCTCCACTTTTCTCTCCACACATTCCCAGAACTTCTTCTATGTGTCCCATGTCATCAAGAAGCTTTAAGACAAATCTCAAAGTCCAGTGTGCTTCCCAAATCTATCTCCAGGTCTTAGATTACATACCTATTTGAGACTATGTTCATAAACATTCCCGTCTCATTCTTCAAATGCAGTTTATTAACCTTAAACTGACAACGTCTACGTTTTCTTCCGATTAATGTATTTCTCCAATAACTGCCTTTAATTTCAGTTCCTAGAACCAGACAGTGGTGTAGATAAGTAAAGAAATGTTATCAAGGGCCTCACAGATTGAACCATCAACCAAAGAGCAGGCATGGACTGGACCTAGGCCCCCTACACATATGTAACAGATGTGCAGCTTCTTCTTCATGCGGGTCCCCTAACAATTGAAATGGGGGTTGTCTGTGACTCTGTTGAGTGCCTTTGGATCATTTTCCCATAGCTGGGTTCCCTTCTCTGGCCTCAGTGGGAGAGGATGTGCTCAGTCCTTATGCAATTTGATGCACCATAGTGGGTTGGTGCCCATGGGGAAGGGGGAGGGGGAATGGGAAGAGGGAGATGTGAAAGTAGAACTGGGACAGGAGAAGGAAGGGGGATACAATCAGGATGTAAATTGATTAAACAAATTAATGAAAAAGGGGAAAAAGAAATGTTATCACATGAATCTATAATCTGATTCTAAAGTAGATTTTTACATAATATTCTTTCTTTTTGAGAGTATATCATTCTCCCTTTCCTTTCCTCCGTCCAAACCTTCTCATATACCCCTCAATGCTTGCTATCAAATTCATGGCTTTTTCATTAATTGTTGTTACATATGTGTAAGTGTATACATGTATTTGTGGATATAGTATGTGTTTGTATGCATAGATGTAATAGTTATAGTTAAATAACCAAAAGCAGTGAATTTGAGGTCATAAGGGGCTCAGAAAGAATTAGAGGGAAGAGAGGGAATATAATGTAAATGTAGTACTTACATATGAAATTCTAAAGGTAAATTTTTAAAAATAAAGGAAATTAGATGAGAGGACATAGTCTTAGAGAGCAAGTAAGGTGAAGCCTGAAACAAGAGTTTATGACATGCATCACTTCACCCTAAACGTTACTTGATTCACATACATACTGGATTCCAAGAGTATTATACACATAAAGATAAGGATAGGGTTAGCCATAGCTTTGGCTATCCAACATTTCTTTTACTTTCTTTTTTAAAAAGTAGTCCATTTATCCTCTGCTGTTAGACTTCCATCTCTGACAAAATAAAATTATCTTGGCGAAGGATTCAGAGAGTTAAGTCCATGTTTCCTTGCTCCATGGTACTATGCAGGAAAATGAGGCAGCAAATCATGGGGGAGGGGGGCAAAAAATGCTAACCTCATAGTGCAGGGAAAGGGAGAGACAGAGAGAGGACAAGTTAGAGTCTCCAAGGTCTACCTCCATGCAACTACTTTCTTCAATTAGATCCCACTCCTGAAGTGTCCATCACCTCTCAATAACCAATCAAGTTATGAGCTCATCAGTGGACTGGTCTTCTTTATCCAGTCACTTTCCCAGCATTGCTGAATTAGGGACTAAGCTTTTCAACGATGAGCTTTGAAAAATCCTTTCTGATGCTAATCTAAACTATCACAGTTTCCATTGGGAACTGGCCTTCTTGCTCCCAGTTCCTGACATGATCCCAGTTCCTGACATGACAGATAATACAAGAGGCAGCTGCCATATTTTCATACAGCCTCTTATTACACACACACACACACACACACACACACACACACACACACACACACACACACACGGGTCGAGGGAGAGAGAGGTACTTGACTAAAGTGAGCCAAATGGTGCCCCAGTACCACCTTAGAACAAGCCACAGTAACTTCCCTCTCTGGCCTGGACAATTTCAACACCCTATAAATCATTCTGTTTGCATCCTTCTGCCTTTACAACACATTTTCTATAGAATAGCCGGAGTATCTGGGCAAACTCTAACTAAATAATGCACTTCCTGCTCAAAGCCCTCCCTTAGACTGAACTATAAAGGCCTTCAAATGGCTCTGTACAATCTATGTCCTTCCCAAACCCCACTAATGCCATTTCCCAGGTTTTGCTACCTCCCACTCACTTCCTATATCCGTATGTTCCAGCATTTCTAGAAAGATTTCTAAATATAGGTAAATTGATCTATCTTCCTGTAAATCATTTCAAACCAAGGATTAAATTTCCGCTGGTTGATTATCAATTCTGTGACTGTCATGATGACCTATTCATTCTTCTTCCCCAAATCCTTTTTTTATAGAAATGGATATAGCACCACATTCCCGGGCTTTCACTCTTTGCCTGATAACCACTGCCTACCCATCCCTGCCTAGGTCGTCTTCACTTCTCTCAAGTCTGCGTTGATGCCATATCCATCATTATACCATCCCCAGAATCTTCCCTGAACCTATTCCCATAAAATAAAGCACATAACACACACTGTGTTCTCTAGCTCTCTTTAGCCTACTTTAATTTTTTTTTTATTAAAAAATATGTTTATGTGTGTATGTATGTGTTTACATCTATGCATGTGTTCTGAGTGCATTCAGGGGCCCAAAGAGATCAGAAAAGGAGCCAGTTTGAACTAGAGTTACAGATGGTTGTGAGTTACCATGTCGATGCTAAAAACTGAACCCAAATCCTTGACAATAAAAGTTAGCACTCTTAGTCGTGGCACTATCTCTACAATGACTATTTTTATTTTGTAAAACTAGTTTTGTAAATCAATGCATTTTTAATTTATGTGTATGAGTCTTTGTTTGAATACAGTAAGTATACCATGTGTGTACAATTACTGAAAGGACAGAAGAGGGTCTCAGATGCCCTGGAGCCAGGGTTACTGTTGCTTGTGAGCTGTAAATGCTATTAACTATTAAACTATCCTCCAACCCCTTCTGGAATTTCCTTGAAAGCATGTTTCATCATCTATTCTATATGTGCTTAATAGTGTCACTTGTTTGTTTGTGATCTACATTCATATTTTAGTTTTTACTGTAGCCCATAATTTACAATTATAAAAGCCAATGAGAGCTTGGTTAAGTATTATTTGTTTAATAAATTAAAGAACACATTTTTCTCTGTGTTCAAACTGCAGGCAGCAGAGTTCATGTCGGAGGCAGTGGCCCGCTTTCTGCTCCCCTTTTCCATGTGCAGAACGAGCTGTCTATTTGCTACATCTGAACAGGGGGGGTCTAGGTTCTCTGCTTGCAATGCCTTTGGTTGGTGCATCAGTTTGTGTAGGGCCCTCTGAGTCTAGATCTGTCAGTCTTGATAGTCTCCTTGGTAATGTAAATAAATTATAATAAAAACTATGTACAAAAAAGAAAGTTTCTCATTTAAGATAAACTCACTTTGAAAAATAATTCTAAAAAGAGTTACTTCTGAAGTGCTAAATGGATCTGAATGTTGTGGTGGATTTAATGAGATGTCCCCAATAGTCTCATACCCAGTTGATGGTACTGTTTGGGGCAGTTTAGGAGGTATGGCCTTGCTGAAGGAAGTTTGCCATTAGGGTTGGGAAAGGCAGCCTTTGAGATGTCAAAGGCTCGAGTCATTCCATGTTGCCCTCTCTGCTTCCTGCTTGCCGTTTGAGGTGGTGAGCTCTCAGCACTTCCTGTTGCTGCCCCTACCATGCTTCCCTGCCTTGATGGTAATGGAGTCTTATCCCTCTCAGACTATACCCCAAATAACCCCTTCCTTCTGGGGGCTGCTTTGGTTATGTGTGCTGTTCTAGCACAGTGAAAGAAAATAAATAACAGAAAGAAAAGCCACGTTTTGCCTATCTAACACACTGTACATCTGGAGAATGCAAGCCCTCGGGTTAGCATGATGCCTATTGGTTCAAGCTCACAGAATAAGCTGAAGATGTAACAAAAATCAACAGAAGTATAGATAACTGCAGACCTCCAAGTAATTATAGAGCAGTGTATAAATACATGTTTTAATCATCTGCAATAGTGAAATTATACACTCACCTTTCAAAAATCTCTCCTCTCTTTGTATGTGTGAAGAGATTAGGGACAATAAACCCAAACAGAAGAATATCTGATAGATTAGGATACTCAGGAAGGTTCGATGGATCTGAAATTATTGGCTCAAAAATAAAATGATCACACTAACACCAGCTTAATTTCTTACCATCAAGTCCACCCTGTGCTTTATATGAATAAGCTATAAGAGTGCACATGGTTATACATAACAGACTCGTTTTAATGAAGCTTTTCCCACAGTTAAGGTGTATTTTTCCTACAAAGAGTAAATGACATTTAATCATCTCCAAGATTATTTGCAAGTTTTTAATGTTTGAGATGCTATTTTATATTAGAAATATCTTTTTTTAACTAAAAGATGAAAACCGGAGACCTCTCTTTCCATGAAGAACATTTCATTGGTTAAAACAATATATGTTCCCTAGATGCCTTCTCCAGCAGAAAAATCTATAACGTTCAAATTCAATCATATAGCAAAAAGCAGTTTTATTAGATTGCTAAAATGAGATAATGTTTTTTTCAAAAATGTGCTTTCTGGGAAATGCTTAAAGTCTTGTAATATCCAAAATAAATATGTTAGAAATTAGCAAATATGTTTACTGGCATATATTACATTTTTGAAGCCTTATATTTTCTATCCACACATGGTATGTAATATTCAAATGTACTAAATATGAATTAGGCATTGCGAAATTCTGAAAAGGACTAACAGGGTCAGGAATTTTATGGTAGTTGTAATATATAAAAGAAAACATGAGAAAGAAAATATTCCATATTCATCTAAAATGGAGCAGATGGCTGCTAGTTGTAACTATATGTGATTCATAGGTACAGTGTTTTCTGACCGCTATAATTGTATACAAAGCTGCTTTTTGCAATGTGAATCCATTGTGAAGCTAGTCACTTCTTGCCAGCAATGGCGTAGAGAAAAAAAATCAAGTCCAAATCAAATGAAACGGATTTTATGCTTTCCCTTCAGGGATATTGGAATTTGCTTACCTATCCCTTTGTCCTAACGCAATCTGTGCTGTACACGGTGCAGCTGAGCTGAGAAGCATTCCCAATTTGATCTGCTCTCAAACCTACATGGGACAGTACAGAAGGCTTTGAAGTGAGGATCTAGACCGAGCTCTTCAGTCAGTTATGTGCCTCTCTCTGTGCCTTTATGTAGAAAGCATACAGTGTGGCCCGCAGGCCCTCTAACGGTACTTCCGAGGCAGTGTTGCTGGTGGTGGTGTTTCGCTTTTGTTTTGGTTTTAAATGAATACAGATAATGCTCAGGATCCAATGAGGCCTGCTTTGCAGTTTTGTTCTGCAGATGCCAAAAGCTAGATATACTCAATTTCCATATATAAGTGGCACTGTGTTTGCACATTGCCTGTGCGTGTGTTCCTGTATGCCTACAGTTCCCCCAGACATAATGGTAAAAATGCTGGTTTTCTGCATTTTTAAAGAATAAAAAGGAAAGAAAGTATCTGCACATATTTTAGGAGAGGGAAAATTGTTTTGGTCTGCGGTTTGTTGGATCCATGGATGTAGAAGATACAAGACACAAGAGTTGACCCTGACTCAGATGCTCAAGAAGAGGCAGTCTGCTTTTTCAACAATGACCTACTCCCACATTTTCCTGTCACCATGAAAAATTAATTTAATACTAATGTGATCTAGAGATAATTAAAGTGGAATCCTGACTGATCCTGTTGCCTGCCCTGTTTCCAAAATTTTCTATTTTATGAAATTTGATCATACTATACTCTTTTCTCTAGTTGAAATGTTCAGCTTTTGGAGAAGCCAAGGAAGAGTAATCACAAGGTCAAAGCCAACCAGGCTTCATGGTGAGACCTTATCTCAAAAGAGAACAAAACAAAAAGAAATAAAGAAAGAACAGAAGAACGAAGGAAAGGAAGAAAAAGAGAAAGGTTGGTAAAAATAAAAAGGAAGGAAGGAAGGAGAAGAGGGGAAGGAGGAGGAGAAAGGAGAGGACAGATCTCATTATCAACTGCTGAGTCAGATTCCATCAGTACATAATATAATCTTGACCAGAAAGTGTCAATAATGCTGATACTTTATAAGAGGTCCTGTTCAAAGACCGAAGACTGAGGCATCAGTGGTCAGAAACATGTTCTTAGGTTATTGTTTTATGGTATGATTCCAAAGATGATAAATGCTTGATATAGAGGGTACAGTTTTATGCCGCCCAAGGATAAATAAGAGATTTTCTTAGTAGGCTTCAGAAATGCTTCATTTTTATAAGGAAGCATGTAAGAAATTACAGGAGCCTTAGAAAATTTCAAAAGTCGGGTGTGGTGTTTGTAGCTATAGACTCACCACCAAGGAGTCCGAGGAGTGAAGATTTTAACAAGTTCAAGGCACTTTGGCCTGCACAGTGAATTCTAGGCCAGTCTGAAGTAAGAATGAGACTTTGTCTGAAAGAAAAACGAAGAGGAAGGAAGAGAGAGAGAGAGGGATAGGGAGGGAGCGAAGGAGAGAAGGGAAGAGAAGATAGTGGGAAAGTTGAAAGCTTTTCCTATGTTTCTTGAAAAGATGCATTAATATATACATATTTTGGGGAAAAAAACTCACTGATTCCATGACAAAAAAGCTGTATCCTAAATGCATTATTATCTTTTTCATTTATCAGAAAATAACAGAGGAATTCATGAAATTTTCTGCTTCTTACAGATTTATCTTTCATAAACCACAGCTACTCCATCCTAGAATGCTAAAGGGCAAGGAAACACTTGAAAATTATAATAAAAAATTGTAATTATAAAATGCTTCAGACTTACCATGTACTCAGTGGTGTAATGTTGATTATGAGTTTATAACAGTCACAACTTATCTTTCAACATACCTTGAAAAAATACAATAAAAATATACATATATTATATGTATTTTTAAGTTACTAAAATAAGTATTTGCTTACATATTCATTTGTCTAGCAATAACATTGAGGACAATGACTGTAAGCCTGCTAACATTCATCATGTAGCTACAAGATATAAAATACATACTCAGAACAGATTTCTGTATTATTATCACTAAAGTCAAATGAGACGACAGATTGGCTCCTAATCAGAAATAGATTAAAACTGGTTGCATGCATCTATGTTACTTGAAGCAAAAGTATTTCTGCTTCCAAACTAAATTAGGGTGAAGTGTACATAGGAGTCTGATTAATTCATCCTTCCTTAGAAACGGAATAGAGGATGTGCAGCAGTAAATCTTGTTTCCAGGCTCTGTGTTCTTACAATGAGAATTCTAGTACAGACCCTTTGATTAGCATCAGAGTAGACTGGAAGCCACATGTGAGGGATTTCAGCTCTTAGTCACTAGTAGAATTAGTGCAACATGTGGGGACACTGAAGACATACACTACTGAAGACACCACATACCTTGAATAGAAATGCAAAGTTGTACCTGATTTAGGATGACACTAAGATGTATAAAAATGTCATGTACATCTCACAAGAAAATGATTTAAAGTGTGTTTGTGTGTTTGTGTGTGTGTGTGTGTGTGTGTGTGTGTGTGTGTGTGTGTGTGTACGCTTAAAGTCTTTATCAGCTTCCTGTCACATCTATAATAATAAAACTCATTTTGTTCTCGCAAAAGACTCCACACAACTCAGCCTCCCTTGCCTTTGTTTTATGCTTCATGCACTCTATGCAAATCAGTCACACTGATGTACATAGTTGGATATTACAAGATTTTTAAGGGTCACGATTAAACATGGCAGTAAAAGTAGACTTTTATTTGTCAAATGAGAAACACATTTCATTTTTTACAGATGAATGATTTTGTAATAACAAAAAATGGCTTCCGCTGACATCTACGTCTCTTCAATGAGGTGTCTTCTCCAGGTCGCCCTTAATTATTAGTTCAAATGGCTCAGTGTTGCTAGTGTACATAAAATGATTTGCTTCTCCCCGACATCCATTCATTGAGCATCATTATTGCACAACTGCTATCTGTTGCACCATTCCCAGAACACTATACTGTGAGAATATGATACAACCAGGAAGTGCAAGATCTTTACATTCGTTGAGCTTCTTTTTTCTTTTTCTTTCTTTCTTTCTTTTTCTTTTTTTTAAGGAAAGGAGACAAAAAGCAAACAAAGAAATAAAAACTATGACATTTCAGGTAGTGGTATATGCCATGAACACTAGAAAAGGCCATCCAGTAAGTCACTGCAACAGGAAGGAAAATGGTAGAGTGTTGTTTAACCAGAGAAGTAAAAACAAAACAAAAACATTGCACATAGTGGTAGATGGCGTGAGTACTATAAATGTCTATCCAGTAAGTGACCGCAACGGGAGGGAAAACAGGGTGTGATTTAACCTGAAACCTGGAAGGACAGGAAAAAGCCAGCAGTGGAAAGATGTGAGCAGAGATGGCTAGCACAAGCATATAGATTATAAAGAATGAGAGCTTCCTTGGATCACTCAATGTACGTCAATATGGCTGACATGCATAAAGTGCACTAAGAGTAAGCAAAATCAGGGAGGTGCTGAGTGCAGGTTGTGAGAATGACGCGAGTGTTCATTTTATTATAAATGTGATGGGGAGCTGATAAAGAGGTTAAGCATACATAAACACATATTGTTAATCACTTACTGCTGTATGTGTAAGTACCCCAACATATATGTAGAGATCAGAAAACAAGGCGAGGGAATTGGCTCTCCTCCTACCATGTGGGCCTTGGAGTAGATTATAGGTCTTCCGGCTCCATGGCAAGCAACATCAACTGCTGAGCCATCTTGTCAGTCACTAACATGTGCTTTAAAAAACTATTTAGTCTGTTGAGGCCTTAATAAAATAGTCAGAAGAGAACACAGAAAACTTTCATTCAGAGCTAATGTGTGTAAATTTATACTGAGAACACTCAACAAAAAAGGCTATCCCAAACAATATACTGTCTTTCTTTTTTAAAATTTTTATACTGTCTTTCTTAATGTAAGTTTTTTTCTTTTAGATCGGGTTTCTCCATGTGGCCTTGGCTGTCCTGGACTCTTATTGTAAACTAAGCTGTCCTCAAACTCACAGAGATCCACCTGCCTCTGCCTCCCAGAATGCTTGGATTAAAGGACTGTGCCACCACACCTAGCAATATATACTTTCTGAAGATTTATTGCTCACAGTTTTTTTCTATAATGTGAAACTTCTGAAAGCTTTGATTCTGTCATCACCTTCAGATTCTATATTTGTCCTCATTCCATGCACCAGGACTCATGAGCTTCTCCATAGCTAGTATTCCTCTAGCCAAGAACTGTTCAAACTGTCTGAGGTAGAGAACCATATTTTTTGCCTTTTTCTCAATTAATTTTTAATGAAAATGTTCATACAACACAATTACAAATAGAAAAATACTTTTCAACAAAATATATTTTTTAAATTTTTTTATAAGTTTCAAAATGAATTATATTAAAATAAAAATACATTAAAATACTTATAATTAAAAGAAGCATAATCAGAGAAGGGAGGTATTATAATGAATTATAAAACACTACAAGCAGTTGCTAAGTGTGTGTGACACAGGCATTTACTAAATATTTGTATGTTGTGCCACTCTGTAATTTTAGATAAAGAGTATGAAGAAAAAATAGTAATTTGCTATATTGACTGTATGTTCACCTTGTTTGATATTCTTGCTGGTTGAGATAGGTCTCCCTGTATATAGATCTCCGGCCTAGAACTCTGTATGTAGACCAAGCTAGCTCAGAATACATGACAAGCCTCTTTCCTCTTCCTGGATGTTGGGAATAGAGATGTGCATCACCATTTCCATTCAAGTCAAATGCATGGCTACCCACATACTTTTAAAAGACATAGATATACTGATATTTAAAAATTTTTAGTACAACAAATTAACTTGTTTCTTGGTTATTAAATGATCTAATCAAGGTAAGGCTTGCTAACAATGCTACATGTAGAAATTATGTGCTTCTCAATGGTTTCTGCTTTATTTTACAATATTCTAGATAGATCCGTTATGGGAACAATTTTAAAACAATTTTGGCAATTTCAGGTCATTAGCTTTTACCTACTATATGAAAAGCAGCCAGTTTCATTTTTAAGATTCACTGTTACTCCTATCATAACCATACCTAATAATTAAGCCTAGAATAGTTTTGCTAAAACAAATTGATCTTGTTTGCTCATTGATTATATGGTGCAAGTATAGGTCCATGAAAGGAATCTGCTGATCATGACCTAGGATGCTGTCTTAGTTACTTTTCTACTGGATAACACCATGATCTAAGCAATTTATAAAAGAAAGTATTTGGGGCTAGAGAGATGGCTCAGAGGCTAAGATCACTGGCTGTCTTTTCTGGCTCACATGCAGACATTATACTGTATAAATTAATTAATTAATTAATATATTTAATCTGGGGATTATGATTCCTGAGGGTTATAGTCTGTGACCATCACAACATGACAGGGAGCATGGAAGCAAGCAGACAGGCATGGCTGAGAGCTTAGATTCTATTCACAAACACAAGAAAGAGAGCTAACTGGGAATTGCGTGGGCTTTTGAAATCTCAAAGCTCACTCACAGTGACACATGACCTCCAACAAGAGCACACCTCTCAATCCTTCTCAAACAGCTCTACCAACTGCCGACAAGCAATCAAACACATGAACCTAAAGGATCCATTCTTCTCCAAACCACCACATATGTTAATAGCAATGCTGAATAGGAGAAAATGCTTGAAAACACATATTTCATTTTGACTCCTGTCTCATCACAGAACAACAACTACAGATTATTAGATCTGCACCAATATATGAAATACAAGGTTTGCTTTCTACTTACCTTTATATAGTCTCCCTTATCAGCATCATAAGGACAAGTTTTCTGGCTCTGCTCTGGCTTGGCCACACAATGTCGCCATAGGCAGAGGGCAGGGCAGCTCTCCTGCTGTCCCGCTCTCGTGCCCTGGGGGTGGCGCACTCTCCCAGGTACTGAGGTCTGCAAGGGGCTGGGCCAGCTCTCCTGCTCTCACACCCTCAGGGCTGGCTCACTCATGCCTTCCTCATCAGGACCAGCTCCACGGCTAACACTGAGGTTTTCCACTGTGAATATTATTTGTAAGTACTATCTTAGTCATACCTCCCAAGCAAAAAGATGCATTAAAGTAATTTTATTCATAACAATTTACTATAATAGTTTTAAAAAAACTTATTTGAAACCATCCCATCATTTCACCTATTATTACATCAAATGGCTGCTGATACAGGGAATTAAAACCAGTGGTAGGCTGGAGCTGGTTTCTACTGGTCTGACAGGATTAATCATGTTTATCTCTGCCGACTTTCCATTTAGTGATAAGAGGTAAGTGGTTAAAATAAGTTTTGGTAGCAATATTAATGCCATGAAAATCAGAAAGAATTACTAGCCATAGAAAGTGTTGTAAATATTTATTAGTATATCACCACTTGTAATTATTTATAATTTAAAAAATTTTTAGAAGACAAATGAAAAGGCTATTAAATATAAAATTATTTCAGGTATTTTTTATTGAACCTTAGTCATGGTCTTTTGTCTCTATGCTAAAAACAAGAAAACATCTTCATGGATTATATGAAATAATGAATTCAGTATGACTGTATATTATTTTTTCTATGTTTATACATAGAAACATATGTATGTATATCATTTATACATATATATAATAACATAACAAATCATAAATAGTAATAGTAGAGCATAATAGATATAAAGTAATAATATTCATGTCTATTTATGTATGTAAAAATCCTTTCAAATGTGATTTTAATGATTATCTTTATATTTGCCAGAATGCATTGTCAAAAATCTACTTATTCTGCCCCTAGGGGTGTTTCAGGTGTGGCTGCTGTGTCACAAGTCAATAGGTGGCAGAGAAGACACTCAGTGCTCTGACCTATGTACATCTAAATTTTTCCCTGGAAAAAAGTGAGCCTGAGACGACCACCAGTCCGGCGCCCAGGGAGCCAGACAGAGAGCTAGCCTGAGATGCTCACCAGCCAGTCTGGCACTGCGGAGACCCAAATGGGCCCCCAGGACCAGGAGCAAGCTGGAGGTGAGAAGAGCTCTGCCTGAGGCTGCGGGGGAGGGGGGCAGTGAAAGTGAGTCCAAGATAGACTACTTTCACATGGGTCCATTTGGGCAGGCCCGGTGAGAATCAAGCCACGGATGACCACCAGTTCTAGGAGGTGGGGGCGGAGAGGGGGAAGGCCATGTCTGAGATGAGCCCTACCCAGAGCCATAAAGCACAAGTGAGGCACAGCACTCCTGAGACCACTCCTGAGATGACCCCAGACTCTCAGAGACCCCAGACACCACAAAGAGGAACAAATAAGTTATGGTGAAATGGAAGAGAAAGAAAAACAGAAGGATGTGGGCACAATGAATAGAGGCAGAACGAGCAGCCGGTGATGCCACCTGGACTTTGGTGTGGTCCTAGGCTGTGAGGTCCTAGCCTATGCGGCCACTGGGGGTGACGTCTGGGTCTGTGGCCCTGCAGCACCAACGGCCAGGCAGATGGCCCTGGTCTGGGCTGCCTCCCAGGGACATACTAAGGTCTGAAGGCTGTGCAGAACTGGTCCCACCCCTCACCTGGGCATCACGGGATCTCATGCCCTAGGGTTATGACAGCAGGAGAGCTGACCTCGCCCCTAGCCAGCTGCAGTAGTCAGGAAAACAGGCCCCACACACAAGAGTTGCCTGTGATCTGCCCTGAGGATATGAGGATGGGAGAGCTGGCCCTACCGCTTATCTCCCTGGTGGTACCTTGGATGAGGGAGAGATACCTTCCTCCCCCTCCCACTCGTCTGTGACAGGCATGAGACTAGGCCCTGGGAGAGTAGGAGAGCTGTTCCTGCCCCTCTCCTGCTGCAGCGCTCAAGGGAGCAGGCCCTGCAACAACAATGCTCTTGAGAGGAGTCGCAGTGAAGTTCTTTTATAGCAAAAACGTTATGGCATTAACCTCTTCCTGGTTTGCATCATTATACATTCAAAAGAAATTACAAAGATTTCTGTATTTTTCCATGAATTGTCTTTTTAAATAATATTTGAATTTGACCTGGTAAAATATGAAGTTTTAAAGAGAGATAATGATGTTGCTAACCCTGAGTTGCTAAATAATAAGATTGGATTAGGCATGGCTTGTCTCTATTATCAAACAGCCAACTATATTAAAAGAGAACTTAATCCATCACTAAGGAATCATATCACACGATGGTCCATTTCAATTCTCAGCTGGATGAGCTCTCGAATCACCTTGGGGATGGAACTCTGGGCTTGCCTGTAGAGAGTTATCCTGGCTAGATTGGGTCAGAAAGACCTCCCCACTGGCACCATGCCCCTGGTTAGGTCCCTAGACCACACACACACACACACACACACACACACACACACACACACACACACACACACACAGTGTGATCAGCTGCCTCAAGTTCTTCCTTACCATGATGCACTGTAACCTCAAACTAGGTGCTAGGATGAACCTTTTCTACCTCCGTTGCTTGTCTTGCGACAGACAGTATTTTTTATTAATTATTTGGGAACTTCATGCAGTTTACAGCATATTTGGATCATATTCACCCACACATCTTCCACAAACATCTCCATGATCTACTCCACACCCAGCAACCCCATCTCCTAACTTCATATCCCTTTGGGTTTTTTTTTGTTGTTTTTTTTAAATAATCCACGAAGTCCAACCATGGGAGAATGTCAACCTACCAGTGGCCACGCCTTTAAAGAAAACTGAATCTCCATTTCCCAGAATACGTCAACTATGCATGGCTCCTCAGTTAGGAGTTGGGGGATCATGAACCTCTCCCCACTCCACAGTGGAATTGTTCTGACTTGTTCTTTTCCAGGGCTGTGCAGACAACCACAGTTACTGTGAAGTAACAGATGGGATAGTCCTATCATCTGGAAGACACTGTTACAACCCAGTCCTGCCTGATGTCTACCTTGTATCCTTCCTACCCCCTTGGACTCCCTCAGCAGTGTCTTGGGGAAGAAATGTGGTGTAAATGTGTCATTTAGGGCTGAGCACTTTACAGATACTTGTTCTTTGTACTGTAATCATCTGTGGGTTTCTGATAACCATCATCCATTCCACAAAATACCTTCTCTGATGATGTCTAAAAGTTGTACTAATCTATGAGTACAGAGATAGGAATTTCAAATGAATTGTTCTATATCAATTTAGCAAACTAATGCTAACATTCACCCTTGGAACCTAAGAGTTCCCCAGCCATCAGGTCTTGGCCAGATTTACCATACCAGGCATGTAGAGCAGGCATTAAGTCAAAACAGAAAGTGGTTGGTTACCCTGCTAACATTCATGTCACTATTGCCCTGTCCTCATGTCTTGCCAGATCAGAGGCTATTGTAGCTTATGGGGTTCACAGGTGCATACAAGAGTTGATGATTTTTCTCATGCAGCACCCAATATAGCACTTTCTAGTACCATAAAGGCTATACACCATAAAAAGAAGCTTCCCAATCCCTCCCAACTTTATTTTTTCCAGGATCAAAAAAAGTAATGTCATCAAGCAATAGATTCTTACCACCAGGTTGTGTTGGGCAACTAAGAGCAGTGACAGTTACCTACGTTGTTTTGGGCTCTCTAGGACACACCTGTCTAATGTAGAGGGAAGGGATTCCAAACCTGGCAGTACATTTTATATTTGCCAGCCTATCACTTCTGAGACAAGCAATATCTTATATGTTGGGTAATTCTAATTAAACTAAAAATATATGTATATATACATTATATTTGAATAAAATGGTTTTGAATAAAATTATATGAAGGGATAACCTCTCCATTCTCATGGTTTTTTCTTTTTTCCTTATTAAGAAGGGAGGGAGGCTACATCAGGATGGTCCTCCCTAGCTTCCTGTTGTTATTCTTAAGCAAGCTGTTAGTAACCTGACACCTGCATCCGTTAACCATTGTCAGACATAACTTAACAAGCAAAGGTTCCTATTTGCTGTAAATATCGCTCTTATACTTTTTTTTTAATTTTCCAAGTTAAATAGAACTCATTTAATCAATATAAACTACCTCTGTAGTTATTTGATATCAAGATATATTTCTTTTTAATGTGAATAAGCTTCAATTTATTTATTTATTATGGTGTTCGTTTGTTTGTTTTTCAAGACAGGGTTTCTCTGTGTAGCCCTGGCTGTCCCGTACTTGCTTTGTAGACCAGGCTGGCCTTGAACTCAAAGAGATCAGCCTGCCTCTGCCTTTTGAGTGCTGGGATTAAAAGTGTGCACCAACGTGTCCAGAAAGATATATTTCTTAAAAATAAAATATAAAAGCATGGTATTTTTTAGATCAAGATAAAGAAGTTAAGTTATTAGAGTTGAGATAGGATAGAGATTGAATTTCACTCAGAAATTAGATCCAACAAGATAGGAAAGACATTTACTTCAAACTGGACAAATACAAATAGCCAAACCACTATGAATATAACATTTATAGAACTCATGATTGTTGCATTGTTCTTTCTGTTGTATGTAGTTTGTTTTATATGTGTGTAATAATAAATATATTTTTTAAAAAGCATGGTATAATTCCTATCAATGTAAAAACAGAAAAGATGGCATGGTTTCCTCCCTGTTTACTTGGTATACCCATAATTGCTTCACAATTAATGACACACATGGTAGTGTTGTTGAACTCTCTTGAAAAGCAGCATAATTATAGTCAGTAGAACCATAACCTCTTCAATGTTGGAACATGTTTGTCTCATCACAAGATTAGAAGATGCTTGCAACTAAGCAATAATAGTAATTAAGAAGAAACTGTAATAAACATTCTTGGTGTTCAAAAGCTACCTTCCTGAGCATAGTTATATTTTCCTAAGTGATAAGCCTAACTTTGTCTATCTCTTTTCATTTGGAGTGATAACAAAAGAAGTCTCGGCAGACTTAGAAAGCCAGGGCTGCATCATTCTTGCATGGTCATTTACACTCCCCGTATGAAGAGTGAAGCATTGCTCTTCCCATTTTCCTGGATGAGGCAATAGACGTGGAAAACAATGGAAATCAAACAGCGATTGTCCCTTGCCAATGAGCTGCACATCATAAGGATTTCAAGCCAAACATGGCTCAGAAAACCATGCGTGTCACTCCAGTATACCCAGCATCCATTAGAAAGCTGTTAAGGAGTTTTGAAAGTTTTTTATTTGATGCTGTAAAATCTCACATGAAAATGTCAGAGCTCCTACAAAGAATGAAAATTTGCATTTGTGTTATCATTTATAAAGCTTTCTTCTACACACTTTCTTTCAAACATAATTATGTGAAATTCTGAATTTCCAATCTGAATTTTAATGTTTAAACTTCCTTGAAAGTAACATGCCTAGAAAAATGCTTATATACAGAAGGCCAGGCCTTCTCTCTGGAAACTTATGCATCCTTCACATTATGCATTCTTTTTAACCAGCCAGTGAGCATGCACAAAACGTGAAGATGAGTGTTCAGATTTCTATAAACTCATAATTGCCAACCCAATATGTTGCTTTCTATCATATGAAATTGGCAATTTCGAAAACAGAAAGAAAAATAAAACATTCCAACTCTCATTACTTCCCACAGAAAAGCTCAGCAGTCTCAGGAATTCTTCCAGCCACTCCATCTTCCGTAAAGCGGTACACAAATTTGCTTTTCCTTGCTCACAGTGAAAAAGAACCATCTCAACAGTTTCTTTTCTGTGTACAGAAAGGTGAATAATTCAAGTGAGTTATTTGTCTCAGGTGCCAATCTAATCAAAGAGCATTGACTAAATCTTTGCAGCCATATTTTATTCATATCTATTTATATATATTTTATATATTATACATTTATGTTTATTTTTTAATTTTCACGTGTGTGCCTGTGGGATTGCATGTTAAATGAGAGGCATATGCATGTTGAAGCATGGATGCCCATGAGAGAGCACATAGAAGCCCCAGGGTGATCTCTTGAATCATCCTCCTTTGTTCTCACACCTTCTTCAGTGAGGCAGTGTCTCAGTCAACCACCGAGCTCACCGATCCAGCTAGTCAGTTTTGCTGACCAGCTTGCACTCGGGATCCTGCTTAGGCTGTCTAAGGCTGAAACTGCAGGCCACCCAGCATACTTAGCATCCCATGGGTTCTGGGAATCTGAACTCTACTCTCCATGATTGCATGGCGAGTGCTTAACCATTGGGCCATCTGCCAAGCCTGTCTTTGCAGGCATGTTTTCTGTCCTTAAGCCTCAGATTAGTGGAAAGGGGAGTGAAACACTCCATCCTGCAGAAAAGTGCAGAAAGACTCCGGAAGTAAACAACACAGAGGACCCAGAAAGTCCCTGAAACTGGCCAGATGTATTAGGGTCTTTTCTTCTCCTGAAGTCCTTAAAGCAATAAGGACTGAGAAGAGATACACTCAGACCACCTAAGCTTCCCAAAAGACCAGATCAGCTGAACTGCCTGGGAAACAAAGTCACTGACCTACTGAGCCACCTGAAAGTTGTGTACTGAGGTCTAGGGGTCCAGTTTTCATGAGCTGTCATTGATATTAGGATGGATTTTTGTTGGTGCTTTTTGAGTTAATACAACTTCTATCAGTAACCTTTCACCTATATGCTATAAGTAGCCATATAAACTCATTGGTTCAGCATGTTGGACTTTAGTGATATTTTTGCTTTGCTCTGTCATTGGTTCTTTATCTAGAGTGAGTGTTAGAGAGTGTCACATCTTCCCAAGAATAGTGTCACATACACAACATCTGCATCATGAACATACACACTTAAACATGCAAATATGTATGTACGCCTTCCTTTGTGAAACAGTGCATACATTTAGGTAAAAATTCAGATAATAAAAAATACACAAGAGTATAAAGTTAATATCTTCCTATACTATTGAATTAGTTAGGGTTACTATTGTTGAGCTAATATGCCATGACCAAAAACAGCTTGGAGAGAAAGAGATTTATTCGGCTTATATTTCAATATCACTGTTCATCATCAAAGGAAGTCTGGACAGGAACTCAAACAGGGAAGGAACCTGGAGGCAGGAGCTGAGGCACAAATCATAGAGGGTGCTGCTTACTGGCTTGCCCATCATGGTTTGCTCACCCTGGTTTATTATACAACCTCTGAGCACCAGCTCAGACATGTCTCCACCCACAATGGGCTGGGGCTGGGCCCTGCCCCCATCATTCATGAACTAGGAAAATGCCCAACTGGCTTACCTACAGCCTGATCTTAGAGAGGCATTTCTTTAAGGTTCCCTCCCTCCCCTCAGATGTTTTTAGCATATTTCAAGTCGACACACAACTATCCAGCACAAATGTTAATCTCCTTTGTAGTTTCCTAAGGAATCCCGACTTTTTCTTTGTAAACTTTGCTTTTTAAAGAATAGGTAGCTTTTTTGTTTTGTTTTCAAAGTCCTGGTCATTGAATCCAGGGCTTTGTGCATGTTAGGAGAATATTCTTCTACTGAGCTACATCCCTGGTTCTGCCAACCTGGCAGTTTTTGGATGACTTTTTTATCCAAATTGGTTGATTACCAATATTTTAATATTAAATGTATTTGAAATTTGCTCGTTAAGTATAATTATCTATATAAAAAAAATCACATACTCTACTTTGTATGTCATTAGACTTAGTTTCAAGAGACTGTCATCCTAGTCGGCCCTCAAGCTCTAAGCATGCGTCATACTCCCCCGGATCCTATCAAAATACCTCACACCTCATCCCTGATCATTCTCAGCCAGGAGGGTCAGAGCTCACCTTAAGCATTGCTATTTGTGACAAGCTCCCAGGCACCCATGGGGAAGCCGGTCCACCAACCACTTGTGGGGAAAACAGATCCATGTGACGTGGTCTACGTGGCACTGCAGAGCTCCTCTTCTTAAGTCATCACATCTTGAGCTTAGTGGCAGCTTAGTGACATGTTCATAGTGGAACTCACAAAATTTTTTTTCTCATTTAATTCTAAAATTGGAAATAAAACAAATGGTATTTTAAATTGTTTAGTTATTTGATATATGTCCTCGCTCATTTACCAGTTCAGAACAGTTTCAGACCAGCTCTCAGAGAGCACCAGTGCATAGGGTAGCTTTGATTGTGTAAGTTTTCTACTATGACGTTTCTTCTCACTTCATTTTGGTTTGATTTGGTATCATATTTACTACAAACAACCACAGTCACACAGGGAAATGTAATGTTACGGTAAAGTATACTTAATGAAACATCAATGGGATCATTGATTTCAAAATTTTTAAGCATTATTTTGATAATAGTAGATAATGTTGTTTATAATAAATAGATCATAGCTTAATTTTTGGTTTTAGAATATTACTAAATTCATGTTGTTAAAACTTAAATATGCTTTTTTTTTTTAATTTGGAGGGTACAAGCATATGCAAATTGTATGTTTGAGTGAGGGCATATGCATACCAATGGCACATGTGCAGAGCTTGGAAGACAACATTGGTTTTATCACCTTGCATGTTGTTTGAGACTATGTCTCTTGTTGTTTGCTACAATGTACATCATGCTAACTAGCATGCAAGCTTCCAAAGATTGTGTAGGACTGCTGTAGCACATTCAGCTGCACGAGAACTCTCTGGATCTGAACTCAAGTCTTTCTGCTTGTGTGGTGCCTTAGTTACTTTTCTAACTCCATGAAAAGGCATCACGATCAAGGCAACTTATAGAAGAAAGAATTTAATTGGGGGCTCACCGTTTCATAGTGTTGGAGTCCATGACCATCATGGTGGACGGCATGGTTCGAGGCAGGCAGGCCTGGCACCTGAGGGCTCACATCTCGATCCACAAAGCAAAGATGGCTAACTAACTTTGTTTTTTGATATTTCAAAGCCTGCCTTTCAGTGATATACATCCTCAACAAAGCCACACCTAAGCATTCCCTCCTAAAACCTCATAAACTCAGGACCAAATATTTAAAGTTAGGAGCCTAAAAGACTTTATTCTCCCTAGCCCTTAGTTTGTAATCCTTATCTCTCTAACTATTATTAACTTTAGCAACTTGTTCTTTCTGTTTTTATATCCAATGTGCATGTTCAATTTAATTAATTGATGAAATAAAGTGAGATATCAAATTATTTCCAGTAACAACATCAGCTTTACCAAATTTTGAAGGCTAATTAAAAAATAAGTAGGCCAAGAAAAAAGGAGTTCAATATCCTCCATCAATAATTATGGTATTCACATGACTCCCTCTGGTGGCAAGTATAGCATTAATACTAAATTATTTTTATTTTTTAGGGAACTATAGGTGAATATATTTCTACTAATGTAAAGCTAGTAATTTTTTTCTTTTTGTGGGAAATTCTCTCTTATTCCTTAAATCTACTCACAATCCAATGTGATCATTGGAAGCTTTCCAAAAATTATTACTTGAGTCATTATAGGGATAAATTAAATTTATTTGTCAAAATCATTCTGGAAAAATGTCAAATTGCTTATACATCCTTTTAACAGTGGAACAAGAATCAAAGCAATTAACTAATGAAAACAAATTTCCCAAACCCAATCGTAAACCTCTTAGCAAAGTTCACTTATAATCAAATATGACGTTGTCTAAGGCCGGTGTCTGCTTCCAGAAAATGTCCTAGAAGTTTAATACAAATGAGTCACTCAAATTAATGTAAACTCTGCCTCTGCCACCTAGTGGAGGAGTCACTCAAGTTGTGCTGCCTAACTTCTGTGAATGTGATTATTTTACCTGAAAAGCAAAAATACTTCCTTTGAGAACCACTGATGATTAAAGACAATTTAAAGCCTAACGTTATATTAATATAAAAACATCACCTGTTGTTATGGATATTATCTCTAATTAACAATTTAAATAAGAAAAATTTACAGAGTTGATTCTGCCATGCTTGACCCAGTAAAGGCCTCATAGGACCCCTTAGACTTGGATTCTAAGACAGTATCTGTCAGCATAGGCCTTAGACCCACCCTACAGAGCCAAGTCTCCAACTCTACATACATGAAAAATGGGGTTATCCTGGTGGAACCCAGTGCCGGGACAGGAACCACTGTTGTTTTAATTGAAAATCCCTGCTGTTTCGATTTTACCAATAAAGACCCAGGAACCAGATGCAGCGGTGAAAAACCTGCTAGCTCAGAAAAGCAGAGAAATCACCCAGCTGACTTCCTACTCAGCTCACGTTTCAATGAAGAAGGCCCCAAAAGGCTCACTAGCTCAGTTAGCAGCCCAGGAGGAAAAGGCAAAAACACCATGGCCAAAGTTTTGCTAGCTCGAAGCCCAAAAAGCCAATGGCCAGGGAGCTGAGGAGCTGAAGAGCTATGAGCTGGAGAGCTAAAGCACCAAAGACTAAAGACCCAAAGACTTCTACATGGTAAGACAGACCAAGCCAGTCAAATTGGTAAATAATTTTTCAAATACCAATACACCATTGAAATGCCTATGAATAATAAAAGAAATGGAACACCCCACCAAAAGCACAAAATAAGGACTCAACAATAGACTACAAAGAAATAGAAATTTATATATTTTCAGACAAAAATTTTAAAAAATTGTCATAAAGAAGTTTAGTGGTTTACAAAAGAGCACAGATCAAGGAATAAATGTAATAGAGAAAACAATATCAAACAAAATTAGAAGTTTAACAAGGAGGCAAAATTTATTAAAATTTTAGGGCTGAAAACACAATGGTTAAAATAATACATACTCTGGTGGGTATAAACAACAAACTCACAGAGGCAGAAGAAAGAATCAGTGAACTCAAAAGACAAGTTCTTTGAAATAACTCAGTAAAAGGGGGGAAAAGGAGATGCAGAAAGCCTACAGGCTGTGTGAGACACCATCAGGCAAAGCAATGAGTTTCCAAAAAGGAGCAGACAAAGAAAAAGAAGCATGAAGCTAAAAAGAAATAGTTACAGAAACCATCCCAAATTGTGAAAAAGAAATGAATATGCAGATTCAGAAGCAAAGCCACAAATCATAAAATATTAATGGATCTTCACTGGCGCATATTAAAATTAAAATTTCAAAAGTCAAAGAGAAAGGATTTTGAAAGCAAGAGGGAAAAAGACACTTAACCATCTACAAAGGAAGCCAGGCACGGTGGCGCACCTGCCTGTAATCCCGGCACTGTGGAGGCAAAGGCAGAGAGACAGGAAGATCACTGTAAGCTCGAGGTCAGCCTGGTCTACAAAGTGATTCCAGGACAGCCAAGGCTACACAGAGAAACTCTGTCTCAGGAAAAAAAGGTCTACAAAGGAACTCCTTAAAACCATCAATGGATTTCTCAACAAAAACATCACAAGAGAAAGTATATCCAAAGTGCAGAGTGCAAAAATGGGGCAGAGAAGGAGCTACCATATTCATCCAGAATAATTACCTGCCAAGATTACCTTCACACATGGAGGAGACTTCCAGACAGACAAAACCTAAAGGACACCATTGCTACCAACCTAGCATATGTGAAATGAGAAGATACTAAAAAGCAGTAAGAAAATGCACAAAATTTTAAAACTGCTTAGGTAAGAATACAATCAAATGCAGAATCCTCTAATATTTTAGTGACAGGAATAAATTATTTAACTTTATTTGATAAAATACAAAATTATTTTTAAATTTATGTATATTATATTTAAATTAGCTAACCTGTGACATTATAACATCAAAGTGAGAGGAAAATGTTTAATTTAGGTTTATGACAGAAGCCTTGAGCTTAAATATACTTATAACGATAAGACATTTTACCAGAGTTTATAGTAACTTTAAAAACTTAAGTAGCCCATTATCTTTCTTTCATAGGCAAGGAGATAGGAGCTGAAAAGAAAGAAAGAGGAATATAGAAATATAGAGGGAGGATAGAACAAAAGGTAGATTATTGAATCTACTCCTTAACTCAAGGCCTTAATTGTTACTCACAAATAAGGTTATTTTTAATTCATTGGTATAGAACTTTGTATATTATGCAAAATAAGTGTAATTCTGATATGTTGGTATAGAATTGAAATCTAAGATGATTACTCACACACTATATATAATATATATGTATACATATAAATGTATTTGTATTCTAATATGAGGTATTATACTCATCCAACTCAATTATAACACAAGGTTACTTCCAATACTTTGAAAGAAATGCTGGCTATTTAGCATAATTAAGTAATACAAGCTAATTGTTAGTTGAACAAATAATGGTCATGTCAAATACTTGTCCAATTTTATCACAAGAACATATATGCTGGGTCTAACAAATAGATATTCTACAGATATATAAGGTAAAATAGTTAAATAAGTTCTTGAAAAGACCTACAGAATAAGAAAGAAAAAAAAGATACTTAATAAGCAATCTATCTTTACACTTAAGCTATCTAGAAAAGGAATAAGCAACACCCAAAGTCAGAATGGAGAAAAAAACTAATAAAAAACAGAACAGAAATAAATGAAATAGAGATTAGGAAAATAATATCAACAAAACTGAATTGAATTTCTAGACATAAAAAGATACTGGAAAATATCCCAGGGTATAAAAGATAATTCAGCATAAGAAAAATGAATATATGAGACAGGCTACATCAACAGAATAAAAGACAAAAATCACACAATCCTGTCAGTAGATTAAAAGAACTAATTTGGCAAAATTCACTATCATTCATGATTAAAACAAAACACCTCTTAAAAGTTAGGCATACAAGATGTTCCTTAGAACAATGAAGTCAATAAATGGCAATCCCTTAGCAAGTATTTGTGGTTTTTGAAGAAGGAGGAGGAAGAGGAGGAAGAGGAAGATGAAAATAATGATGGGGGAGGAAGAGGAGGAAGAAAAGAAAAGGAGGAGTAGGAGGAAGAAAAGAAGAGAAGGAGAAGGATGGGGAGGAAGAAGAGGAGGAGGAGGAGAAGGAGGAGGAGAAGAAGAAGAAGAAGAAGGAGGAGGAGGAGGAGGAGGAGGAGGAGGAGGAGGAGAAGGAGAAGGAGAAGGAGAAGGAGAAGGAGAAGGAGAAGAAGAAGAAGAAGAAGAAGAAGAAGAAGAAGAAGAAGAAGAAGAAGAAGACTATTCTTGCCAATTATAGAATAAACCATTGAGATTTTTAGCCAAAGCAATTGAGTAAGAAAAACAAATAAAAGTCATCCAAATTATTTAAAATGTTGCTAATTGTACATTTCTCCCAAACTCTCTAGAACTTAGATATGTTTTGACAAAATGGTTTCTCCCATAAAACTGTGTTATAAAAATTAACAGAGAAGTCAATAGTTTTGTAATATGCTAACAAGCTATACAAAACATATTAAAATTATGATAGCTATAAGAAATATAATTAGGAATATGTTTAATCAATGACGTTGAATATCCATGCACTGAAACTTTATAAAACACTGATGAAAGAACTTAAAGGAGACAAACAACAATGGAAGAATATAACATGTTCAAAGGTAGGAACATTTAGTATTGTTAAAATGACCATATTAACATTAACATTAACAAAAACAAAGTACTGGCTTAATGCTATGTTTGCCAAGTTTCTAATAACAAATAACACAGGAAAAAATCTTTAAATTATTTTAAACCAAAGTAGTCCTTGAATAGTTAAAGCAATTTGTTTGTTCGTTTTGGTTTGTTTTGTTTTCTGAGACAGGGTTTCTCTGTGTAGCTTTGGCTATCCTGGACTCGCTTTGTAGACCAGGCTGGCCTCAAACTCACAAAAATCTTCCTGCTTCTGCCTCCCAGAGTTCTAGAATTACAGGTATGCACCACTGTGACAGGCAGCAATCTTAAGTAAATAGACCAAAACAGAAGATACACTATCTGATTTCCAAATAAATAAAATTCTTATGACCAAAATAGCATAGGTTTTCTCTTACTCCCTAAAACTACAAATAGACCACAAAAGCCAATGGGAACTTAAAGTAAATCTACTTACTTATGGTCCATTGACTTCTATAATGGTGGCAAGGACAGACAGCAAAGAAACCACAGTAAATTATTTGGGAAAAAAAACCACCTGTACATCTATATGTGGAAGAGATTAAACCCTGCCTTATACCATATGTATAAATGAACTCCAAGCAATTAAATATCTAACATGAAATCTGAACCTATAAAGTAGCTAGAAGAAACTACAGGAATTTGTCATGTCGATTATTTTCATTTTTATTTCAAAGGCACATATGACAAAAGGAAAAGCAGGCAAAATAAGGTTGTATCGAACTAAAATGCTATTGTACACAAAGGGGAAACTCCCAACAGAATGAAGAGATACCCATGGAATGAAAGCAAGTTTTTGCAAGCCATACATGGCTTAAGAGGTCAATATAAAAAATAAGGAGGGGGCTCTAAAAACTCAATGGCAAGAACATGTATAATCAAAGTGAAAAATAGCCCAAGGCCTTGAATAGACATCCCTGTAGACACATAGAAATGACACACAGGCATATTGGGTGGGAGGAAGTTCAGTGTCACTATTATCAGAGAATTACAGTCAAAATCTACAAAGAAATGTTATTTCCAATCAGCTAGAATGTTTACTAGCAAAAACAGAGGAAGGCCAGAATGGAGGAAACCAAACCCTAGTGCATGGCTGTCAAGAATTTAAACTGGTATGGTCATTGTAGAAATTAGCACAGGGCATCCTCAAAAAATTAACTGTAGAGCTTTAAAATTATCTAGAAAGCTCACGTGGCCATAGGCATCTAAAGTAAATTAAAGCAATGTGTCAAATGTATATTTTTCACACCAAGGCTTGTATAGCATTTTCACAATAGCTAATATATGGAATTATCCTAAATTTCTGCTGGTGAATGCTTGGAAAAAAATTGTGATGCACACACAGAGACTCAGAGAAAATTAGTGCAATGTTTAGCATGGTAACTGTGATTAAGAATGAATATGTAGGCTAGAGAGATGGGTCGGTGGCTTTAGGGCACTGTCTGTTTTTCCAGAGGTTCCAAGTTCAATTCCCAGCAACCACAATATGGCTCACAACCATATGTAATGGGATCTGATTCCCCCTTCTGATGGGCATGAAGACAGAGCATTCATATACATAAAATACATGAATAAATAAAAAATTTTAAAGAATTAATATATATTTTCAAATTATTAAGATAATATACTGTAAATATTCTCATCATAAAACATTAACGATTATATTTGGGACATATTAAATAAGCTAGATTAATCATTTTTACAATGGATATTAGTCAAAATTGCATGCTGAAAATATAAACAATTTTATCTCTCAATGAAACTAAGAAATACATTCATAAAATACAATATTTCAACAAAAAGAAAATTGAGATTTTTGCCTTATATTTATTTGAACTTTTCAGATCAGCTGCTTTAGACGGCATGGAGGGATATTTAGCTTGACATTACAGTACTCCTCTTGAGTTGTGACCACCTCAGTTACTCCTAAGTACTCCAGTTTCCCAGCGAGCCATGGATGCATTAGACTATTCAGCTAGTATGTGAAGCCGAAGCTCAGCCCCTGACAGCAACAGCAGCAACAGAAACCATCCTGGCTTAGGTGAAGGCTATTTCTGACTTGACCACTACGTATCTTTCTCTTTCCTAATCTCAGACTTCAACAATTTGTCTGTATTCTGTGGCTCCAGTCTGTATGCTCTTCTTCCTGAACTGAGAAGTAATGGGGAATCTTTGAGAAACAATGTCTTTATTCACTGGGGGGAGAAAGATTCTAAAGAACCTCTTAGATTTACAGTGAGAGAAGTGTACTGAAGATGATCACGTGCCTCCCAATAGAAGCTTATTACATTTGTTAAATAGAATTAATTGGCCACACATACCATTAAAATTTGATATGGCTTAAACGAGGCTCATCTGTATAAACAGTTTTGATGGGACAGTTCAAACAAGTTATTTGGCCTCAATCCTCACAGAGGTTTTTATCTTATTGTGGGTGAAAAACCAGAGGCAAAATATGTCAGGGTCCTTCAGATGAGAGCTTATAAATCACACCACAGAAACATTATTTTATTTTACTATGTGAAAAGCCACCTCCAGTTCACATTAAATAAATTCATTAATTGGCTTAGAGAGATTATCAATCTTGCGGAAGTGCTGGAGAGGACATAGAAGGCAAGCCCAAGAAAAAACGTGTTATCTTCTGACCGATTCAGCCATCTCCAGCAACTAACAGGAACAAGTAAAGGTCTCCTTGCTGCTAAAGGCCATAAGGACCATTTCGGTTGGAGCCATAATTGTCAGCTGACATGGCCCCTTGAGAGGGCCAGCGTCCCATTTCTATAGGAGTCTATTCTAATTGATTAGTGCTGCTACAGTGTGTGCCATCTAGTTGAATTTGTAGCCTTAGCTTCATAGAATTGATTTATTCCCAAAGGAGGTGTTTATAATTTTCTTAAGTGATAGATTTAACCTAATCACCTCAGTGGTTACAATCTTGATAGTTAAAAATTAAAAGTTAATGGGTTTCTAACAAGCCAATTCCCAGCATATGCATAATTTGTGTTCTTTTCCATGGGTAGTGCCAGGTTAAATGGATGAAACAGGAGAACTGCAAATATCTCCTTTAGATTTGGTTTCTCAGGTAATTTCCAGGACCAGAGGAGAGCAACTCTCATTTTTGCTAAAAGCAAGGTGCCTCCATTTACATTGAAAAATGCTACCATTTTCTAATTGTGAGGGTCAAGTATACTGGATTAAAATTCTATAATAGGTGAGACTGAGCAAGTTACTCAATTTCTCTGTCTGTAAATAACGGAGAAATGATAGTTGTGACTATTAAACCAGAAAATGTGTAATGTTTAGCACTTGTTTGATAGCTAAAAATATTCCATCCACATTTATCATTATTAAATGTGTTTGTTTGTTGTTAGACATTCTGAGTATTGACTTATCCTCATTATATATAATAATTACATGCATACAATTTGTGTGTGTGTGTGTGTGTGTGTGTGTGTGTGTGTGTGTGTGTGTGTGGTGTTAGGAATCAAATCCACACCCTTGCGTGTGCTAGTCAACCACTGCAAAGCTGAGTATTACCATAGCCTCAAATGTGAATACTTAATTTCCAGGAGCAGACTTGAACACCAAAGCTTAAGCAAAGGCGACCTTCTTAAACGATTTTTCCGTGTGTATTCCGTAACCTCTGGATGTCAAAGATGACTCTAATTTATGTGACAATCCCGTAAAGTGAAGTGATAATTATCTTGACGTCTTCAATTATCAAATCCTTTAAGGGTCCTTGTGTGAATGTGTTATTCCTTGTAATCTTTTGATATTTTAAAAGATTGGTAAGTGGTTAAAATATGATCATTTGGTGACACGCTTCTTTATATTTTTGTAAGAAGAGAAGTGCACAATACAGTGCTGTTGTGCTGATTGATGTCACCGGTCTAAAACACTGATCTCGCTGCTAGTGCAGTCTTCGAGAGGGACACATTTACATGGAGCTCCAGGCTGAGCCCATGTCCATTGCGCTACAGTTGTTCGGAAGGCACTAATGGTGCGCGGTTAGTCTCCAGAACCTAAAGGTGCAGCTGTGCTTCCTGTACAGCTTGTCTACTGCAAAAGCTGGAACGTCTGCAGAGAAAGCAATTTCAACAACAAGAGACAGAAAAGGGAATGAGGGTGAATGCACAAGACTAACAAGAAAAGCTACAATACATATTTAGAATTGATAACAGCGTTTAAAAGGGATAAGGTGCAGGCCTTACTTGTGTGCTTGACATTTGGAGTTGAGTTAGGCTGGACCTTGGACCTCGCTTAAACAGGACTGAGCCATTCGGTACGGTGGGATATGCTTCAGGAATGATGACGAAACAGTGCCCTCCTGACCACAGTGCAAACCTGACGGATCTGCTGGATAAAGAGGAAAGTTCATCGTGTTATCCTGCAAGTCACTGCACAACTTTAGAATCACAGAAGCAGGGTTTATTTTTTCCTTCTACAAATACAGAAATTAAAAAAAAAACAAATCAATAAACCATTATTAAATCAGTAGAATCGTGTGTGAAACTTAGAACCATCATACTGAAAGCATTTTTCACATGGCATAAAATTTGGCCTTCTCAGCCGGGCATGGTGGCGCACACCTTTAACCCTAGTACTTGGGAGGCAGAGGCAGGTGGATCGCTGTGAGTTCAAGGCCAGCCTGGTCTACAAAGCTAGTCCAGGACAGCGAAGGCTACACAGAGAACTCTTGTCTCCAAAAACCAAAAAACCAAAAAACCAACAACAAAAAAACCCTAGCCTTCTCAGTTAATTTCTAACCTTCATTTAGGGGACTGGCTGGAAATTTCACAGACTTTTCTGAGTCATGCACCTAATTCAACATAATATTTTTTATTTTATTATTTTCTAATTACGTAGACACACACACACACTAACATGCATTAACTATATCAATTAATAGGATTCAGTGTGGTATTTGGATATATACATACTGCAATCACTAATTAAGTTGGAGTGATCCCTCCC
Organism: Acomys minous; assembly: GCF_964271855.1. NCBI lineage: Eukaryota > Metazoa > Chordata > Mammalia > Rodentia > Muridae > Acomys > Acomys minous. The sequence goes on from NC_140487.1 coordinate 13,963,484, forward strand.
CACTCCATTCACATTTTATCCAAATTTGCATTTGGAGCCCTTGAGCTCTACTCATCCAGATCTACATAAAATACACAATAGGTTATTATTAATGATACCCTTCTCACTGTTACCAAACACCAGAACTTGTCCCTTGTCTACAACTATGCTTAGAAATATTTACCCTCTCTTAATGTGCCCTCCCCTCCCTACATCTACTAATCACTACCGAAAATTCTTGTTGACTTTTATCTTAGCTTCCACCTTTGAGAAAGTGTGACTCATGACTTTCTGTGTCTGGCTTTCAAAATAATGGCCCATTTTGCTACAAATTAAAAGATTTTTTAAGGTTGAATAATATACTATATGCACATTATCCTTATTCACCAAGTAAGAGGAATCTAGTTAGATTTCATACATTATTTATTGGGACTCATGACAAAATAAATGCAAGAGAACAGTGTCCTTTTTGCTATGCTGGCATCATTTTCCCTGGATCTTTATTTATGTTTCATAACTACATCAAATTAGGCAGGGTTGTTTTTTTGTTTTTGTTTGTTTGTTTGTCTTGTTTTTGTTTTTTTAGGAACTTCCAAACTGTTTCCCAGGCTTGTACTAATCTACGCTACTTTATCTCACCCTCCTCACTGGCATTTACTTTTCTATTTTGTTGATAATAGGCATTCTAACTGGGGACAGAGTTGACCTCCTTGAAGTTTTAATGAGCAATTCTTTGGTAGTTAGAGTCAATAGGCTCTTCTCCCCTATATTTGTTGGCCGTTTGCAGCCCTTTGGAGACATGCCTATTCAGAACAATCCTCCATTTTACTTGGGTTTGTATTGTTGTTGTTGATGTCTTTTATTCTTCCCAATCAACTTTTTTAATGATGGTTTTTCATTTCACAAAAATCTTGTTACTTATGCCAAATGATTTAAGTGTGCAAACTATTGTCCATAAAGGAATAGATGTGTTACATTTACTATAAGCCTAGATCACAATTAGAATCAAAATGGGCTGCCTTCATTAAAAAGCAGTAAGCTAATGCATGTTAACAAGTTAGTCTGACAAAAGACAGTTTACTTCTCAGAACAATAGCACTAGGAGGGCATTTGCATTTGAACTCAGAGTCCCTGTCCCCAGAAGAGTAGCTGAGTGTGGGTGCCCTTCCCCAACTTCCATGGACACTCTGTCTCTATTTTCAAGGACTATCAGCACCCCTACCTACTTCTAAGAGGGAAACAATTTATCTTCCAAATCTCTTTTCTTTCAAACATCCTTGAAAAGATAACTAAGAACAAAGCACAGTCTGTGCCATGCCTACAAGACACGCAGAATTCCATAAGCTCTGCAGTGCGCTGTGGGCCTACATTTCCCAGGGTTTTCTGGGAGAGTTGAGAGGGATTCACACTCTCCCTCCTGGTAACTTCCTGGTGCTGCGAGAAAAGAACCTCTTCACCCTCACCAGACTGATTGCTTAAAAAAAAAAAAAAATGAGTTTGTAAATACCTCGTTGCTGACAGACTGGCAAGAAAATTCCATGTCCAAGTCTTTCCTTTTTTCCATCCCAATCTCCCAGTTTCCTAGAGCACCTTGTAATTAAGGTCTTGGCATCCTGAGTCTAACTTGAAATTCAATTGTCTCCAAAACAATTTATATAGTAGCAATCAGATTCCCAGGCTATTCCTTTCACTGCCTCCAAACTCAGTCTCCCCAAAGGCCCTCTTACCCCATAATGTATCTGATTTATAGAACATTGTTTCAACTGCATTGTGAATTAAATAACTTTGGCGGGCTAGACGGAGACCATACCACCATTTATGAAGTCTCTGGGGTGAGGGAAATTTTGTTTTTATTAATGAATGCATTTAACAAATGTATTTCTGGGCCATGCCTCTTATTACATTACATTTTTTTAAATTTAATAATCCAGTTTCTAGAATGTTATTGGAGGAAGTTTACTTTTGCAACTGTCTGTGAAACATGGCATTATTTTCCATGGCTGCAAAAATGGTTTCCCCAGCCAAAGCCTGGGGGAAAAAATCAGCCCAATTTCCAGTGGGAGATTAACATTAAGGGTGGATTGCCAACATGCTCTGTCAGCTTATCATATATCGTCTCCCAAGAGAAGTGTGATGTCCAAGAAACAGAGAGTAAAAGGAAAAAAATAATGACATTTCACAAACGCCTGCAAAAATAGGAGTGTGTGATATGCCAGGAAGAACAGGGAACAATCTCGTTGGAAATGCTGTGCCCTTGGGAAGCTTTTCTGGATATTCTTAGTTTACTTTCATATTCTGTTCTGTTCCAGAGCTCTTGCTATGCAATAAGACATTTCCATTTGTCATCAAAATGTTCACTGGGAAATTTTGCTTTCCAGTTTGCTTTTGCTTAATTTCACCCTATTACACACAGCTAAGAAAGAAATTGACTATGTATTTTCATATCTGCATTTCCATTTAAAACATTTCTCGCATCTTCATATGTCTTCCAACAGCTTATTCTTTCAGGATGCATGCTTTCTTCTGATTGAAAATTATCCAGCTACTTATATATTTCCCATATGGAGAGACAGAAGCCGACTAGCAGAGCTGCGTGTGATCTTTCAAGTTGTGAGAGGGGCCACCGCCATTTTTGTATTCTAACAGATTGCTAACATTTTTTTTGTTTGTTTCAGAAGGTGACAACTTTCTGTATCTTTGCTACCTTGAGCTGTCCTTTATGCTTTTCATATTCACAGGATTTTATAACCTGGTGATCCTGGGGAAGGAAATTTCTTAGTTCTAGTCCCAGCCACTTAATCTTTTTAAGTCTGCTTCTAATATCCCCAAAGTGTGTTTTTAAGTTATGAAATTGTGTTATTTTAAAGTGCCAAGTTACTGAAGCACTCGAGAAAATAATCTTGGCTATTACAGAAAAGCGTGCATGAAGCGGCTCTGTACACTACACAAATCTACATAAAAATTATCTCAGCATAACGTTCTGTCAAGTTTCTGCTTTTACTGAGATTATTCCTGTTAAGACCTATGAAGCAGAACTCTGCCCTGGAAGCCAGAAAGTCACACCATGCCACAGGTCTCACAGGGGAGGCTCATTAAGGGAGGAGATACAGAGACTGCCTCTGGATGAGGGTGGAGGGGAAGGGAGTGGGAGAAGGGAGCAAGTCCTTTTATAAGGGGATGTAGCAAATGCACACAGAGGACATGCGGCTTGTGGTGATAGTGGGAATGTGTAGCATCTCTGCAGCTAGTGATGACATATCCTGCTGAGTCCTGTGATCTGGACGTGGAGGTGCCAGATTACTTACAATTGTTGTTGAAAAACAATTTTTAGAACACATGGATTTGCATCTAGAGCCTGCTGTGTTGTTTTAAATAAACTCTTAGTAAAACCTTCATTCTTACAACTTAGAACTTAATTTACAGTAGAGATAACAGCTGTGTGTGATCTAACAAGCAGCTTGACAACCTGACTGGAAGACTATTTAAGAGAAACTTGACTATAGATAACTAGTGCAATTTGTTTGTTAGTCTAAATTGGTTCTGAAAACAACTCTAGCAATAGCTTCCAGAAAGTTCTGAGCATTCTCAGAGGCAATTTGTTGGTCCACATGCTTGTGGGTCCTTCTCTGATCCCCATTTCACACCAAGGTGGGGATATATTATAGAGGTTCTGGTACGCTGTCATTGTGCACTCAGCTTAAAGGCCATTTTATTTTAAAAGAAATGAGGAGTCATAGGAAGGTTGTGAACAGATGAGTGACATAAATAACATGTTTTGAATGCATCATCCTGGATGCTAGATTGGGAAAAGACTTAAAAGATAAAAAGTATGAGGTGGGAAGATCTCAGAAGTTTAGTTAGGAATTTGTCATAGAATATAGGTAAGAAGTGATTATGGCTGAAACAAAGAAAATGGAAGCATTAAAAAAGTGAATGGAAATTAATAAATTAGAAACTAAGAAAACAATCCAAAGAATCAACAAAACCAAGAACTGGTTCTTTGAGAAAACCAACAAGATAGACAAACCTTTAGCCAAACTAACTAAAAGGCAGAGAGACAGTATCAAAATCAACAAAATCAGAAATGAAAAGGGAGACATAACAACAGACACTGAAGAAATACAAAGAATCATAAGATCCTACTTCGAAGGCATATATGCTACAACATTTGAAAATCTAAGGGAAATGGATGATTTTCTTGATCAATTTCACTTGCCAAAATTGAGTGAAGAACAGATAAACAAGCTAAATAGTCCCATTTCCCCTACAGAAATAGAAGCAATCATTGATAGTCTCCCAACCAAAAAAAGACCAGGGCCAGATGGTTTCAGTGCAGAATTCTACCAGACCTTCAAGGGTGAGCTAATACCGATACTCTTCAAGCTACTCCAAAATATAGAAATGGATGGAACATTACCAAATTCATTATATGAGGCCATAGTCACATTGATACCTAAACCTCACAAAGACTCAACAAAGAAAGAGAATTTCAGACCAAATTCTCTTATGAACATCGATGCAAAAATACTCAATAAAATACTTGCAAAATGAATACAAGAACACATCAAAGATATCATTCACCATGACCAGGTAGGCTTCATTCCAGGCATGCAGGGATGGTTTAATATACGGAAATCCATCAATGTAATCCACCATATAAACAAACTGAAAATTAAAAACCACATGATCATCTCCTTAGATGCAGAGAAAGCATTTGATAAAATCCAACACCCATTCATGTTTAAAGTTTTGAGAGATCGGGGATACAAGGCACTTTCCTCAAAATTCCACCAGAGAACTCCTACAGCTGATAAACACCTTCAGCAAATTGGCTGGATACAAAATTAACTCAAAAAAGTCTGTAGCCTTCCTATACACAAATGGCAAGCTTGCAGAGGAAGAAGTTAGGAAAACCACACCCTCCACATTAGCCACAAGCAATATAAAATATTTAGGAGTTACTCTAACCAAGCAAGTAAAGGACTTGTTTGAAAAAAATTTCAAAACTCTGAAGAGATTGAAGATGACATGAGAAGATGGAATGATCTTCCTTGCTCATGGATTGGGAGAATTAACATAGTAAAAATGGCCATCCTACCAAAAGCAATATACAGATTCAATGCAATCCCTATCAAAATGCCTACACAATTTATTAAAGACATTGAAAGTTCAATTCTGAACTTCATATGGAAAAACAAAAAACCCAGAATAGCTAAAACAATCTTGTACAATAAAAGATCCTCTGGAGAAATCTCCATACCTGATCTCAAGCTGTACTATAAAGCAACAGTAATTAAAACAGCATGGTACTGGCACAGCAACAGGCTGGTTGATCAGTGGAATCGAATCGAAGACCCAGATTTGAATCCACACACATATGGTCACTTGATTTTCGACAAAGAAGCCAAATCCATTCAATGGAAAAAGGATAGCATCTTCAACAAATGGTGCTGGTCTAACTGGATGTCTATGTGTAAAAAAATGCAACTCGACCCGTATTTGTCAACTTGCACAAAACTCAAATCCAAGTGGATCAAAGACCTCAACATAAAACCAGAGACACTAAGTCAGTTAGAAGCAAAAGTGGGGAAGAGCCTGGAACATATTGGCATAGGAGACAACTTCCTGAACAGAACACCAAAGGCCCAGACATTAATGTCAACAATTAATAAATGGGACTTCATGAGGCTGAGAAGCTTCTGTAAGGCAGGAGACACTGTCAAGAGAACAAAGCAACAGCCTACAGACGGTGAAAAGATCTTCACCAACCCTACATCTGACAAAGGTCTAATATCCAAAATATGTAAAGAACTCAAGAAATTAAACACCACCAAACCAAATAACCCAATTGAGAAATGGGGCTTGGAGCTAAACAGAGAATTCTCAACAGAGGAATATCAAATGGCTGAGAAACACTTAAAGAAATGCTCAACCTCCTTAGTCATCAGGGAAATGCAAATCAAAACAACTCTGAGATTCCATCTTACACCCATCAGAATGGCTAAAATCAAAAATTCAAGCAACACCACATGCTGGTGAGGATGTGGGGAGAGAGGAACATTTCTTCATTGCTGGTGGGAATGCAAACTAGTACAGCCACTTTGGAAATCTATCTGGTGGTATTTCAGGAAAATAGGAATAGGGCTTCCTCAAGACCCAGCTATTCCACTCCTTGGAATGTACCCAGAAGATGCTCCAGTACACAACAAGAAAATTTGCTCAACCATGTTCATAGCAGCCTTATTCATAATAGCCAGATCATGGAAACAGCCTAAGTGTCCCTCAGTAGAAGAATGGATAAAGAAACTGTGGTACATTTACACTATGGAATACAACTCAGCTATTAAAAAAAAGGAATTCCCAAAATTTGTGGGCAGATAGATTGAACTAGAATTGATAATACTGAGTGAGTTAACCCAGAAGCAGAAAGACTCATATGGTGTATACTCACTTATAATTCAACACTAACCCAAAAGGCATGTCCCATGAAATTTTTCACTTACCAGGAGATTGGGATAGATGTGGGGACTGCCTATTGGGACTCTAAGTGTAAGAAGTATGGGAGAATGGGGAGATAGAAGGATCCAGAGTGTCCTAGAAACCTACAGGAAGAACATTATGATAGGCGGATTTGGGCCCAGAGGTCCCGCTCAGGCTATGGCTCCAGCCAAGGACAATACAGGCCATAAATTTCAAACCTCTACTCAGATCTAGCCAATGGACATGACATTCTACACAGTTAAGTGGAGAGTGGGGACTGACTTTCACATGTACTCTGGTGCCCCATATTTGACCATGTCCTCTGGATGGGGAGACCTGGTGCCACTCAGAGGAAGGATAGCAGGCTACCAAGAAAAGACTTGATACCCTATGAGCATATACAGGGGGAGGAAGTCCCCCTCAGTCACAGTCACAGGGGAGGGGATTAAGGGGAAAATGGGAGGGAGAAAGGAATGGGAGGATACAAGGGATGGGATAACTATTGAGATGTAATAAGAATAAATTAATAAAATAAAATAAAAAATAAAATTATGGATATCAACAAAAAATAAAAAATAAATAAATAAGTCAATGGAATCTAAATATATTTTTGATGTTATGGACAAAAGGAACCCTCAGTCTTGATCTAGATCCAAGATTGGATCCCAACAAAAGACCATTTTGACCACTGAAATGTAATATGAATAAATTAATAAAATTTTTTCAAAAAGACCATTTTGCCTCACTAGGTTATTGGAATATATCTGGAGACATTTAAGGTAGCCATAGAAGTAGGCTATAGGCTGCTGCCCAGCTTCCTACATTGAACAGGGCAACCTCCACAAACTGTCAGTCATCCCGGGGATGACAATCCACATGTATTTTTGTCATCAGATTGGCTTGCAGACAAGTCTACTGGGACATTTTCTTGATTAACAATTGATGTAGGAGAGCCCAGAATACTGTGGTGGCCACCCGTAGGCAGGTCGTCCTCTATAAATCAGCAAGCTGAGCAAGCCAGGGAGAGCAAAACGGTAAACAGCATTCCTCTTAGTCTCTACTTCAGTTCCTGTCTCCAGGTCCCTGCCCTGCATTCCTGCCTTAGCTTCCCTTCATGATGGACTGCACCTTGTAAGCAGAAATAAGATTTTTGTACCCTACATTGGTTTTGATCAGTCTTTTATCATAGCAACAAAGAAACAGAACAGAATGATTATTAGAGTCCCCATAAAAAACAAAACCAAAAATCTCCTTTTCAATTGGCTTTAGCTTTTATCCTGTACATTATTTTAATGTGTTTGTCATTTTCTTAGAAGTAGCTATGAGATACTATGGTTATCAGTCAAGTTATAAATCTTTTAAAGTTGTAGGCTTTCATGATGTTCATGTAGCTAAAGCCACTCAAAAAATCCTTAAAAAATTGGATTTTTGGAGGCACTTGATACTTGATGGTTTTGTCACATTAACCCTTTTTATGAGCATGATACAAAATAAAGTGAGAAGTGATGGATGCCCTATTGTTTTCTTTTATAATTTTGCTAGTCAAGTTAATCCTTCAATAGCTTTGGTTTATTTCTCTGTGTATCCTAAATCCCCCCAAATTAGCACAATCATATGCAAACTCTAACCTAGATGTTTTTTAATTAGGACATAAGTTAAGCTTCCTCTGATAATTTAGACTGGCATTTTAGTTTTTATCCTTCAATATAAAAATAAACAAGGAGGTTGGAGAGATGCTAAGTAATTAAGGCTATGCATTGCTCTGATAGAAGAGCTGGATTTAGTTCTCAGCCCTCAAATGGTGACTCATAACTTTCTGTAACTTCAGACCCAGGGCATCCTACCCCCTCTTCTGGCCTCTGTGGGCACCATGTACACCTATAGTGTACATCCATGCAAGCAAAATATGCATATGCATTAAAAACAAATAGATGCTATTAAAAGTCAATAAACCAATAAGATCTTCCTTTAAATACCCTTGTAACCTGACTTCCTCACCATGCACACTACAAGCGCAGTCCTTTCTCAAAGCTACAGTTACTTTCCATGTGCTTTAAGGCTCTAACATGCAAAAGCTGCCCAAAGTAGAACTACGTTTGTTTGTTTGGTGACTAAATATCAGCTGGGTCACTCATTTCCAATGGTTCACTGAGTGAAGAGCACACAGGTGACTTCGAAATACCTCAATAAATTAAAACTGGCACTAAGTCCAGCAAGCTAAGGGGAAACCAAAGCCCATTTGAGAACCTTGCTACCTAGATGGATGAATGGGCTGCTGAGGGTGCTCAATTCAAAGAATTTTCAAAGTAGCAAAGCAGCTTGAGGCTAACTTTCTGAAGAAGTGTATTTGGGCTTAAGCTAACTCAAACTTGATTGGTATTTGAACCACACTTCTGTTATTTAAACTCCAACTGTTTTTTTCCAGAGTATGGTCATCCTCTCTGGAACTTTATAGATTGATCTGGATCCATAATCAATTTATTCTGGGTTTCTGGCCTTCCCATCAATGCAAGTCCACCTACTGGGAACCTATCACTTACAGGCTTAAAAAGAATAAGTATGCCTCAGGGCTAAACCGAATTACTGGTAGAGCCAAGATTTGAACCACAAAAGCTTGATTTCAGAGCCAACCAAAGTCCCCATTGTCCTATATTGACACTGTAGGTAAAGGGTTATTCAGCAGGAAGAGGATTGAGCCTAATATTCTATGACACCAAGAGGAAAATTGAACAGTGATGACAATTGTATCTTAAAAATGAGTTATACCAGAACAAATCTGTAGCTATTCCCTTATTCATAGCATGGACTCGCCTATGCAAAAATGAACAAATTTAAATTCTTTGAAATTCCTTTATGCATCTATTTCACATTCAGTTTTTCTTTTCTTTCTTTTTGGTAGTAATTTAAATAGAATGTACAATAGACTTCATTATAGGCAATTTAAGGAAACATTACATGTGAAAAAATAATGAACTATAATGTTAATATTGATTATAGACAAGTAAGGATTTTTCTATCCATTGAGAAAGATTTGAAAACATCTGTTGTAGTGTTTTATCACTCTTATGTACAATTGTTCAGAATTACATTAATTAGTGAAATTTTAAAATGTAAATAACTCCTTTAAATCCAAAGAGATTAAATTGTATTTAAGAAAAATACCATGGTGCCACACATCTGCAGTCTCAGCACATGGCAAGTGGAGGGAAGAAGAACAAGAGTTTAAGGCCATCCTGAGCTACACAGCAAGATGCTATCCCAGGGAGGAGGTGCAGTGGTGAAAACTAAGCGAAATTTAAGACAAGCCAACCAACAACTCTGAGCTACTGCCCTGTACTGATTTGTACTCATCTCAGCTCTTGCAGTAAGATTTACACTGTCAGAGACCACCGGGAGTCCTTGTCTCTCTGCATGCCCATTATCATCATGAGCAATAAAGATAAAAGTGCATGGCCACTCTCTTTTAATGAGAACAGCAGTGCTAGTAAATGGTTTTTCATTGTCAATATTTATTGAGACTATCAGAAAAACAAATGCAGAAACCTAGCCCATCTTCTGCTTCCTCTTAGCCATTCCTGCTATCGGGGCTTGTTTCTTTTGGCTCATGACCATCCTTACCGAGTACTGTAAGTCACTTTTCCCTGTTCACATGCACAGCCACACAAAGAAGCACAGCCATCCTTTCTTACATTAAATCACTTTTATAGTCAAACGATTAAGGGAAATCCCATCCAAAAGTCAGTAATGGAAAAGTCTCACTTTTAAAAATCATATAAAACAATATCAATTCTTTCTTTCCTTTATTATTTTAAATGTCACCAAAAAGTCATAGTTTCCTTGTATCAGGACCTCTCTGTCTCTGTCTCTGTCTCTGTCTCTGTCTCTGTCTCTGTCTCTCTCTCTGTCTCTCTGTCTCTCTCTCTGTCTCTCTCTCTCTCTTTCTCTTTCTCTCTGTCTCTCTCTGTCTCTCTCTCTCTGTCTCTCTCTCTGTCTCTCTCTGTCTCTCTCTCTGTCTCTCTCTCTCTCTCTCTCTCTCTCTCTCTCTCTCTCTCTCTCTCTCTCTCTCTCTCTCTCCCTCTCTCTCATGTGTGTGGTCTCTGTGTGAGCTGTAAAGTATAAGCTGTCCTTTTGAACTTCTCTTGTAGGAACTGTGTTAATAGAACCATATCACATGAATGTCGGAAGTTTTAAATCTTTCTAGTATTAGGAAACAAGGCTTTTTCAAATAAAGGTTTTTAACATTCATGTTTTCATCTGGCTGCTGTAAGGATTTCAAATGTCACTAAAAGCTAGTTTTCTCTTCTTTCCCCTCCCCCCCCCCTCTCTCCATCTCTCATCTCTCGATCTGTGTCTGTCTCTGTTTTGTGTCTGTCTGTCCAGGGATTGAACCTAGACCAGACTTATTTTGATTTATATTTCCAACAGTTTTACTAAGTTGCTCAGGCTGGTCTGGAACTCATTCTGTAGCCTAGATAAACCCTAGTTTCTGATTCTCTTGTTCCAATCTTGTAAGGAGCTAGAATAATACAACTGTGTCACCAGGTCAGCTCAGTAAGTCATTTTCAGAGTTTGTACCCAAATGGGTGCCTTTAGGAATGGTTTAAGTCGACTTTCTGTTCCCATCCCTATAGCTGCTGAATCCGAGGGTATGGGAGCAGACCTGAGAAGCAGTGTGTGCTTCCATGCATCCCCATACAGTCCTGATGTCCAACAATGTTTGAGTGCACCTGTGTCGTAAAGATAATATTCTGCATGAATCCTATGACATACCTAATAGGTGTGGATCCATTGAACAATGAGTCATTTCTAAGATTAGCTTGGCATTATTTTCTCCAGAAGTATACACCCTTCCATAAAATTAAGATGATACTGTGATGAAGTTCTGAATATGAACAAATGCAAATCTTAGTGTTACTGTCTTCTCAGCAGGATGCTCTCACAGTGCCCAATTCTCCATGATGAGTGGTTTCTCAGGATGTTTATAAGTAGCTCACAGAGCAAACAAGAGGAGCACAAAGAAACCACAGGACATCCAAGGCTGCAGAGCTCTGCTTCAGGCGATATTATCACAGCATCTTGTTTCCCTTATTAATGAAAGATAGGAAGCTGACCATCAGGTATACTTTTAGTTCAAGAAGACCTGGCACATCATGGCCAATATTTAAAACCAAAAATATTAGCACCAGTATCAGAAAAAATAGGTGTAATGCCCCAAGAATAATTGTTTGACCTGACAATTAAATGAGGAATATAGCCTCGGTTCCACATTTAATAAATGAGCTATGAAAAACACTATATACATTTCTGTTTTTCATAAAATATTCATGGATAATGACAGGTTTTCCAAAATTATGTAATCAGCCATGTCTAAATTGGTGCTGTTATAATTAATGTTCATCTGAAGATCCTCAGAGAGAAAGAGAGGATACAGCTCTAGTTTTGTAATGATCTGAGCTTATTCTCTTGCCTGCTTTTCCAAACACCTGGGCTAACACCTATGTAAATCAGACACTGCTAATGTGTGCATATTAATGAAGGTCAAGCTTTACTGTTCCCACAGGTCATCTAAAGAAAAAACTCATTTCCTGCTTTGTACAATATTATTACCAACAGAGTTTTGTTTTTATGTATCCAAACAATATGAAGGAATAGAATGGCTCCCTATCAATGCCTCTAAAACTTGATTGGTCTTATTTTAAGATTCTCTTGATTGCTGTTTCTAATAATTTGTCTTATGTGCTGTACATACTCTGTGACAGTAAAAGGTACCTCATTTTGGGCTTTAAAAATCTGTAGGGAATCACTTTTTCTTTGAACTATAGTTTACACATGTGTAAAAGAAAGAAGGCCCTTTCTTCAATGTGGCCTTTTAAAAGTTAATTATCATCAATGCTATCACAACAGCAAAAGGAAGAAGGTGTGTTTTCTTCAAGTTGCCAAGTGTTCCCAGAACTCTAAGGTTAATATGCAGAGCTGTCACTGAAGACACTTCCATTCTCTTTTGTAAAACTATTCTGTGTCTTTAACCCTTTAAAATAAAACACTGATAAATTTGATGTTTCATTTCTAAAGTTGTCTAACTATATCATTTAGGCACTTTTTATTTTTGAGATGACACTATTTTGTGTCTAAGTTATGTTAAAGTTCTTAAACATTCCCAGAATGTTTGCAGATATTTTCCCAACATAGCCACCGAATCCTCTCTTCTAGTTACTGGCTTTCATTGTTTTTTCTCACTTCTTGACTTTTAAAATACCATCTGGCGTGGTGAACAATTATATAACCAATACAATCTGAGAAACAAATACAGCAACTCAAAACTGTGGCATAAGTAGAAAACAAAACCTAGTACCTGCCCAGAAGAAATTTCTACATTACAAAAATCCTTACTTTGAAATATCTGAAACATCTTAATAGTTATTAGAATAGCAGTAAACTGGCATAAAAATTATTTGAATGGTTTCAGATGGAAATAAGAAAACTGGGGGGAAATAATTACAGTTATAAGACCTGCAGGGTTGACATAAATATATATTCCTAGGAGGAAACCTACACCAAAAGTCACCCCTGGCATAGATGAAGAAACTGAAATGTTAGTTGGCCACTGGTAAACACAGAAGCATAGAAATGTTTCTAACTTTTAAGGCTCTTTTGGTTTGGTTTGAGCCTCGCTTTTGGTATTATTGTACTTTTCAATCTCTCCAATATCTCTGCATCTAAAGAGAATGCAAGGAAAATGACATGATTCAGACCTCAAGCTTAAAATGAGATAGAATTGAACAAAGAAAATATAAAGTATTAATTAACTAGAATTAATCTTTTCAACAAGATATTCTGTAGATGGTAAACTGCCGGTTCAAATATGTAAAGCCATAGTAAGGTTAAATGGTTTGTCTTCCTTATCATTCCTTCTGTTAAGTATTATATTCCAAGGTTTCATGTAAATCTGATCTATGTTTTGTACAAATCAGCCCATGAGAATGCTAGGAAAGTTAACTATGAACACTGGGCAGAGCCAAAATCAGCCATGTGGATAAAATTATAGAACAGTACACCTCAAATTGCTAGCAGTGGCTTCCCGCTACAAAATGTTTTGGTACCTGGAAAAGAAGCAATTTGTCATCTTTACATCATGTGTTTTCTGTTTAAAATTCTGTCTTTACTGCTATTGTTTATCCAGGGGTCCTGGCCCAAGTATTTAATGATATCACTTAGGAGGGTTAGCTAGGAAGATCATGAGTTCAAGGTCAGATAGGGGACATAACAAGGCTATATAATACAAATTGATTAACTAATTAATTAATTAAAATGAATCAATTAGTTTTTATTTAACTAAGTTCCAATGATTTGAGCTTCTATAATTGAAAAAAGTATTTGCTGAAACTTCTAATGAACATGTCAAATCAATGTTGCCTCTTCAAGCAATTTGTGACTTAAGAGAAAAACAAAATAAACCATTGCTCAAATTGTCCTACTCCTGTCTGCACCTATCCCTCCATACCTACAGGAAGGTCTTACACTTGTGATCCATTAGGCTATATAAGGTAGAAAAAAAAAAGGAATGAATCCCAGTAGATAGAAAACTTTTAAACAATCTATGAAATCTAATGAGAGGATGAGGAAAGAGCTGGGAGGGTAAACAAAACCACAGATGCGATGCCAATTCCCAAACTGGGCTCTGGTTTAAATTAAACAAGCCCTGATTTTATTTTACTTCATACTTTACACTTCAGTTGTTACACTCCGCAAGATCCCACATATACAGCCAAATCTTAGTTTACATTTGTCTTTAGAATACAAGATTGAATCTGTAACATGCTATCCATTGCATGTATGTGTTAGTTTTCTTGGTATCCCCAAAACATGTTATCCATTACATGTATGGGTTAGGGGTTTTTTGGCTTTGTTTTTTGGATGTGTGTGTGTGTGTGTGTTCCACCTTGCTTTTGACACTGAGATAGAACTGTGAATGTAGGCCTACCTGAAAAGGTCTTCTGAGTAATAAAAGGCCATGAAGAGAGGGTGTAGATACCAGGGTTCTGTGGTCTTGTGAAAAGTACTCAGTGAGAAAAATATATTCATTTTCCTTCTCTTCCTTTTTCCTTCCTTCTCCTTTACTTCAATTTCTTAAAAAACAAAACAAAACAAAAACAAAAAACAAAACAAAACAGAGTGTGCACAGTTTGCTTTCTTATGTTCCAATCACCCACAGCTAACCAGCTTCTCAAATTACTAAGTGAAACATCCTGGAAATAAAAAACTGAGATGTTTCCCATCATTCTGAAGGCTGTGATGAAATCTCACACCACTCTACCTCATCCTGGCCAAGGTGAAGCGCTGCTGTCCAGCTTATCACGGTAGCCCAATGGGGATAAACGTAGTACACACAGGGCTCAGCAACAGTTGTGCTTTCAGCTTCTGTGAGGATCTTGGCATGTGTCATCAATGAATGAGGGGGCGTTACTGTTATAAAGGTCACTTATATATAATGACCAAAGTAAACATGTGCTAAGTGTTCTCTTTTTAAATCTAGTTTCTTCCCCTTAAGGCTCCTCACCACCTCTAGTGGCCTAGACATAAACCACATTAGTCCTACTCAGGCAAGTTTGGAGAAACAACTCATGAAAGCATGTAAAACAGAAGTGTATTTTGTCAGTTGCCAAATCTACATTAGAAAGGATGAAATTACATACCACAGGGCCACACCTGACAAATATCAGATGGTTGATTCTTTAGAGAAGAGGAAAATGTAAGCTGGGAAAATGGGAACGAGGGCAAAAAACACGAATTGCCTAGACTTGTGGCTAAATATTGAAGGCCAGAAGAGTAAAAGTTGGGCAAGAATGAGGAGCACCCTACAGAATGGGGGGACGTGGCCATGACTAATGGGACACGGCAAGTGTCAGTGTGTGCTAGGCAATCTGAGATTCTTCTCCCTTTCCTCACAAAGTCCTTGGAAATATATCCATTTCTTTTATGGGTTGGTTTGTGTGTTTAGTTAAGATTTGGTGTTTCTTTGTTTATTTGCAATTTGTTCTAATGTGCTTATAGCTTAAACCATTGAGGGCTACAGTTAGGGTAAAACAAAGACTTTCCTTTGAGGTCTCCAATATTCGATTAACTTGCATTAAAATATTTGTGCTGGAAGAATACATATCCTAGGTCTAACAGATAGATATGATCTATAGATATATAGGGTAAAATAGTTAAATAAGGTCTTCAAAAGCCTCAAAGACCTACAGAATATGGCACTGAAGTTGGCATTTTATTATTCTAAAGATTCTTTGACAACAAGACAAGTTAACTCCTGGCAACACCCAGCCTACCACACAGAAGATGATCAACAGCAAAGACCCTCCTTATGGAGTTGCCTTCAAATGTGGCACACTAGCCACTGGGCAAAATGTTCTTGTTTCTGTCACAGACAGAATTTTGCCTAAAAATGGGCAAGTTTAGATGCAGGCAGAGTCGATGGCCAAATTCTGCCAAGACAGGGTAAACAAGTCCTCAATATTTCCTGCCTCACAAATATGTCTGTCAGATATTGGGCCAGAAGGATAAAGATGGTGCTCCAACATTAGAGAGAGTGTTGCCTCACTATACTGTTCAGGCAGTAAATTATCTCAGTAATTTTTTCATTTTGGAAGCTGCTAAGCTGCAATTCCAGTTCACTCAGGTATTTAAGTTTTATTCTTTCTCAAGTCTCTGATGGGGTTGAAGGCCAGATAGTTTAGTTTTACAATTAAGCTTAGTTGGTTAGTTGTTAGGATGTTTTTAGATCAAGATAGATGTTTAAGTTAATAGAGATCAGATATAATAGATACTGATTTTCATTCAGAAATTTAGACCCAGCAAGATAGGAACAATGTTTACTTCAAGTTTGCCAAATACAAATCACTATGGATGTTACGTTTACATAATTCCTTGTTGTCACATGGCTCTTCCTGCTGTATGTAGTTTATTTTATTCATGTGTAATAACATAAATGTATATGTTAAAAAGGAAACACAATCAAAATGGAAAAAATATTTGTGCTGGATGACAAAATGGACAGACTAGTTTTGCTTGCATAGTGATTAATTTGAGCTGATTTTCAAGTATATATCTTAAGGGAGTACATTGGGGGAGAAGGAAGAGGACAGACAGAGAGAAAAAGGACAGAACTCGAGAGAGTAAGAATGGGAGAGACGGATAGGGAGCTGGCTAGAGTATGGAAGTTCCTCAAAGAGACCTCTGGGTTCCTAGATTAGCCTCTGTGGGTTTTATAGGCGAATCGAGTCAGTGGGAGCAGGGTTAGCCTTACCCCATAAAAGCATGGCTCTGAAATTCTAGCAGGAAAGCATGGCATAAAGAAGCACCATCCAAAATGGTGAAGGACGCTCTACTAAAAAAATAAATAAATAAAAGTATGACATTGAAAAAAAAAAGTATGACATTGATTAGTTTCATCTTGGTGTCCCAGTGTTACTTCTCAACTGACGTGTGACAGTCATTTGCGCTTCTCAGGAGTGCTGCAGAAGTGACGTAGCACATGAGCTGTGGAAGCAGTCTCCTGGATACCATAGGTCCCAGGAACTTACAGGAAACAGTCCTCATGGACAGTGTGACACATATTGCTCCAAACCACACAACAAAAGGTTTGTGGTAGGTAGGCAGTAGCTCAAATAAACCCAAATACGAATATCTCAGGAAGAAGAAAGAACTATTCAATTTCTTTGGAGAGTGTCTTGATTTCCCTTGCAGGATTTTCTATTTATATCAAAACTTTTACAGTTTAATTAATGCTATTGTTCAGAAATGTTCCTCTCCATCTATAAAATTCTAATGAAGGGAAATATATTTTGCATCCTACAGTAGAAGAAAATAAAAATAATAATTAGAGCTCAAAGATACGTGCAGTAGAAATTAACTCAGGGCCAGATTGTGAAGGTTTAAATCCAATTCTCTTCCAGTGGTCGTGGCCTTTAATCTCAGCACTCAGGAGGCAGAGGCAGGTGGTTCTCTGTGAGTTTGAGGCCAGCCTGGTCTACAGAGCTAATTCCAGAATAGCCAGGACTACACAAAGAAGCCCAGACTACCACCACCCCCCAAAAAAAATAAAAAAAGAAAAAGCATAAAAATTATATATAACTCCTAAGAAAGTACATAACATTTGTAAAGCTCGTTGTCCTCATTGGTGAAGTGAGGATGAGAATGGCAGCCCCATAGGACTGGATAACCTGAGTAAGTGTAGATGGATACTTAGCACACTGTCTAGAATACAGCAAGGTCTAAATACATTTGACCATTAACACTGTAAAAATCTAACCATCTGTTGTGTCATTTTTATAAATTAGTGAATGGAACTCAAAAGTATTCTAATAATATAGTTTTATAAATACAATGAACAAAATTCATGAGTTAATGAAATTAAGATATCAACATAAAAACTAGACAGAGGAGAAGGCAAATCAACTTCATTTCCTGTTAGCCAAGTAAGTTATAATATGAATGTTAACTTCTTTCTTTCTTTCTTTCTTTCTTTCTTTCTTTCTTTCTTTTTAACTTTAAAAAAATCACTTTAGTTTATTTAAATGGAAAAGCATTTCTTAAAGCTTAATTTAGCTTCAAGACTCTTGGTTTAAAAAAAATCACTAGTATTCACAGATAGGAATCTTAACAAAATCAATTTTTACTTTGGGGTTTAAAAAATCAAAAACTAATTATAGGGAAAGGAGAGGGGGAAAAAACAGGTTACTTGAAGAAGATCTGTACATGTGTATTCAGGCACAAACTTGGTGACCAGAAAACCTCAGAATATTCTGGCAGCTTAGTGCTTCACAAAGGCTTGCAGAGTTTATCTATGCCTAAAATCCTTCTTAACCTTTCATCAATTGAAGTGTCTCACATCAGCAATTTTATACTCTACACCAAGGGGTACATCTGTAGCACACTGAATGTTACTATAGGAGACAATATAGGGGCTTTTGTGGAAAAATTCAGGTACCTTAGGGCATAAGTTACTTGAACTTGGTCATTCACCTCCATGGTTACAGCTCTTTATCTCCAGTCACCCACAACTTCACCCTGTCCTTTGCACAGGCTATTACTTCAGTCTCACCAATATAGCTAAGCTTTTGGTATATAGGTGCAAATTCACCAGAAGGCGTCTTCCTGCACATAGCTGTACTGCTGTTCTGGGATGCCAAGTTGTTCAACATATAAGTCCATTAACTTCATTGCATAACCTGAAACACCCTTTAGATTTGGTGCTTCGAATCCTAGCGCTAAGGTATCTGCATTATCTTCAGCCTTGGAGATGATGATGTCTTCATTAGCAGCACATTTTTTTTATTTTGGGCATGCTGACAGGGCCCATGCCCATAGCCAGGTTGTGGTTGAGGTTGCAGCAGTGCCTGACAAAGTGTTTGGCATGCAGGGTGAGCTGCACCAAGGAGCTGTGAGATATTTCCATGTTCTGTGGGCTGATGTCTCAGCTGGCTTCATTAATGAAGTCCTTGAGCACGGCTAGCACTTCCTTCAGGACGGAGCCGTGGACCAGGCAGGCCTGCCTTAAACATGGTGGTGGAGTCACAGTGAGTACTAGAGATCGTTAGAGGAGTGAGGTCCAGCTGCTAAGGGCTTCCAGGTCAGGATGTGAAAGTCTCAGTAAGGACACAGAGCATATGGCCTGACACATGAATGCTAATTTGAAATATGACTGCACACCTGTCTTCGGAACTGTAACAAAACAACTTAAACTGTAAAAGATCTGTTGTTTGTGCAATCTTTACTGCAGACTGGAAATATGAAAAACTGCAGTGACATGATTAAAACAGTTCTGTGAGAAAAGCACAATTCTGGCACTGGAAAAACCACTCATTTTATGTACAAGCTTAATATCCTACATAAAATGCAATAGATCTGGCACCTGCTCCTAAGACAGGGATCAAGAGAAATTGATATTGGACAGTTACATGTAATGACACTTGGCAAACAGAAAACCAGAGTGAATGCAGATGTGTCATAGCTAGTAACTTGATACTGTAATAAAGGGAAAAGGAGATTAAGTTGGTAGTCATGTAAGGAACACTGAAAGCTGTAGGACAGAAATTTAAGGTTACTCTTTGAAATTCAGAGACTTCCCAAGAAAACTGGATTTAGAAAAACTACAAAACAACTGGATAGAGTAATGCAGTTGCTTATAGTCTTATTTATAAGACAGAAAAATCTGCCTGCATTGACTAATTTAAATTGCAATAAATATAATGCCTGAGGATGGCATATGTTGGTCAATTTCTTAATTTAGTAAGCTTTCAGTGACTGCCTCTCATGCAACGCTGTCAAAAGATACTGATGGAGACTTAGCGAGGCCCGAGCAGCATCCCAGCTGCCTGCATCAGCAGCGCATGTGTGGTCAGAGCTTTATAATCTAGACCAGCTCCTATGGGATTTGTTTCCCACGGACCTCAGCAATGTCCATACAGCTTGTAGCTCTCCTGTCTGCAGTAATCCTCCTTTTACCACATGGCAGCAAAGATTTACAACTCGCCCCTCTCTTGCTGTCCTCACAAAACCAAACTGTATAGTGAAACTATGAACATTAAGTAATCATGTCATTTATTATGACGATGTTCCTTGATGTGTGGTTGCTGACTTCTCAGTAGTTCCCGGAATCACTGGTCTTCTGCTCTTTAAGATTTATTCTTGCAGGTGCACGGAGAAGATATGACAAAGAGTGGACTGTTGAGTCGAACCTCAACTTAAGGCCTTAACTGTGCACACAAAGTTAATTTTGATACATTGATTTAGAATTCAAATTTCAGGTTGTTCTTGACTCACTATATATATTTCTACTCTATTGTGAGGCATTACCAGGCAAGAAGAACACAAGGTTTACCTCCAATACATTGAAAATGCTACTGCAGGCTGGTTAGCATAAGCAAGTTAGACAAGTCAATTGTCAATTGATCAAATCATGGTCATTCAATTACTAGTCTATTTATACAACAAGAATATACATCCTAGATGCAACAGATAGATATGATTCTATAGATAGATAAGGTAAAATAGTTAGTTAAGGTCTTCAAAAACCTCAGAGTCATATAGGATATGGCATTTAAAGATGTTTATATTGTTTTAATGATTCTTTGACAACAAGACAGGTTAACTCCTGACATCACTCAGCCTGCCTCAAAAAGGATGATGAGCATCAAAGAAGCTCCTTATGGAGATGGCTTCAAATGTGGCAAACAAGCCACTGGGCAAAAGGTCCTTGTTTCTACCACAGACAGAATTCTGCCTTAAAAAGGGCAAGTTTGGATGTAGGCAGAGTCGATGACTAAACTCGGCCAAGACAGGGTAAGCAAGTCCTCAATGGTTTCTACATCACAAATATATCTGTCAGATATACTGGACCAGAAGGCTGAAGATGATGCTCCAATGTTTTAAAGAGTCTAGGGTGACTGTTCAGGCTGTAAACTGTCTCTGTCATTTTTTTTTCCTCTTATTATTAAATTAGGAAGCTGCTAACCTGCACTTCTTGTTTACTCAATAATTAATTTTATTCCTTCTCAAGTCTCTGATGGGGTTGAAGACCAAATAGCTGAGTGTTATAATTGAGCTTAGTTGTTTGAGATGTCTTTAGGTCTAGATAGATGTTTTAAGTTGATAGAAATGAGATATGATAGATATTGAGTTACAGTCAGAATTTTAGACTCACTGAGAGGAAAATGTTTTCTTCAAGGTTGCCAAATACAGTCAAAACACTGTGGATGTAACATGAATGTAATTCCTGAATGTTCTATGGTTCTTTTGCTGTATGTACTTTGTTTTATGTAGGTATAATAATATACAAGTATATGTAAAAAATAATTTTTTTTTACAGTCATAGGGGAGGGGAGTAAGGGGAAAATAAGAGGGAGGGAAGAATGGGAGAATACAAGGGATGGGATAACAATTGAGATGTAACATGAATAAATTAAGAAAATATATTAAAAAAGAAAGCGAGCAAGGAAGGGAGTACATGGAAGGGTTTAGAGGGAGGAAAGCGAATGAGGAAATGGGTAATCATATTACAATCTCAAAAGTAAAATAAATGATTTTTAAAAATAAATATTAAAAAGAACACAATTGATGAAGACCAAGAGTTTGTTTTTCTGGACAATGGGTGAAATCAAGATCAACAATGGAAGGAGTTTCCTTATTTTCATGACAATGCTTTCTGTTAGTCATTTCCTCAGAAGCGGTCCATTGTCATCTGATACCTAGATTGAACAGACCATATATACAACTGCAAATTTTGTCAATAAAAATGCAGCATTATGAAAATAAGTGGATCCAAACAAGTTCAAATTCCCTCTTTCATCCATTCTCAGAACACCAAATTGAACTGAATAAAATGAGCTTTTCAAGGTTTAAATCAGGAATTTTAAGTGCAGCATTAAAATATTGTGGATTTCAGTTTTAAATGTCCTTATAAAAAAGAAAAAAACCAAAGTTTGAGGCCAAAGAGATGGCTCAGTGGTTAAGAGCATCGTCTGCTCTTTCAGAGGTTCTGAGTTCAATTCCTAACAATCATATTAATATATGCTAATAAATATTTTTAAAGTTCAAAAAGTCTATAAGCAACCAAATTAAAACAACCACATAAATACCAGGATAGTCTTAACCTTACTTTAAACTCAAAGTTATCTTATAAATGTATACTATGTTGATATCTTTATATTCTGATCTACTCACCAAAATTTCCCTTTGTAAAATTGTTTCATCTCTTTTAACCTCAAATAAAAGCATTAAATGTATTGACTTCACTCTATATTTTTCTACTTTTTTTCTCATCTGTGCTTGGCTTTATAAAAAACAAATTCATTTTTGTGTCACTGACTTTAACCACAAAGAATAGCAGAATTACATTTATAACAATTCGAAGCTAGAAGGGCCATAAGTGGTTATTCTCTTCTGACTATTATGGGGGTTAAAGAGAATGGGGAAATATTTTTCCAAGGAATCTAGTTAAACTGAGTTCAGAGAATGATTTATTACAGTGTGGCTTCCTAGTACACTGGTTCATAAGTTTATTCTGAGTCAAATACTTGAATTTAGAAAATTTTATGATTAATGTCATTTAATCTCAATCAAATTAATCAGTTCAAATTAAAATAGCAATATAAGAAATTTTAGTAATTAAACCTTAAGCATGAATAATTCAGACTAGAACAAAAACCACCACTATATTCTAACTATACACTTCCTGAATGTGTTTGTTAAAGAATTGTGGGAATTATCCAATATTTTGATAACATGGTTTTATACTTGCATAAATATACTACATACAATTGTTATTTATTTTTATTTTTCTTTCCTAAGGGGAAAAAAAAAACAAGAAGAAAAAGAAAAAAGAAAAAACAGATCTTTATGTATTTCTAGTCACGTACTCTGATAAGTATAATGTTTTAAAATAGCCCTGGGTATTAATTGATGGGTACATGTATTTTTTTAGACTGCCTTTCATTTCTTTTCATTTAGCAATTATCTCATCAAGGTAGGTACAGCAAATGATTGTTTGCCAAAATAATCAAGTTTTGTGAGAGCAGATTTCATGTTTAATGCTTTCTTTTATCCTTAGGGGTAAAATTAAATACCACACACAGAGAAATGACTGAAATAGTTATTATTTCTAAAGCAATAAAAGCCAAAACTAAAGTGTTTTAAATCCTAGTAAGAAATAGCATAAAATATAAAAATGTATGAATAAAATTCCATCTTTCTAATGAAAACATTCAGTGAGACATAAAGAGCTAATCTGTACTCAGATGTATAGCTTAGCAGATAGGGCTCGTAGCCAATAACTGTCTATGCCACCAAGAAGCTTCCATTTTAAAACACGCTTATGGATCCCCATCCACAGAGCTCCATCCTGGCAGGGAGCCCCATGCTCCAGATTCCTGGTGAGCTCCATCTCCTGATCCCCATCTCCACCTTCAATTCTGGGACCAACAGCCATCAGGGGACAACTGAGCCTGCCAGCAGAGGCTCAGACTGCCCTGGGCCATCTGTGCCAGATCCCCACCCCCACCATCCCCAGCGTGTTCCGTTCCCCATCTCCTAGGCAAAACTCAATTTCCCAAACCT
This sequence comes from Acomys minous, assembly GCF_964271855.1. NCBI lineage: Eukaryota > Metazoa > Chordata > Mammalia > Rodentia > Muridae > Acomys > Acomys minous. The sequence continues at coordinate 13,987,055 of NC_140487.1, forward strand.
CATCTCCGTCAGCAGTGGTCATTACAAAACAGCAGGTGAGAGCCTTCCCCCAATTCCTGGTCTACTAGAGCCCAGTTGCAGAGGAACAGAGAAATAATGACAATAACAGATGTCATGAACCAAATGGACCTAATATATCTACAGAACATTTTACTCAAACAAAAAAGGACATACCTTCTTCTCCGTACCTTATGGAACCTTCTCTAAAATTGATCATATACTTTGTCACATAGCAAGTCTCAACAGATACAGGAAGATCAAAATAACCCCTTGTATCTTATCAGACCACCATTGATTAAAGCAGGAACTCAAGAACTACAAAATAAACAGAAAGCCTACAAACTCATGGAATCTGAACAGCTCCCTAGTCAATGACAACTGGGACAGCAATGGCATTCTAGAATTCAATGTACATGAAGGCACAGCATACCCAAACTTACGGGACACAATGAAAGCAGTGCTAAGAGAAAAGTTCATAGCTTTAGTGCCTTCAAAAAGAAATTGGAGAAATCCCATACTAGCAACTTAACAGCACACCTGAAAGCTTTAAAACAAACAGAAGCAAATACATCAAAGAGGAAGAGACAGCTGGAAAGAATCAAACTCGGGGCTAAATTCAACAAATTAGAAACAAAGAGAACAAGACAAAGAACCAAGGAAACCACCTAGGCACAGTGGCACAGGTCTATAATCCCAGCAGTCAGAGAGGCAGAAACAGGTGAATCTCTATGAGTTCAAGACCACCCCTATCAGCAAAGCCAGTCCAGGACAGCCAACACTACACAGAGAAACCCTTTCTGAAAAAGAAAAAAAAATAGAAAGAAGGAAAGAAAGAAAGAAAGAAAGAAAGAAAGAAAGAAAGAAAGAAAAATAATCAATGAAACCAAGAGCTGGTTCTTTGAGAAAATCAGCAAGATAGACAAACCCTTAGCCAAACTAACTAAAAGTGGAGCGAGAGTACCCAAATTAACATCAGAAATGAAAAGGGGGAACATAACAACAGACACTGAAGAAATCCAAAGAATTATTAGGGCTTACTACAAAATTGGAATATCTAAAGGAAATGGATGATTTTCTTGATAGATTTCACTTACCAAATAAATCAAGATCAGGTAAACAGTTTAAATAGCCCTTTAACAACTAAGAAAATAGAAGCAGTCTTCAAAAGTCTCCAAACCAAAAGAAGTCCAGGGCCAGATGGTTTTAGTGCAGAATTCTATGAGACATTCAAAGAAGAATTAATACCAATATTGCTCAAACTATTCCACAAAACAGAAACAGAAGTACCCTGATTCATAAACCACAAAAAATTAACAAAGAAAGAGAATTTCAGAGCAATTTCACCCATGAACATTGATGCAAAACAAAAACAAAAACAAAACAAACAAACAAACAAAAAAACAAAAAAACTCAAAAGCCAAATCCAAGAACACATCAAATACATCATCAACCATGAGCAAGTAGGCTTCAGGGGGGGGGGGGGTGATTGTTCAACATATGAAAATCCATCAATGTAATCCAATAATAAAAACAATATAAAAGGAAAAAATTCACATGATCATCTTATTAGATACAGAAACAGCCTTTATAAAATCCAATACCTCTTTGTGATGAAAGTCTTGGAGAAGCCAGGGATACAAGGCCCATACCTAAACATAATAAAGTCTATATACAGCAAGCTGATAGTCAACATCAAATTAAATGAAGAGAAACTCAAAGCAATTCCACTAAAATTCCATAAGACAAGGCTGTCCGCTCTCTCCATAACTCTTCAATATAGCACTTGAAGTGCTAGCAAGAGCAATAAGACAACTAAAGGCAATCAAGAGGATATATATCAGAAAGGAAAAGTAAAAATATTGCTATTCACAGATGATATGATAGTACACATAAGTGACCCCAAAAATTCCACCAGAGAACTTCTACAGCTGTTAAACACCTTCAGCAAAGTGGCTGAATACAAGATTAACTAAAAAAAAAAAATCAGTCTCCCTCCTGTATACAAAAGACAAATGGCCTGAGAAAGAAATTAGGGAAACTACATCCTTCACAATAGCCACAAATAATATAAAATATCATTGTGTAACTCTAACCAAGCAAGTCAAAGACCTGAATGACAAGTATTTCAATCTTTCTAGAAGGAAACTGAAGAAGATCTGAGAAGATGGAAACATCTTCCATGTTCATGGATTGGTAGGATTGACATAGTAAAAACCACCATCATACCAAAAGCAATCTAGAGATTCAATTTAATCCTCATCAATATACAAACACAATTCTTTACAGACCTTGAAAGAGCAATTCTAAACTTCATATGGAAAAACAAAAAACCCAGAATAGCTAAAAACAATCTTATACAATAAAAGAACTTCTGGAGGTATCTTCATCTCTGACTTCAAGCTATACTACAAAGCAATAGTAATAAAAACTGCATGGTACTGGCATAGAAAATAGGGTGGTTGATCAATGGAATTGAATTGAAGAACCAGAAAAACCTCACATAACTACCAACACTTGATTTTTGACAAAGAAAACAAAACAATACAATGGAAAAAAGATAGCATCTTCAACAAATGGTGTTAGTCTAACTGGATGTCTACATGGAGAAAAATGTAAATAGGCTCTTATTTATCACCCTGTACAAAACTAAAGTCCAAGTGGATTAAAGACTTCAACAGAAGACTAGACACACTAAATCTGTTAGAAGAGAAAGTGGGGAAGAGCCTTGAACTCATTGACACAGGAGACAATTTCCTGAACTGAACATCAACAGCTTAAGTTCTAAGATCAACAATTAATAATTGGGACTTCTTGAAACTGAAAAGGTTCTGTAAGACAAAGGACAATGTCAATAGAACAAAGGGGCAGCCTACAGACTTGGAAAAGATCTTAACCAACCTGACATCCATCAAAGGGCTAATATCCAAAGTACATAAAAAACTGAAGAAATTAAATACCATTAAACTAAATAATCCAGTTTAAAATGGGGTACAGAGCTAAACAGAGAATTCTCAACAGAGGAATACTGAATGGCCAAGAAATGCTCAGTGTAATTAGTTATCAGGGAAATGCAAATCAAAACAACTCTGAGATTTCATCTTACACCCATCAGAATGGCTAAGTTAAAAAACACAAGTGACAGCACATGCTGGTGAGGATGTGCTGGTGGGAGTACAATCTTTTACAACCACTTTGGAAATCAATCTGGACCTTTCTCAGGAATTTGAGAATAGCTTTACCTTAAGATCCACCTATACCACTCCTGGGTATATACTCAAAAGATGCTCAGTCATACAAGGAGGACATTTGCTCAACTGTGTTTGTAGCTGCTTTATTCCTAATAGCCAGAAACTGGATACAATCCAGATGTCCCTCAACCGAAAAATGCATAAAGAAACTGTGGTACATTTACACAGTGGAATACTACTCAGCTATTAAAAACAAGGAAATCTTGAAATTAGCAGGCAAATAGATGCAACTAGAAAAGATTATCTTGAGTGAGGTAACCCAGATCCAGAGAGACACACATTGTATGTATTTACTTATAAGTGGATTTTAGCCATACAATACAGGACAATCATACTACAATTCACAAATCCAAATAAGTAACAAGGAAGACCCCAAGGGAAGATGCTTAAATTTCACTCAGAAGTAGAAATAGAATAGACACCAGAAGTGGTTAAAGAGAGAGAACACGGAGAGAAATGAGAGATTTTTGATTTTTTTTGTTTGTTTGGTTGGTTTTTTTGTTTTGTTTTGTTTTTCAAGACAGGGTTTCTCTGTGTAGCCTTGGCTGTCCTGGACTCATTTTGTAGACCAGGCTGGCCTCGAACTCACAGCAATCCGCCTGCCTCTGCCTCCCGAGTGCTGGGATTAAAGGCGTGCGCCACCATGCCCGGCTTGAAATGAGAGTTTTTATCAGACGTAGGCTGAGTGGAGGTGGGAGAATAGAGGCTGACAGAGAGAAAAGAAACCTTCGGTGGGGGCTTCTCTGTGACAAGCTGGAGACCCAGGACAGGGTAGTGTCAAAGGAGAATATAAGGGTAACTCTAGCTAAGACTCCTAGTTGCAGGGGTTATGAAGACTGAAGAGGAAACCCACTAACTAGTCACAACTCCTAGTGGAAGGAGGGAAACACCAACCCACCTCAGGAACGTTGGCCCAGGACTTACTCTGCATACAAAAGGGGATCTAGTGGAGATTAAGGAAATTTCTAGCTGGTCCACGGCCCAACTTGAGACCTATCCTGTTGTTTTTAATTAGCTGTGTTATCTGTATGCCTGGTTAGAAATCAATCAAGACACAGACACCTGTTATATTATAAAATAGACTTAGTTAACCTGGGGCAGGGCAGACATTAATTCTCTGAACTACTACCCATAGTGGGGCAGGTATCCAATCCCTGCCCCAATCCCATGCCATCTGCTCCTAATAATTTCTATCAAGCTACCTCCCATCCATAATCCCAAATACTTGCTAATGTTCTTCATCTGGGCCAAATCTTCCATCCATGCCTGCCATGTATTTTTCTTCCACCTAACCCATGGTGGCCTTCTCCTCATCCTCTGTCTTTCTCCTTCTTCCTCTTCCCAGGATTCCTCTCTGTCCCTCTAAGGCCAGGAACCTTAGCCACACCTATCTCCTTTGCCCTGCCCAGGTGGGATGGCTTTTTATTTATCAAAAGGTGGATCACAGAGACAGCAAGCAATAATTAGCATCAAAATATATTAGACCATCCCCCAACACTACACCAGGGAGACAGCCAACCCCCAGCACTATTGATGATACTGTGCTGAGCTTGCAGATGGAAGCCTAGCATGGGTGCCCTCTGAGTGGCTGCACCCAGCAGCTGATAGAAGTTCATGCAGAAACCCACAGCCAACCATTGTATGTAAAGCAGGGTGTCTTGGGGAAAAGTCGGAGGAAGGATGGGAACAGGAGCTCCACGGGAGGACCAATAGAGCTGACTAACCAAGTCCCACATGGGCCTATGGAGACTGGGGCTCCAGCCAGGAACCATGCCCAGACTGGACCTGGGACCTCTGCACAGATGTATCTGCTGGGAAGCTCGGTTAGCATGTGGGTACCCTCGTAAGGGAAATGGGGGCTGATTCTGACATGGACTCTGCTGCCTGATTTTTTTGTAGCTTTCCCCTGTTGGGCTGCCTCACTGGGCCACAGGGGAAGGGGCTGCCCTCAGCCCTGATGAGACTTGATATGCTGGGGTTGAGGAGGGTTCTTCTTCTCTGGGGATAATGGGAAACCGGGAAGGAGGAGGGGAGGGGGAAAAGGAGGGATGGGGCTATGGCCAGGATGTAAAGTGAATGACTAATAATCAATCAATAAATTAATCAATAATATATACCTATGGAACTCATATCAAAGAAGACTCATGTATATTTGCTGGGGCTGAACAAGTTAAATTGTTTTTTAGGACAATTTCAATTAGTGCTACTTTGAGGGCATGAAAGATAAGGAGGTGTCCTAAGGCATAAAGCCAACTGCTCCATATGTAGGATTTCAGATATTTTACGATACCATAGAGTGTACAAGGGTACACACAGGGGCAGAATACTGTGCTCAGGAGCCCACTGGCTGTTGCCATGGAGGCTGGCAATAATGGTGTATGGGAAACAAACAGAAGGACATAAAAAGAGAAGACTGTGGCACGTATTCTGAGAAAGAAACCTGTGAAATGCTTGCTTTTCATTGGTCATCACTATGGAGACAGCCTTAAAAGCCTAGGATGGAAATTAGATTCAGTACACACACACACAGAGAGTAAGAGAGACACACAGATACACAGACATGCATGCACACACCTCACATCTCACAAAGGTAAGCATCAGCATAAACAATATTTAATATTAATTTCATAAGCTGTTTTTAGGAACCCTTAGCAACATAGTTCAAGGAAAATCCCTCTGGATACACAGAAAATAGTCACAGTATTTAGCAATTTTTCTTCTAACTCTGGTATTCACTTCAATAAAATCATCCCGTGCATCCAATTTTATATTTAGGTTGCACAGCAGTGTTATTTCAATCAACATCAGAGGTTTCCATGAGCAAATTGGTGTTTCAAATAGTTAATACAATAGTAGTCTGCTACATAGAGAGTGCTTAAGAGTTGTGACACTCTGGTGTTAGGCAAGCAGGTATATTTCAAATTATTATACCCTGGGTCAATGCTTTGCATGATGCAAACAAGGTTTCCCTGGCAACCCATTATATGAAAGAATCAGGCATGCTTAAACTCGTGGCTCATGAGGCATAAAGTTAGTGTTTGTTTTTCATATCTCCTTCTGCCTTCTTGCACAAAATAGTAGTTTCCCCAACACAGTTACTAACATAACAATCATCTTTTGAGTACATTTCAGTTGTTCATTTGTCCTAATAGCCTGCTCTGGAGGTAAAGCTTAGGTTTACAGAACAGTATAGCACAAACCTGTAATCCTAGCACTCCAGAGCCTGAGGCAGAAGAATCTGAAGGTTTAGGCCAGACCGAGATATATAACAAGTTCCAGGACAATGGAGGATACATAGCAAGGCCTAATCTTAAAGAAGAAGTAAATAAATCATAGGATTTCTCCATTTTAAAAACTATGGGGCAAGAGCCAGAGGGAGTGCAGGAGCCAGAGGAACAGGCTCTTACAGACTGCCGAAACATGAGCAGAGCAGGGATGACATCTCTGGACATTCAAGGAGACAGAGAAAGACGCAAGGCTTCAACTCTCCACAAAGAATTGTAGGCAACTAAGGAATGCATGAAAAATAGGAGAGTGTGAAAAACAGTCTTCCCCTAGGAAGAGCACATCAATTGGCTATTCAATACCAAATGGCCTGCCCTGAAAAGACTTACATTCAAGTAACATTATACAGACTAAATAGGTTACATTTCGAAATAGATACTATTGTGTTTGTGTGTTTACAAATACATATATGCATGTAATAGTAGTTAATGGAAAACAGGCCATGAATTTGAAAGACTGCAAGGAGGGTATACAGGAGAGTTTGAAGTGAATAAAGGGATTGGGGACATGATGTAATTATCATCTCAAAGACTAAACAAAATAATTTTTAAAAATAAAAATAATGCTAGGAAACTTGTTCTAAGGAAAGCATATATTGTAGGAATATATAGAAACATATATTGCGCTCAGAATCTGAATATCCATCCTAAGTTTTTATTCACTAAGAAACCAACAGATAAAAGAATTCATTCACTTCCTACATCGAATAAATAAGATTTTTTCCTTTTGTGACCTTAATTAGCATAATGTGACATTAGGTAGCATAATGGAGAAAAGTATATATTTTCAGTTCATTGACATTATGGAAAGAAATTGTCCCTGAGCCTGAATTCTTTGTGAGGTATGGAACAGGTCTCATGTTTCTTGTGGTGAAAAACCACAAATTTCACTCTTTTCAATCAGGAACCCCAGTAGGACAAATAAGGAGGATTATAAAAGAGAAGCAAGAGACTGTTGTGGATGATAAAACTCTAATTTACTACTGATATCTTATTCTTTAAAATAAGAAAGTCTACAGCCAAGGCAGACACAGACCTTCATTGCAACACTCAAGCTATTAATAGTATAAACATCGTGACTCTCAAGCAAACCTACCCTTTCAACCTCACTCTTTGGGCTTCAGCCAAGGAGAAGAATTATGTCTTCAATCTGGGAGCTAACAACAGAAAGGTCAAAATAAGGGCAGATTCCCCTGAAAACCACACAACCAAACATAAACCCTTCTGTCTTCCAGATGTCAGAGCCAAGCAAGTCATAGGAACTTAAATGACTTCTCCGCCTAAGTCCATATGCCCTGGAATCCAGATTTTCTTTGCTAGGGATCAGGCTCACATTTCAGAATGATACAGTTCTCTGTATGCAGGTGGGAAAGCAATCCTGAACTCAATGTACCTTAACACTTGAGAAACGCATCTGCCTCTGGCTGCTCCACAGTAGAATGACAGGCGAGAGAAACAGCGGAATGAAGGAAGTAGGTCGGATTTCACAAGGTAAACAGAGAGAATACCTCACATGTTCGCTAAAATGGCGACTACTTCTTTGATATGTAAAAGTTGAAATTCAACATTAAAGCATCAGGTTTAAGTATTTTTAAGTATTTTTACTTTTAATGTCTTTTACTTAAAGATTTAAGTATTTTAAGCAGAAGAATAAGTCCGATGTAATGTAAATATAAACTGTCATTGTTGATACCTCTTTTATACCGATTTGGCGTAAAATTTGAGCAGTGTGCAGAATGACTCTTTTGAAGGATGAATTTCACTTTAAAGATTTACTGAATACTGAATAAGCAGATTATCACACAACAATATTAATACATATGGCATATATGCATGTAGTAACAATTAGTGGGGGAAAGAGGCCATGAAATTGAAAGAGAGCAAGAATGAGTATATAAAAGGGTCTGGAGGGAGAAAAGGGAAGAGGAAAGAGATGTAATTATAATCACAGATCTACATTGCTACATTGTTGCTTATTTTTATCCTAACTCACATTCAAAATGCTCCTACTGTGTGTTTCAATTATATATGCTTAATACTTTCTAGCAATTGGCAGTAAATTTACATGGTATTGCACCCAAATAAATACCTGACTTCACAGTACAGTGTTAGCAATCTGGGACTCACATGCTACCCAAAACCCCCCCAAGGATTGTACATCTAACAAATTATGTACAGAACCTTACCTGTTAGAGGCATTATAACTAGGGCTTAAGAGACTTTGTTAAAACCTTAACTTAGTCAATGAAGACATGGAATACTTAGAAACGCTTTACTGTTGTTGAATATTCCTGGTGGGAATTTTAATTTTTACCTCGGCATTTTCTTGTTGGCTTTATATTGAGCATTTTAGTCCTGTCTCTGAAAAACCTTAAGGTACTTTTGGCATCTAATCTGCATTGTAAATGCAGTCTCGTTTCTCTTTCTGCACGTCTCATTTTTTACTTTCATAGGCTAGTTCCCTTTTCTTTCAAGTCTCAGAAATGTAACATTTGCTAACAGGGAGGGCTACTTATTTTTCTACATGTGGGAGACATGACGTGCTTAGAGAAATGACTGTCAAAGAAGCATCATTAAAACTGAACTTTTAAAACAAGAGAACTGGTCACCCAGCATCCTTTCTCTATAAAATCTAATATAGAATTAAGTGATAGATTCTTTTACTTATCAACATCATTGCCTGGTTCTAGGAACTGTACCAGAAAATGAAATCACATGCTCCCTTTTACAGAACAGCTCCCTTTAACAGCAGCAGTGACAACTGGAGTCCTGCTGTGTCTGCCTAAGGTAAAGGTGTCAGATGTCACTAAGGTCCTTCCTCCCCAGGAGATGAGCTTGAGTGAAACAGCTGATGTGACTGCAGCTGAGTGAGGTGATGTCAGGCTTTAATGCAGATATTTCACTTCAATGTTAGGATTTCATTTTTCTATAGAATTTCAGAATCACCCAAGAAATCTAGAGAACTGGGTCCTCCAGACAAGATTCTAAAGCTACCTGCTTTAAGTTTGTGAATACAGTTGGTTAAAAAGTAAAGAGAGAAAAGCAAGGTTGAACACAGCATTATTTGGTTAAAAAGAGATGTTTTTGTTGTTTTGTGAGATTTTTTTTTATCAGAGTCTAAAATAGCAATAATTTATCAGTCTTAGTTATTGACATAATAAATTTAACAATGAATCAGCAAAAACATATAAATGTGATGTATTAATTAGTTAATAACTCCAGATAAAATTATCATAGCCTGGATGGCTTGAAGGTTAGCAACAGGGT